>NC_042620.1:173472622-173778783 GCF_901001135.1 Rhinatrema bivittatum | reverse complement strand
TGTTACTGAAGAAGATGGCCAGCTCCTCAGCTTTTTCGTGCGCTTGGTTGAGTGGGATGTCCGGAGAATTGGGTTGAGTTAAGTTCGAGACGTAAGTAAAGAGGGCTTTTGAATCGAAGATGAGGTGATGTATCTTGTGAGCGTAGTAGTCCCTTTTTGTTTTTAGTGTGGCGCTCTTGTAGATGTGAAGAGCAAGTTTGTAAGCTGAGAGGGAGGTCGGTGATGGTGCTTTACGCCATTTATTTTCTTTTTGTCTCAGTGAAAGCTTGAGTTTTTGTAGTTGGTCATTAAACCAGGGTTGTCTTCTGGCGGCATTATGTTTAGGTTTTTTTGTTGCCAGTGGGCAGAGTTTATTAGCTGCCGATTCTGTGATGTTGGACCATGAGTGGAGAGCCGTGTTGGGAGTGGAGATGTCTATGTGGGGGAGTTCTAGGACAAGGTGTTCGTGAAGTTCATCTGATGAACATAGGTTTCTGTAAGTAAATTGAGGTTGAAGATCTTGTTTGATGTTAGATTGTGCCAGCGAAAAAGTGGTAGAAATTAAAGCATGGTCTGACCAGGGGACTATTTTGCATATGGGGGGTGCTGAGTACGCGATGCCTGAGTTTACAAAAATGAGATCCAAAGTGTGTCCTGCTCTGTGAGTAGGGTTGTTGATTATCTGCTTGAATCCCATGGCGGTCATTGCATTTAGGAAAGTTTCACAGTTTGTAGATGGAGAGGGGTCATCAACATGTAAGTTGAAGTCTCCCAAAATGATGGCTGGAACCGCAAGATTTAGGTTAGTAGCTATTATTTCTAGAATGGGGGAGGCATCTGATTCCAGCAGTCCCGGAGGGGCGTAGACTAGAATGATTTGTAGCTGGTCAGATTTGAAAAATCCGGCTTCAATTTTTGTGGGAGAATGAATTGGGAATTGAGTAAGTCTCAGCTCTTTTTTGGCTGCAAGGAGAATACCCCCACCCTTTCTTTTCTGTCTGGGAATAGAGAAGAAGTCATGGGATTCCGTAGGAAGTTGGTTTATTAGTGCGGTGTCCGTCTGTTTAAGCCATGTTTCAGTAATTGCACAGAGGTCGGGTTTGGTGTCCAGTAGAAGGTCATTAAGTATTAGTGTTTTTTTGGTAAGGGATTGAGCGTTGAATAAAATCAGAGAGAAAAGAGCCAGGCCTAGTGTCTGTGTAAGGGGGGAAATCATGATAGGGATGAGTGATTTATAGGTAGTTGGCCGTGAAAACACTGATGGGTTTCTAATGAGAAATGACCTTTGTTGGAGAATTGGAATAGGGAGACCAGTATGCATTGATGCTTGGAGGGGTGAGCGCTGGATGCTTGCTGGAGTGGAAGGAAGAGCGCTGGATGCTTGCTGGAGTGGAAGGAGGAGCGCTGGATAATTGCTGGAGTGGAAGGAAGAGCGCTGGATGATTGCTGGAGTGGAAGGAAGAGCGCTGGATGATTGCTGGAGTGGAAGGAAGAGCGCTGGATGATTGCTGGAGTGGAAGGAAGAGCGCTGGATGATTGCTGGAGTGGAAGGATGAGCACTGGGTGGAAGGGTGAGCGCTAGATGATTGCTGGAGTGGAAGGAAGAGCGCTGGATGATTGCTGGAGTGGAAGGAAGAGCGCTGGATGATTGCTGGAGTGGAAGGATGAGCACTGGGTGGAAGGGTGAGCGCTAGATGATTGCTGGAGTGGAAGGAAGAGCGCTGGATGATTGCTGGAGTGGAAGGAAGAGCGCTGGATGATTGCTGGAGTGGAAGGAAGAGCGCTGGATGATTGCTGGAGTGGAAGGAAGAGCGCTGGATGATTGCTGGAGTGGAAGGAAGAGCGCTGGATGATTGCGTTGGTCTCAGGGCTATTTGAACAGAATGTAAAAGGTCCTCATTGAGCCTAGGCTTCAAGATGTGGTTGTAGATTGGTGGAGTTTCACGTAGCTGTAGTTGTTCGCAGGTGGGTGGTGTCGTCTGCAAGAGGCCTTTGTTTGTTTGTTGGGCTTCCCTGGGTGGAGAACGGGGCTCCTCGGGGCTGCAACGAAGGGGCGAGACAAAGGGGCTGGCCCCTTTGTCGTGCTCCTTAGGCGTGCGACGCACGGCGTGCGACGCCTAGGCGCTGTGGTCGATTTAAAGGGCTCCTGGCCCTGCTGCTATTGGCGGCTTGTGCGGGTACGGATTGGCCGCTTCACGGCCCGGAGGAGGGCTGTGGGTGGCGCCTCGGTTCGCGGCTCTGCGCCTCTGCGCCTCGTGGCCGGCGCTGGGGGCTGCCGGAGGCAAGGGTGCGAATCAGGGCCTTACCCTGGTGGGTCTCGGCGCCGGCTGCGCAGGCCTCACACGATGGGAGACGCTGGATCGGAGACGCTGGAGCAGGTAAGAGGGAGTTTCGCGGCGCCGCGGTCGATTTAAAGGGCTCCTGGCCCTGCTGCTATTGGCGGCTTGTGCGGGTACGGATTGGCCGCTTCACGGCCCGGAGGAGGGCTGTGGGTGGCGCCTCGGTTCGCCATATAGGTTCACACATATAGGTTCTCACACAGGCTTGTTCACTTGTGCACGCTCTCTCTCATACACACTCACACACATGCATAGGGTCTCTCACACTGGCATGCTCTTTCTCTTACACACACACACAGGATCAGGGCCTCACCTCTCTTCTGAGCTTCTTCTTCAGTCACCAGCAGGATGGGGTCTGCTGGCAGCCACAGGCACCTCTGTTCCTCTCTTCTTCAGCTACTGCAGAATGGGCTTTGCGGTGGCTTACTGGGCCTTGCTCTGTCTTCAGCAGCTGGCAGCTGATGGATCACAGATCCTTTTATGTTTGGGTGGGCAATGCCACTCCCCTCACCCATGGTCATGGCATGGGCTATGATTGGCAACAAGAGTCGCATTTAAGCAACAATTTCCTGCTGTTGCGGGCCGGTCTCGTGATAAGTCGTACAAGATTGGCTCAACAGCAGCAGGTTTGATATTCACTTGTTGCCAGCTAGAGGAGTGGAGAGGTAGAGTTAAGCCAAAGATCATGTGGCTAACAACTGCATCTCAGCATCTGATCGGGCAGGGGTGGCAAGCCATTTTTTGGGGGTAGCACTTGCCATTCCTTGCTACTTTTGTAATGATACCTATGCAAGGGATGCCCCAGAAAGTAAAGAAATCCCTGGAATCTGCCCATTTGGTGATCCTGCAAGTAAGAAGGAAGAGCATGAGTGTAGCATGTGAGTGTAATTAGAGGAAACAGATTCATCTTTCCATGTAAATGCACTGTCTGTCAAAGTATCACCACTGAAGAAATAATCAAGCAAAAGTTTATTGTTGGAATACCAATAAACAGTGAAGAGTGATTTGTTAAAGTCCAAGTGAAAACCCCCCTGGGTCCTGAACTTTGTCTCCTCCTGGGCTGGGAATGGACCCGATCCCAGCAAAGCCCTCCTTTGTGGTCAGGGCGTGGGCTGGGAGCTGCACCACATTTACAGTACAAACCTCCAAGATGTTGCAGATGTTTATGGGACTCTAATGGCAGTCCATGGTCACATGTGGGCAGCTCCAAGGAAAGCGATCGCGTTTCCTGCAAGCACCTACAGATGGCCTACAAAGATGTACAACTCTAAGGGGACTATCTTCAAAGCCATTAATGTCCGTAAAGAAAACATTTTAGCCATGTAAATCAGCTGTCTGAAAGCTGTCCTCTGGCCTCCCTCAGGGTGACTAAATTAAGTGAGGTGTTCCACGGTGAGCATACTATTAGCCACACTGAGGAAGTTTTCCCATGGGCTTTCTTAGGTCAGGGCAGAAAATATTGCAGATAGGGAGAGTGTTATCTCTAAACAGAAATATATGGGGAGGCAACAGTGGGGTGAGCCAGATATGGAGGAGGGCAAGCTGAAGTGACATTTTCATTTTCACACATCACACTCAAGACACTGTAAGAAAATGTTCCAAGAGCCTTCTTTGCAGTAAAAAGTACCCAGCCAATTACAAACACCCTGTCAAACTACTATTAAAATTAATTGATAGCATCTTTCAACCAATTCTATTTAGATCTGGTAGAGAAATCTGTAGAGGATGCGACATTGGGAAAGAGGATGGGAAACCCTATACCTTAGCTGTAGCTGAACTGCCATTTTATATACTGCTCAGGAGTGTGCTATAAAAGCAAAAGCAGACCCAGTCTAGAGAATTATCAGTAAAGAACGTGCTTATAGTACCAGCAGCTGAACCCTGGATATCTGGGAACTGCCAGAGGATTCTATCCATTCAACTGGAAGCCAGTGCTTAACACCTGCTACTAAGGAGACAGTGCAGAAGATGTGGAAGTAAAAGAAGCAATAGCAAAAGCTGACTATGCGCTACACAGAATCAGCATTTCAAACTGGCCTACCTTAGGCACGCTAGCAGTGTGGTGCACCTCAAAGTTTGAGCAATGGTCACTCCATTAATCCGTACATCTGTCTTTGATCAAGCTGAAGCACCTTCTGAAAGCTCCAGCGTACCGAGATATTACAGAAGAGGATCCGCTCTTGCAAGGGAGTTTGGGCAAAATCTGCTGTGTCTAGAGCTGTTTAAGAAACAGCAGGAAGCATTATTTAGAAAATATCACCACTGCATGTAATGCCTTTCCATAGGATATTTCCTACATTAAGCAAAGGAGGGAGCCTGCTTCAGATGCTGCAAAGTAGAGTCAAACTGGCTGCCTCTCTCTGATCAGGATTCTCCAGTGGGAAGCAACTAAAAGCTGCAAGGCCCAAGGGGGATCATTCTCACAGTCCCTGAATAAACAGTGCACACACAAAGGGTGGTGTTCCAAAACCCAAAATAAGTTATTGAAGACAAAAGACAAATATTCCATAATACAAAACGTGGAAGAGACAGTTAAGGGTAGATTTTAAAAAATTGCGGGATCGCGTACTTTTGTTTGTGCACCAGGCACAAACAAAAGTACGCTGGATTTTATAAGATACGCGCGTATCTTATAAAATCCGGGGTCGGCGCGCGCAAGGGGGTGCACATTTGTGCAACCTGCGCGCGCCGAGCCCAGCGCACGCTGCCTGTTCCCTCCGAGGCCGCTCCGATTTCGGCGCGGCCTCGGAGGGAACTTTCCTTCGCCCTTCCCCTCCCTAACCCACCCCCCCGGCCCTATCTAAACCCCCCCCTTACCTTTATTCCACGATTTACGCCTGCGAAAAGCAGACGTAAATCTGCGCGCATCGGCCGGCTGCCCCGCTCCGTGTTCCGGTCCCGGGGGCTGGTCCGGAGGCCGCGGCCACGCCCCGGGCCGAAACCACACCCGCATCACAGCCCCCAAAACGCCACGTCACGCCCCCGAAACGCCATGTCATTCGGCCATGCCCCCGACACGCCCCCTCCGCCCCCTTTAAAAAACTCCGGGACTTACGCGCGTCCCGGGGCTCTGCGCGCGCTGGTGGCCTATGCAAAATAGGTGCGCCGGCGCGCAAGGGCCCTGCGCGTGTAAATCTGCCCAGATTTACGCACGCAGGGCATTTAAAATCCGCCCCTAAATATTTCAATAGTCCATGAGCAAAAAATACAGATTCTCATGCCACTTGAGTAATTGGCAGGAAAACTGGGATCTCCTCTTACTTCCAAATGAGTTTCTTTCTCTCTTAGAACTCCATGTGGAACTAACACAAGACGACTTCTCCTTCTTGACAAACTGAATAAATACATGATTGGTGCCTTTAGTCTCGGGAGAGGAAAGGCAAATTGCTCTTCCATCTCAAGAGTCTGGGAGAGCCCATACTGCCTCTCTTACTCCTCTGATTGACAAATTGTAATTGTGGTGAGTGTTAATGGGCATCTTCTCCCTAGCTCTGCCCTCTCTGGCACACATGGTTGCCATCTTGTTTTCACTAGACATGGGGTTCCTTTCAGATACAAAAAATAGTGCATAGGGCATGTATTTGTTCCAAAAACAAGACACAGTCTGAGACGTGTTGGGTACCAAAAATGTACCATCCCCATTCCACACGACAGAGACAAAGGGGCATAGGGTGTTGCAGGTCATTGGCTAGCTTGCTGTAGCACCTGGGGTTCTTCAGTGGGGAAAGCAATTTCGAGGTCCACAGGGTTAGGGCACAAACTTCACTCAGTAAAAAGTACTCTGAGCTGTGTTGGACCAAAAAATGAAAGCATTTACTGATGTACAAGATGTAGTTAAATCAAAAGACATGTGGTGCATTATCCATGCAGCTGAATGCAGTACAAACTCAGAAATTAAAATGTATTGCACAAAGGGCTCTTCCTCGAAGAATCCTCTGAATTACTCTGTGAGCTTCTGTTGATACTCCTTCATGCAGAAAAGCTTGGGGCAGGTTCACAAGTAAATATACCTCATAAGACAGAAAAGGTCACCCCTACTTGAGGTGAGGAGATTAATGCTACTTTCCTTCTCACAAAGATCAGCCCGTGTTCTCTCACATTTAGGGGTAGATTTCAAAAGGTGCGCGCAGGCGTACATGTGCACCTGTACCCGGCGCGCGCACATGTACGCCCGATTTTATAACTTGTGCGCGCAAGTTATAAAATCGTGGGTTGGCTCGCGCAAGGGTGTACACAATTGTGCACCTTGCACGTGCCGAGCCGCGCTGCCTTCCCTACCCCCCATCCCACCTTCCCTTCCCCTACCTCCTTCGCCCTTTCCCCCCTATCTTTTTCTTCTTTATTCTTGTTTTAAAACTTACTTCAGCCCTGGGGCTGAAGTAAGTTTTAAAACCTCCTTCGCCCTTTCCCCCCTATCTTTTTCTTCTTTATTCTTGTTTTAAAACTTACTTCAGCCCTGGGGCTGAAGTAAGTTGCGCGCGCCGGCCAACTGCTGGTGCGCAATCCCCCACACAGCAGCAAATGGCCGCTATGCCGGGAGCCTCTGACCCTGTCCCAGACTGCCCGCCCCGCCCATGCCCCGCCCCTTTAGTAAAGCCCTGGGAATTTCAAGCGTCCTGGGGCCTTAGGCCTGGCTCGCGTAAATCTAGAGGATTACGCGCATAACCCTTTCAAAATCCGGCCCTTAGGATATTCCTGGCTCCCAAGCTTACTCCCTCTCCTTGAAGGCCTGAAGGCTCCAACTTTGAGCCCCCGCCACCTTCCCTGTAGGACAGCTAAACAGAAAGAACCTTCTGGAATTTTCTGCTATATAGAAACTTCTCTCTCCCTCTAAGGCCACTCCCAGTAGGATGTATCCGCACTTTAAATACACTTCATTTCTGACCTCATGCATGGTATGAGTCTGCGAAGACCATTTCTTATTAGTAAGGGGCACTTTTTAGGACATCTTTACATGTAGGAAGTCAGAGATTTGCCTTTGTCAAGAGATTCCTTCCTGGTAAATCCTCAAGTCACAAAGCCGTACCCTGGATATTATGACCAGAAGCCTTCACAGGAGCTGCAGCCAGAGAACCAGACTATTGGTTTGTTTTTTTTCTGTGCCTTTTTTACAGATCCCCAGTTTGGAAAGATTCCTGGAGTTCCAGGAGTGAGAAGGCGTTAATCAGTTCTGTTGTGAACAGATGCTCCCTAGAGATAGATCCAGCTGCAGATGTACTGTAATTGGACTTTAATGGACAGTATAACCCTCTGAGTTAAATTTGTTACTTTGACGTTCCAAAATATTTAAAAAATGTTATGTTGCCTAGGAGACAATGATTGCTTTTCTTTCTGTCTTGCTGTTTTGCTAACAGGAATTAGATTTTCAGAAATTATATTCCCTTCATTGGGTAAATAACTCTAATCTGGTACTCTGTGATGTATTGCCTTTAGAGGCTTAACATTTTGATATCAAACTGTAATCGGTTTGATATGAGTTCGCAGAGAACCACGTCCTCTATCATTTTGTGGTATAGAAAATGTTTGATATGAATTTGAAGAGCCATATCTTCTGTTAAAGAAGTGATTTTTGGTAATCCCTCTGTTTAATTAATGTATCAGACAGATTGGTGTAATAGATCCCTGAGTGGAATCCTAATTAATGCTACCAAGGTTACTGTAACACCTTTTTGGTTGGGGGGGGTCCAAGCCAACCACATCCCACCCCCTCCCCACACTAATCTCTCGCTTTCTGCCCCACACCATCTTCCTCTCCTACCCTCTCTCTTCCCCTGCCCCCACTCCCTCTTGCCCTCTCTTCTCTTCTCCCTCCTACCATCACCTCTGATGAAGCAGAAGTGCCTCAGGCTGAGCCCTCCTCCTCCTCCACCACCACCACCTGCTGCTTTGAACTGTTGGGCTGTACAGAGACCCAAAGTCCCAAAGCAACAGACGGCCCAGATATGCAGAGGTGGAAGATGCAGCAGACGCATCGCTGCTCTTAATCTCCTGTAGCTCAATAGCTGCTGCTTGCCCAACCTGGATTCCTGCAGCAATTTTGCGGGAAGCACCAGATTTTGGTAGGGTCATAGATACTGTGGCCTACACCATTCTGACACCTATGGTGCTACCTGTTAGTTTAGCAACTTTCTAAGGACTTAAAATATTTTTATTCATGTTGGAAAAACCTTTTCTTAAGGAATGGATTATTTTATTGATTCATTATTATCTATCTATAGACTCATTCCATGTGAGAATCACTAGATGTGAGTGCTGCTATTGTTTGTCTGTGTTATGTGTAGTAACATCCTGCACTCTTGATAATATTCTTGGAAAGCCTACATAAGAGTACAGGATAGTGGTATTAACTTCCAGTCCTCGGGGGACATGTTGTGTTTGCCGGTCCATGCGTCTCCCCCCACAAATCGCCGCTCTTACCTCCAGCACCAAGCTGTCAGCGGGAACCCCCGATGCCGAGAAAGGCACCCCTCTACGGATGCGTGGCAGACCATCATGCTTGAGCTGCCCCAACGCACACTAGGGAGAATGCTGCCGGCCCTGAACATGGCAGCGTGCACACTCCCAATATGCCCTGATTTAAACGACCTGCGGCAGGAAATCCTCTGTGGCACCCACAGAGGGATGTCAGAGGTCTCAGCCTATAAAAGGCCCCTTTTCCTTGTAGTCCTCGCCTCGGCAACAGGTCTCCTATCATTGTATAGTGTGAGTCGCCTCAGCATTTCTCCTGCGTTCCTGGTAGTCTCAGTGTCTTCAGTTCTGGTCTTCAGTCCTCGTGGTCTTTGTCTTGTCCATCAGCCCCTGTAGTCAGTCTTCAGTTCTATGGTCCTTATGTGTGCCTTTCCTACTGTGGTGCTCCTAGTCTTCCTACCCTGCCCATCGTTCCTGCTTTTCCTCAGACGGATCTTCAGCTTGGACCTCTGCTTGCTTCTTGGGTGGCTCATGATTGCCACCTGCCACTGCCTGACCACCAGATTTTCTCGATTGCCACCTGCCACTGACCAGTGCCTGATCATTGGACCTTCCCTGATTATTGCCTGCCCTGCCTTCTACCTCGCCTGTTCGCCATTGCCTCACCTACGGATCTTCAGGACTTCAGCAGAGGTCCCCACCTAAGACCTGCCAGCACCTGAGGGCTCAACCTAAGGGGAATGTGGGCTGGTATAGATGAAGTTCCAGTTGGGCCTCTGCCTCATCCAAGTCCACCAGCCAACCTTCCTGCAGATTGCACCAACTCCACCTTGGTCCAAGGGCCCACTCCTTCAGCAGGCTGTGAATAGGTCAGGTTTTCAGAATACCCTTATTAAATATGCATGAGATAGATTTCCATAATAATTGTAGCAGTTTGCATGTAAATCTATCTTGTGCTTATTCATATAGGGGCAGATTTTAAATACTTGCGCGAGCACGTACTTTTGTTCGCGCAGCAGGTGCGAACAAAAGTACACTGGATTTTATAAGATACGCGCATAGTCGCGCGTATCTTATAAAATCCGGGGTCGGCGCGCACAAGGGGGTGCACATTTGTGCAACCTGCGCGCACTGAGCCCAGCGCGCGCTGCCTGTTCCCTCCGAGGCCGCTCCGATTTCGGAGCGGCCTCGGAGGGAACTTTCCTTTGCCCTCCCCCCACCTTCCCCTCCCTTCCCCTACCTAACCCACCCCCCCGGCCCTATCTAAACCCCCCCTTACCTTTGTTGGCAAAGTTACGCCTGCTGAAAGCAGGTGTAACTTTGCGCGCGTCGTCGGCTGCCCCGCTCCGTGGTCTGGTCCCGGGGGCTGTTCCGGAGGCCCCGCCACGCCCCCTACTGGCAGTCTATCGCCTTTGCCCTTACCTTGTCACAGAGAGCGACCGTCGCTCCCTGTGACAAGTTAAGGGCAAAGGCGATCGGCGCCATTTTGAAACCTCCAGCACCGGCACCGGCACAATTGAAGGGATGGCTCCTGGACCCCCCCCCCCTAGACCACCAGGTACATCTAAAAGGTTTTTGGGGGGGTCGGGAGGGTGGGAGAAGCAAAGGGGTAATTTGAAAAGGGTCGGGGTGGGGTTTTTTTTTCGGGCCATCGCGCCGGGGGCCCCCCCCCCAACTGGACCACCAGGTAATTTAACTTTTTTTGGGGGGGGGGGGTGTCGGTGGGGTTTTGTTTATCTGCTCAGGCCTCACTAAAAATTTAACAATGTGAATTGGAATCGGAACGATTCCAATTCACAATCTCTAACGATCCGATTTTTCCCTCCCACCATCCGAACCTGATCGTTAAGACGATCGGGCACACGATTCACATCTCTACTGTGTAGTGTAAACCTTTGGGCACTGTGGTGTTCTTGGAAACACCATTCTATTTTTCTTTTCTTGTGTGTAGTACTATGTTTTCCTGTATGCACTCGTTTCATGACTTGCAGGCACGTGCGCACAGCTCACAGGAAACGTTGCAGCTCGCCTCCGTATCCTGCTCGCTGATCAGCATGGGAATGATTAGAATCAGGATGCGGGGGGGGGGGGGGAGCGTGTGGAGGGAATGAGACCCAGCGTAAGGCGGGGAGGAAAGAACTGCCTGGTGGGGAAGGAAGGGAGAAGAAAACTGGCAAGGGGAAATGGAGCAGGGGGAGACTTGGCATGTAAGGGGATGGGGAGAGAGAGAAGGTAGGAGACAGGTGGAGCAGGTGTGCGAAACAGAAGTGCATGTGGGGATCCATGCGGGGTGGATGAAAAAGAGGGAATCGATGTGGTGGAGGGGGAAATAAGAGAGAGGGAAGCGTGTGTGCGAGAGGGAATTAGCACCATGGTGTGTTTATGTAAAAAAAAAAAAAAAAAAGGATTTGCACTAGATGAGGAGAGGGGGGGGGGGGGGGGGGGGGAGAGAAAAATCTTCCCTTTTCCATCTCCCTCACCCAGTCACAGATCCCATTCTCCCTTTCTTTTCTCCATCCATGATCTTCCTCTCTCTCTTCCCACCACTATTCCAAATTTTCTCCTCTACCGCTTTAATGCTCCCTCTCCCTCTTCTCACCCTGTCTCCAATCCTTCCTACCTCCTCTCATCTCTGATCCAATCCTGACATCCCTTCCTCTCCATCTCCTCCCCTAACAGCTGAGGTCCCAAATGCATTTACAACCCCCTATCCCTGGGTGCACACTGCAGTCCAGCGGGGTCATAAAAGAACTTTTCTGTCTCTTCGAGGCTGTAATCTCACCAGGCTAGTGTGAACAGTCTCGTACTTCCAGGGCCTGGATTCTTGGTTGGAAGAAGGGAAAGGTTTCCCTTTCAGGGCCCAGAGTGCTAAGGGTAGTTTTACTTCTAACTCTTTTTCCCTTGGAAGAGGACCACCTTCTCTTCTCGGTGTTTGTCGTACGTACCAATAACCACACTATAGTCAATAGGGTAGTGTCCAAAATTAAAGATTTTACTGATGAAATTCAACTAAATTCCTCTTTTTTTCTGTTGCAATCCTTTTCCTCACTGGGAGGAATCTCTAAACCAGGGCAAGGGAAGCATCCACCCTCTAGAGCTTGAGCGAGTAGAGTTTCCAGGTGAGCAAGGTATCCTTTAGCTGGGCAGGAAAACCCCTTTCCAAAACTCAGTATCTGCACAGAGTTAAATTCCTCTCTCTCTCCAAGATGAAGACACCTGATGGGGGTCCTCAGTGTTCTCAAAGTTCTTACTCACAGGTAGATGATCTTCCAGTATTCTCTTTAATCTTTATATGAACCCCTGATAGGAGGGATCCAAGCTGGAATAAGCAGCTCCAAACGCCCTTCAGATGGGTAGGAAGAGGGGCAGCTAAACACTTCCTCCCAGATTTCTTTTTAAAACCAATTTCTGCTTCCCAAAACGATGTAAAACCCCCACAAGATCCTGGATTCTGGTCACCTCCTTACTCTGTCCTCGTTGAGGGGCAGGTCTTCCCTAACCTGGGCAGCCCCAGACAGGGGGGTTCTCCATGCTCTGAATCCAGACGGTGCCCAGGATTCCTACAAATTAAAGCCTCTTCAAACCCAGAATTAACCTAGGATACAGACCTTACCCACCAGGGAGTGGATAGGCAGGGCAGATCCCCGAACCATCTCACAGACTTCCAGCAGGGTTTGCTGGAGTCCTACAAGTAGGCCCAAAAATGCAAATCAGGTAAAACTCCTATAACTTCAAAAACAACTCACAGTGCCTACAGAGCTCCCAGGAGAGCTGCTGATAAAGCCTCACAAAGGGGATGGTGCCTCCCCTCACTCACTAACCTACACTGACTAGCGGAATCAGGAATTATCCAGGGCTTATTGGTAAAGTGACTGTAGGGTCTGTTACACATGCCAACCCTTTCCTGCACTGATTATTAAGACCTTTTCCTCCAGCGAAAAGCCAGTCACAGAAGGCTGAAAACAACTTTAGTTTTATAAAGTAAAATAAAATTCACATTTCATATGCAAATCTATGCAAATATGCTGCCAAATATTTCTAACATTTGCTGCAGAATCTACCTCTATGCTGCACAGAAAACTGGGGGCTGTTACAATGTATCATCATTGTGTGTGTGGGTGTGTCTGTATCTTTCATCATTTGTGCACGGATTTGTGTGCGCAAATCATTTGCATAATTTTTTTTTTTTTTTTGCATCCCGTGGAGGCACTAGCTTCAGCCGCATGCGGTGATCAAAACCCGCGCTCACCACTAGCACCTGTTTTCATTGTGGGCCTTGTTACATCTGACCTTATATGTGTAAATAGTGAAGCTATTAGGTGGAAGATCCAAAAAATATTGATTGGCAAGGAACAGCAGAAATGAGAGGACTTAAAAAAAAAAAAGTCTTAATTAAGGCTGTATACTGCACATTTTTTCATTTTGTCATATTTTTGTTTGTTTTTTCTTTATTTTTTGTTTCTCATTTCTGGAACTCCCACTTTCCTTGGGGGTCCTATTCCCAGCCCTGGGAAGCACCAATCTGGCTCTGCCAGGATCGAGGAACACTCAGTCTCTACAGGTTCCACTTGCAAGGCCCAAATTAGACTGAGGACACTCCTTTGGAAAAAAACAATGTCCAGACCATAATTATACTCAAAATACAAATGGTTAACTTTAAAAATATAAGTAATTCAACAAAAAACACATCTGGGTCAGTTCACAGTCCATTTTCAGTAGCCAGATCAGGAAATCCCAGTCCATTCTCTTCCAACCTACTAGTTCCACCACTGTTACTCTTCTTCTTTATTCTCCAGGTCCTCTATGATTCCAGAACGAATGCACAATCTTTCGCAAATCAAAATCTTTTACCCCTTTTTATCTCATTAGAATCTGTTCACCAAGTTCTCTTCTCACTTCACACACCATTTGCTCCCGGGTAACTCACCAACTTCAGCAGGCAGATGCAGCTCCTCAGCCACTACTGGAAATTCACACAGGCACCACTCTCCCTGGGGTCCTGTAGAACTCCACACAGTTTTTTTCATTTTTTTCTTCCAGTCTTCCCCAGCCTTGGTCTTCTTTCTCACACTGTCACCTGGATCCCAGACTCCTTCCCTATTCTGGATTCCTCCTTGACGGCTTGTTTGGAGGCACCTTAGCTTCTCTTTATTTTACATCCTCTGAATTCTTGTGATGCCGCAATAAGTAGCACTCACTTCTCCAATTCTCCAAATGGCTTGGATCCCTCTGGATATCACATTAGGGAATATTTAATAACCAGAGATTTTTTTTTATCTCAGTTTTCAAGTGACACCAATTAATAGTGAATAATATTCAAGCTCTCTTTAATTCCAGAAGCCAGAGAAACATAGAAACATAGAAATGACGGCAGAAGAAGACCGAATGGCCCATCCAGTCTGCCCAGCAAGCCTCACACATTTTTTCTCTCATTCTTATCTGTTACTCTTAGCTCCTTGTTCTATTCCCCTTCCACCCCCACCATTAATGTAGAGAGCAGTGATGGAGCTGCATGCAAGTGAAATATCTAGCTTGATTAGTTAGGGGTAGTAGGGGCAGTAACCGCCGCGATAAGCAAGCTACACCCATGCTTATTTGTTTTACCTAGACTATGTTGTACAGCTCTTGTTGGTTTTTTTTTTCTTCTCCCCTGCTGTAGAAGCAGAGAGCCATGCTGGATATGCATTGAAAGTGAAGTATCAGGCACATTTGGTTTGGGGTAGTAACCGCCGTAACAAGCCAGCTGCTCCTCGCTTTGTGATTGTGAATCCTTTTTTTCTTCACCCCTGTCGTTGAAGCTATGCAGGATATGCGTGAAGCATCAGTTTTTTGCTTTTTTTTTTTTTTCCCCTGCCGTTGAAGCAGAGAGCTATGCTGGAAATGCGTGATGTATCAGTCTTTCTCCCATGCCGATGCAGCAGAGAACCATGCTGGATATGCATGGAAAGTGAAGTATCAGGCACATTTGGTTTGGGGTAGTAACCGCCGTAACAAGCCAGCTACTCCCCGCGTTTTGAGTGCGAACCCTTTTTCTTCTCCCTTGCCGTTGTAGCAGAGAGCTCTGCTGGATGTGTGAAGTATCAGTTATTCTTCTCCCCTGTCATTGAAGCAGAGAGCTATGCTGTAATTGTAGTTGATTGTGTAGATACCTGAGATTCTAACTGACTTATCCTGTGGTCCATTTCTGTAACTTTAAAGAAACACCAGTGGAGAAGGTACACAATTGAATAATAGTATTCATCAAAACATTCTCAATTGGTAGGGCTTTGTCTTACTTCACAAAGTATTTGGTATTGGAGGGAGTTTGTTTTGCTGTCACTGAGGTGGCACCAGAATTTGAATATATATATATATATATATTTTGTATGTCCTAGTTCTGTTCTGCACCTGTTGCAAATCTTAAATTCTTAGGATGATTATTGTTGTTTTATTGTAGTTATGATATTCTCTACATTTTTGGAAAGTGGATTCATAAAAATACATTTATATTTGTTTTATTACATAATTGGATCTGATATTTCTGTTAAACTTGTTACTTTTTACATGATGTGTATTTATAAACTGGGTGGAATTTTTTCAAGGATAGTAATATTTTCTTCAGTCGCAGTTTTCGGCCCCAACCAATCTTGCCAGGTCAGAGTCGCAGGTAGTGACCTCCCGCATTCCTGATGCTGTGGATAAGCGCCAACGTATACCTAAATCAGCAGCCGATCTTCCTGATAGGGATTCAGATGGCACAGATGATGAAGCCGGGATTGGTAGATGTAGTGTATCTTGTAGATGTACACTACACTACATCTACTGGTAGATGTAGTGTAACTTGTAGATGTAGTGAACTGGTAGATGTAGTGTATCTTGTGGCCAAACCAGGCCACAAGAACCTGGCAAGTAGGGATGTGAATCGTTTTTTGACGATTTAAAATATTGTCCGATATATTTTAAATCGTCAAAAATCGTTAGGGCCACGATACAATACCAATTCCCCCGGTTTATCGTCAAAAAAATCGTAAATCGGGGGAAGGGGGAGGGCAGGAAAACCGGCACACTAAATCCCCCTAAAACCCACCCCTGACCCTTTAAATGAAATCGGGGGAAGGGGGAGGGCAGGAAAACCGGCACACTAAAACCCCCTAAAACCCACCCCCGACCCTTTAAATTAAATCCCCCACCCCCAAATGCCTTAAATTACCCTGGGATCCAGCGGTGGTCCATAGCTAAATCGGGGGAAGGGGGAGGGCAGGAAAACCGGCACACTAAATCCCCCTAAAACCCACCCCCGACCCTTTAAATTAAATCCCCCCCAAATGCCTTAAAGTACCCTGGGGTCCAGCGGCGGTCCGAAACGGGCTTCTGCTGTTGAAGCGTGTTGTCTTCAGCCGGCGCCATTTTGCAAAATGGCCGCCGCAAAATGGCGGCGGCCATAGACCAACACGATTCGACCGCAGGAGGTCGCTTCCGGACCCCCGCTGGACTTTTGGCAAGTCTTGTGGGGGTCAGGAGGCCCCCCCAAGCTGGCCAAAAGTCTCTGGGGGTCCAGCGGGCGTCCGGGAGCGATCTCCTGCCGCGAATCGTTTTCCGTACGGATAATGGCGCCGGCAGGAGATCGACTGCAGGAGGTCGTTCAGCGAGGGTTCCTGACCTCCGCTGAACGACCTCCTGCAGTCGATCTCCTGCCGGCGCCATTTTCCGTACGGAAAATGGCGCCGGCCATACGCGTATGGCCTGCGCCATTATCCGTACGGAAAACGATTCGCGGCAGGAGATCGCTCCCGGACGCCCGCTGGACCCCCAGAGACTTTTGGCCAGCTTGGGGGGGCCTCCTGACCCCCACAAGACTTGCCAAAAGTCCAGCGGGGGTCCGGAAGCGACCTCCTGCGGTCGAATCGTGTTGGTCTATGGCCGCCGCCATTTTGCGGCGGCCATTTTGCAAAATGGCGCCGGCTGAAGACAACACGCTTCAACAGCAGGAGCCCATTTCGGACCGCCGCTGGACCCCAGGGTACTTTAAGGCATTTGGGGGGGATTTAATTTAAAGGGTCGGGGTGGGTTTTAGGGGGATTTAGTGTGCCGGTTTTCCTGCCCTCCCCCTTCCCCCGATTTAGCTATGGACCGCCGCTGGATCCCAGGGTAATTTAAGGCATTTGGGGGTGGGGGATTTAATTTAAAGGGTCGGGGGTGGGTTTTAGGGGGTTTTAGTGTGCCGGTTCACGATTTTAACGATTTTCACGATATTCTAAACACCCAAACGGCAACGATACGATTCCCTCCCCCTCCCAGCCGAAATCGATCGTTAAGACGATCGAGGACACGATTCACATCTCTACTGGCAAGTACCCGAACACCAAGAAGAACCCATGCTACTGATGCCAGTAATAGCAGTGGCTATTACCTAAGTAAACTTGATTAATAGCAGTTAATGGACTTCTCCTCCAAGAACTTATCCAAACCTTTTTTGAATCCAGCTACACTAATTGCACTAACCACATCCTCTGGCAAGAAATTCCAGAGCTTAATTGTGCGTTGAGTGAAAAAGAATTTTCTCCAATTTGTTTTAAATGTGCTACTTGCTAACTTCTTGGAGTACCCCCTAGTTCTTGAATTATCTGAAAGAGTCAACAACCAATTCACATTTACCCATTCAAGTGCTTTCATGATTTTATAGACCTCTATCATATACCCCCTCACTAATCTTTTCTCCAACCTGAAAAACCCTAACCTCTTTAGTCTTTCCTCATAGGGGAACAGTTCCATCCTCTATCATTTTGGTCAGCCTTCTCTGTACCTTCTCCAGTGCAGCTATATCCTTGAGAGATTTGATCCCAATGACGCGATGGGGTAAGGTCTAGTCGACGCCATTTTAGAAAATGGTGCCACTCAGGGACAGGCGGTGCCCTAGGCACTAAACCTGAACACCAATAAGGATTTTAAGGTATTGAGGTGAGGGAAGGATCCAGGGTTGGGGACCACTAGGCCACCAATGTAATTTTTTAAGAATTGGGGGGCACTGCCAGCCTATTATTTATATGCGAACGGTGATAGTGGGGATGGGGATTGGGGCTTGAGTCAATAAAGAGGGGGTTGGCTTGGGCAGGGAAAGTCATCATCATGTGATACCTTTCATCTATTTTTAAACTTTTTTTTGTAGGATTATATAAAATGGAAGCCCTGGAATGGAGTTTGGAGTCCAGGCAGAACCCCCCAATGACTTTTAACTTTTGTGGGGGAACAGTGTTGGGCTGCAGGCCCTTTTAAGGTGATAGTGACCCCATGCATTGGAGGCCTCCATCATGCTTTGATTAGGCCTTACTTGTGTTTTTTTGTTTCTCAGGCTTTTTCCCATGAGACAAAAAAAATGCGGCGATACTGTCAAGTTATTTTGTCAGGGAAGGGCAAATTATCTCGGGACTTCCCCTCCCCTCCACGATATTGGGCCCCTGCTATGATAAAATATCGTGGCTTAGTGAATCCAGGCCTAAATCAGCAATGAACTACAATATTTCCAATGGTTTTATGTAAACAAATAGTAAAAGTGTCATTAGATCCCACTTATAAAAGCATATTAAGAAAGCTGATGTCTGTCCCATGTGAAGGATAAGTCAAGCTCTAAACAGGGATTGTGTCATACTTCAATGCTAGGTGCAATCTACAGTCTTTTGCCCGCAATGGGCTTTAAACTGAACAAGCTCTCTATTTTATCTAAAAGATCCAAGCTATAATGAAAAATCATATCAAACTTATCTTCAAACAACGCCAGCTATTCATATCTCATAATCCTGATATCACCGATGTTTTGGCACTACCATGTCTCCCTCAGGGAAACATCAGACACTGCAAAAAATCAAACACATGCTTAAGCATATCAAACACCTAGCACTGACATCTGACACAATCCCTCTGTAGGGTTAGATTGATCAAGTGCACATAAAAGTTTTTAATATTGGTTCACCTCATTTTATAGCAGTGTGGATATTGTGTAAGAGGTATATATCCTTACAGATAGTTAAGGTTAGTCAAAGCCAGTGATTTCAAGTTCAAAAGCAGAGAGGCATATGCCAAGCTCACATAGAGTCAGTGGCAGAGAAGAGTTTGGGACTCATATCTCAGCACATCTTCTAAATCATAGTCCAGTGTGCTAAAAATAAAAGAAATTCCCTTTATTATTTGAGATTCCAGATCTTAATTGTGCATTGAATGAAAAAGAATTTTCAACGATTAGTCTTAAATGTGCTATTTGCTAACTTCATGGAATGCCCCCTAGTCCTTCTATTATTGGAAAGTGTAAATAATCGATTCACATCGACTCATTCAAGACCTCTCATGATCTTAAAGACCTCTATCATATCCCTCCTCAGCTGTATTCTCCAAGCTGAACAGCCCTAACCTTTTCAGTCTTTCCTCATAGGGGACCTATTCCATCCCCTTTATCATTTTGATTGCCCTTCTCTGTATCTTCTCCATTGCAACTATATCTTTTTTGAGATGCGGCTGTTGCGTTCGTGCCTCTTCTCGCCCCTCGCTCCACCCTCTCTACCTTGGGAGCGACTCCCTTCGGCTCTGATGGACAGATGCAGCCACGGCTTCTCCCTGTCTCTTGGTCCCGGTGTCCCCGGGCTGGCTTGACGCTACAGATCCGCCATGTTCCTTTTTTAAAAAAATTTTGTATTTATTGATTTTCAAATAATTTATAAAGCATTTATAATCTTATAATTTTATAAAGCATTTATAATTTTTATAATTTATAAAGCATTTATAATCTTATAATTTATAATCTTATAATTTATAATTTTCAGAAATTTCAAAATAAAACATTAGCTTTATTACCCTAAATATCAAAAATAGAAGAACAAAAACATTAATTTAGTCCACAAATAAATGGGGGTGGATAAAGGAAATATAGGAAGCCCCTTTAAAAGGAAAAAGAAAAGTATAAAGAAAATGCCAATAGCCTGCTGATCTTTACTCTTTCATTATTTACTGAGTTATAGGACTTACTAAGGGTGATGAAATATTCACCACCCTTTTATGGGAGTCAAGCCATACTTTTAGTTGTTCTGGGATCAAGAAAACATATGTATTACCATTATACTTGATAATATATCTGCACGGGTACCTTAGTTGATAATTGGCTCCCAGTGCTCTCGTTTCCTGTCTAAGAGACAGGAAAGCTTTTCTACTATCTTGTGTGGCCTTTGCCAGATCGGGGAAAATCTGGACAAACTGGCCCATAAACTGAGCCCCCATATTCTGAAAATACTTTCTCATTAACCCCACATCATTTTCATAAATTAAGGAAATTAACAATGTGGTTCTTTCCACAATCTCAATATTTGAGGATTCTAAAAATTCTGTTAAATTCCCCATATCAATTTGATTGTTTCTGATTTCTCTCGAGCGAGAATAAGGCAAAAAATACACCTTATTTAAGGCAGGTATGTCTTCAGCGGTAATATGTAATATCTCGCTCATATATTTTCTGAGTGTTACCCTAGGCAACTCTCCCATAATCTTTGGGAAATTTAACAGTCTTAAATTAAATTTCTTAAAATGATTTTCCATCTGCTCAGTCTTTTTATTAAGAATAGTACAGTCCTGGATCACACTTGACTGTGTTTTTTGTACATCTTTGAGCTGATTCTCAATAATTTGTATCTTGTTTCCATGTTCATTTGTTTTACTATTATGTTCCAATGTTACACTGTCAATTCTTGTAGATATTGAAGAGATTTGCGTCATACATATCTGCAGGGCCTCGTTTTGCTGGGCCATTAACTCCCATATTGTGTCCAAAGTCACTACAGGCGGTTTGGTCTGTTTCACAATTACTGGTCGACTTTCACGCTCAAAAGGCATCAGATCTAAATTTGTATCCCTTATAGGAACAGTCTTACCACCTTCATGTTGCTCTGTCTGCGTACCTCCAGCCGCACCACGAACTGCGTCACCTCCATTCTCTGATATTCCAACAATCGCTTCCTCTAGCGCCGCTGCTCCCTCCATGGTCTCCTCGGCGGTCTGTGATCCCGAAGCTCCCACCGCAGCCTCCGGTGGTATGAGGGACGATATTGCCTGCGGACTTCTCAGCATTGGAGGGCTGAGTGAGAGTTCCCCTGACGGAACAGCAGCTTCCTCTCCGGTCACGCCAGCGGGGATCAGCTTCTCCTTTGGGTAAAGTTGCACACATTTGGTGATTGTACGTTGTCCCGATGGAAGTGAGGGAGTTGAGGGAAAAACCCTCACTTTACCTTTTCTCTTTGGGGGCATAGTCCAAGTCCAAAAGCTTTTCAATGAAGAAATATCGGGAACTCCTGAATCGTGCTGCTAGCAGGCGGCCATCTTGAAGCTCCACCCCTCCAGATCCACCATGTTCCTGATGACGTAAGGGTGCACGTGCGCGCGTGCTCCAGACTTTGTACCAGCAAGGGCGAGAACCTCGGGGGTGTCCTCCCGTAGTGACGTCATCCATTTCCACTTTAAAAGGTCTTTGTTTGCTAACCTCTAAAGAGTTAGCAAGGAACTCCAACAGGACTTGCTTCGGCAGTCCATGATACTTGCAACAACGATCTGAGTCAGCTAGGGGAATCCTTCTCCATTGCTCGGCCTTTTCAAACTTCCAGGAGTACCCGCTCCACAGGGGCTCTGCTCTCTTTTCTTGATTTCAGATTGCCAATATGGAATCCGGTACTCGCTCTTTGAGGGCCTACGTCCCTGCATACTCAGAAGATGCCTCATTGCCTGGAAGCGATTGCAGACGTGAACACAGTGAGTTCTATTGTCGATAGGAATCGGTACTCGCTCCACGAGGGCCTACATTCCTATAGCTCTGAAGACTCCCTTCCATCCAAGACGTTATCACAGGTAACGGAGATCGAGAGTTATATTGGCAAGATTGCAGATAGGAACTGGTACTCGCTCCACGAGGGCCCATGTTCCTAGAATCCTTTACAGACTCTCTTCTACTCTAGAAGCTATTTCATATACAGCTATTGTGAGTTCTTATTACAGACTGTTTATAGGAACAAGTGTTCGCCTACGGCTCCTGTCCTGAATATACTGAAGACTCTCTGTGGCATAGAGACCATTGCAGACATCTACTATTGTGAGTGTACCATCTTGTATCCAGTATACCTTGTCTACTCACTACTAGTCTCTCTCCACAGCTCAGCGACCCAGAGATTATATTCTTGCCAAACACATCGACTCACTACTGCCATCCCTGGTGGTCCAGCTTCCCGCTTAATAAAGAACTATTTGTGTTTATTTCATATTCTAGCCTAGCCAGTGGTTCCTCTCAGGATCTCCTCCTGGGGGCGCTGTCATCTGCCATCGGCCCAGGGATTCACCATTTCCTCTAAGTGGTCATTCCTTACACTACTATCACTCTGTGGGAGCCAACCACTACTGACCACTACCACCGCTTACGGAAGTATTATATAGATAGTTACCATCTCTCTCTTGGGACTTGCCAGCAGTCTATATATAACAGATTGCTACTCCGTAGTGGAGGCATGATAGATTGCTATCTCAGTAGTGAAGTACAATATATCTATTGTTAGCTCCTCTCCTCAGAAGAGTATCATTGAACAGATTGCCAGCTCCTCTTCCTTGGGGAGTTGATCCATCTCAGATTGCTACCTCCTTCCATACAGGAGCATTTAACAGCAGTTCACTAACACGATTACTAACTCCGCCCTCCTGGCGGGTAAGCATTACAGATAGCTAACTCCTCCCTTCTGGAGGAGCAGATCATGACAGATTGCTAACTCCTCCCCCTTTCAGGAGAAAAGCAGAATAGATTGCTAACTCCGCCCTCCTGGCAGGGTGAGCGATAACAGATTGCTAACTCCTCCCCTCTGGAGGAGGAGAGCGTAACAGCGGCAACCAGAACTGAACACAGTATTCAAGGTGCGGTCTCACCATGGAGCGATAGAGAGGCATAAAATCCAATATCAATACCATAAAATAATTTTAAAGCCATCTATTTTACAAAATGAAGTGCTATACAGTTTCTTCACTTTGGCTCTCTTAAATTCATTGCATTTACACTAGCCCTATGAGGTAAATCTCTTTTCCTTGCAATACTGAGTTTGTTTTTGGTAGACATCTCTGCAAAGCTCATCTAAATGATATACTTATCAAATTATAATATGATAGATAATAAATAGTTACAAAGCAAAAAGTGCACACATGCCAATCATGAACCAAGTTGTTTATTCCAAGGCTTCTTCAATAAATGCAAATTCAAAATTATACTAAAGGGGGGCTAAATTTGCCTATCTTGCTCCCTATACTTCATGTGTAGTAATGTTTTCTGGCCACAAGCTGAAACTTCTTTTCTGCCAAATGCAGATAACAGTCAAACACCGAAGCCAGCTTCTCAGTGGTAGGATTGCAAGTCTTACTCAGATCTTATGCAAACCTCTTCCAGGCTGCTCTGCTTTCTTTTATCAGAGCCACCCAGTGGCTCATAGGCAAAGTTCCAGCCTTTTGCCCCTGCCAGTTAAAGGCCAGCCAAAGCTTCTTCATTCTTACAATGTAGCTTGCAAGACAGAAAACTGGTTTGCAGCAATTGGAGTAACTGACTGAATGTAATAGGCTGCTCAGAAATAGGCATAGAATTTCTTCTCCAAAGGAGAAAGCAATACTGTCTGCAAGTAATTACTCCAAAACATGTCCCTTCTTAGATGTCTATCAAAGCAAATGGAAGACGATACAATAAAAAGAAAGGTGGTGGTACAGTCGAGATTCCATCATTTTCCATGAAAAATAAAATTGATAAATGTATTCCTCTAGAAGATATTGGGAGCCATGAGGCAAAGAGGGAGGCCCAAAACATACTCCTGCTCTGAACTGGAGTAAATATATTTAGGATGGAGTTGATTAAAAGCTGCATAAGCATATGAGTGACTAACTTGGCCAGTTTACTAAATAGATGTTCATCTGCTCTGAAAAAACTGTCTTGCACCAGCTGATATTTAGCAAAACTCAAATACCTAATGCTATTTGCCCAGAATTGTGAAGAGGAGGGTGGGGAGAGGGGGCAGAATTGACCCCACACTCATTACTACTGCTCTTCTTGTTGCATAGCTTATAAGTTTCCAGCATGTATACCCTATGCATTCTGCTATTTGATTAAACACCCAGCATTTCAGCACTGATGCTTTCATCTTTAGTGTCCAGCTAATTCAGTTATCTCTTGCAAAGTTCTTTGGAGCATTTTCTGCAAAGCTCTGGAAGTCCTTGGAGAGCACGTGTTTGAGTTTGCATGTGTGATTTATAGATTAGTACCTGTTTACTAATTCTCATGTGATATAATCATCTACTTTGTCCTCAGCTGAAAGAAGATATACTAATCAATGTTATCTGCTAGATGACATAAATTGACCTACACTGTAGAATCACAGAAGAGCCACTGGTTACATTTTCTGCATGGCTGTATGGAAAACTCGGATTTCAGCAATGCTTTCGACACGGTCCCACAAAGGAGGCTCATGAATAAATTGAGCAGCTTGGGATTGGGCTCCCAGGTGGTAGAGTGGATTGAAAACTGGTACACTGATGGGAAACAGCATTCTAATTTCTTTCTGCCATCCCCGGCATCTAGTTTAAATGCCTTATGACATAGGATTTTAATTTATTTCTTAGGATCCTTTTTCCTGCCACAGACAGATGTAAGCCATCTTTGACAAAGAGCTTTTTACTGTTCCATACACAGCCCCAGCCCCCAAAATTTCCAAAACTTTGTTCCTTACACCAGGATTTCAGCCATACATTGAAGTTATTCATATGGCTGAGCCTCTCCTTCCCCTTTCCATGAACAGGTAACACTTCTGAAAAGGCAATGGTTGTCGCCATGTGACTAATCTGCTTCACTAGAGATTGGAAATCTCTCTGTACCCCTTGGATGCTGTTTCTAGTGAGGTCGTTGGTTCCCAGGTGGATGATAATATCAACTTTAGAGTCCTTTCTTTCTTCTTTGATCACTTTGACTATTTGAATAGCATTTCTGCTGGCAGATGATCCTGGGAGGTTTTTAACTGTAGTGTTTCCCTCGCTAAGAGTTCCCAGATTAGTGCCTCTGATGACAGAGTCACCCAGCACAATGAGCTTTTTCCTTTGGTTACTGATTGTATTATGGAATTTCTGTATGAATTGGGTTTCTTCTTTCTTTTCAAATAACACTTCAATCTCTTTCACAAGAGCTTCTTCATTGCCTAATACAGAGAAGGCGTTTTGTACTTGTGTCACTTGATACAGCATGTGTCTCCGCATCACAGGTCTAATTCTACCAGAGCCCACTGTAATCCTGTTGTTTTTCGGGGTCCTTAATGCCCTGTGTGAGTGTGTGTGTGTGGGGGGGGGGGGGGGGCAGACTTGTGGGCTGCACAGCTGTCAAGAATGGGTGTCTGTGGGTCACTGGTCTTATCGTACCTGTGCTCACTGTAAACCCCTTTTTCCTTGACTTTTGGTTTTTCTGTAGTAATGGGGAATTAATTCCTGAATAATGTAAAGTGGGTGAAACTTTCTTTATTGCAGCTAATTCAGCTTTAACTTCAGCCAGCTCCTTTTTCAAGGAAGAGAGTTCTGAACAAATGGGGCAAGCCCTAAGTTTCCAGATGATTTCCCTCAGAATAAAGGCTCCACAATGGTTACATTGGTTAGTCCTCATTTTGGTAAATTTATTTGAGGGATAACACCTAAGGAAATACCAAATTTCCAATTTATCTTGTTGCCAATTATGGGGTAGATTTTCAAATAGCGCGAATTGGCCTACTTTTGCTGGCGCATCAGGCGCAAGCAAAAGTACCCCTCCGTACCCGACCTGGGGGCGGGTATGGAGGGCGCGGCCACGCCCCCGGACCGCCCCGGGCCGTAGCCACGCCCTGTACCCGCCCCCAAAATGCTGCCGACACGCCCCCTAAACGCCGCGACGACCGGTCCCACCCCCCGACATGCCCCCGTCGGAGAACCCCGGGACTTACGTGAGTCCCGGGGCTCTGCGCGCGCCGGTAGGCCTATGTAAAATAGGCTCACCAGCGCGCAGGGCCCTGCTCGCCTAAATCCGCCCGGATTTGGGCGGATTTAGGCGAGCAGGGCTCTGAAAATCCGCCCCTATGTATTTAGGCAGACTATATCAGAAAAACAAACCTAGGGGTGGGTGGGTAGAGGGGCAGGATGGAAGGCCAGGGCTGATCACTGGACACTATATCTGCTATTGATTTTGAACAGACCCTCCCCTAGATTTGGCTAGCTAATTTAAGCTTTTTTCTTAGCTCTCCCCAAGAATCTGTACTTAAAGCTGTCTCCTTGAAGTTCAAAGCAGACTGAGGACTTGATTGACCCCTGCAATGCACTATGAGTCAGCTGTCCAAAACGGTATAGCCAATCCCTTTTTGGATTTTTTTTTTTTTGCTTAAACAAACACACAGCAATTTAATACAGCAATATCAATATCTAGAAAAACATACAGATAAGGCTAGCACTAAACAAAAAACCCCAGAAAAATATAACAAACAAGCCCTCTAAAATAAGGATAAATTAAACTTATTCCTTAGCTCTCCCCAAGAATCTATATTTATAGCTGTCTCCTTGAAGTTCAAAGCAGACTGAGGACTTGATTGCCCCCTGCAATGCACTATATGTCAGCTGCCCAAAGCTGTATAGCCAATCCCTTTTTTTTGCTTAAACAAACACACATCAATTTAATACAGCAATATCAATATCTAGAAAAATATACAGATAAGGCTAGCACTACACAAAAAAAAAACAGAAAAATATAACAAACAAGCCCTCTAAAATAAGGATAAATTAAACTTATTCCTTAGTTCTCCCCAAGAATTTGTATTTATAGCTGTCTCCTTGAAGTTCAGACTGAGGACTATTCAGAGTAATTAAATCACAAACGGATTGTGATACATTACAGGAGGACCTTGCAAGACTGAAAGATTGGGCATCCAAATGGCAGATGAAATTTAATGTGGACAAGTGCAAGGTGTTGCATATAGGGAAAAATAACCCTTGCTGTAGTTACACGATGCAAGGTTCCATATTAGGAGCTACTACCCAAGAAAAAGATCTAGGCCTCATAGTGGATAATACTTTAAAATTGTTGGCTCAGTGTGCTACAGCAGTTAAAAAAGCAAACAGAATGTTAGGAATTATTAGGAAGGGAATGGTTAATAAAACAGAAAATGTCATAATGCCTCTGTATCACTCCATGGTGAGACCGCATCTTGAATACTGTGTACAATTCTGGTCGCCACATCTCAAAAAATATATAGTTGTGATGGAGAAGGTTCAGAAAAGGGCAACCAAAATGATAAGGGGAATGGAACAGCTTCCCTATGAGGAAAGGCTGAAGATGTTAGGGCTGTTCAGCTTGGAGAAGAGACGGCTGAGGGGGGGATATGATAGAGGTCTTTAAGATCATGAGAGGTCTTGAAAGAGTAGATGTGAATCAGTTATTTACACTTTTGGATAATAGAAGGACCAGGAGGCATTCCATGAAGTTAGTAAGTAGCACATTTAAGACTAATCGGAGAAAATTCTTTTTCACTCAATGCACAATTAAGCTCTGGAATTTGTTGCCAGAGTATGTGGTTAGTGCAGTTAGTGTAGCTGGATTTAAAAAATGTTTGGATAAGTTCTTGGAGGAGAAGTCCATTAACTGCTATTAATCAAGTTTACTTAGGTAATAGCCACTGCTATTACTGGCATCAGTAGCATGGGTGGTTCTTGGTGTTTGGGTACTTGCCAGGTTCTTGTGGCCTGGTTTGGCCTCTGTTGGAAACAGGATGCTGGACTTGATGGACCCTTGGTCTGACCCAGCAAGGCAAATTTCTCATGTTCTTATGTACATTTAAGGCTGGATTTTAAAATCCCAGCACGCGTAAATCCCAGGGTTTACACGTGCCGGGACAGCGCCATTCTTTGCTGTCCCGAAGCGTCGCACGGCTGCCGGTGCACACAAATTATTTCAGGTCAGGCAAAGCATCCTGAATGGTGAGCAGAAGCCAAAGGAAACTCTGAAGAAGATCTGTAGCAGTCTTGACATAATTAGATTCTCTATGGCATCAATGATGAATTGAAGAATGTTGGGGTTGGGCTGGGATCAGAGAATGGAGGAAGAGTGGTGGACGATTCCAGTTGTTTTAGCCATTACAAACTTTTGGGATGTGGCATGATCATCTTGAGAGAGAATTTTGTTTGTTTTTTCTCCTGCTCTGTATTCATCCAGGATTTCAATGACATACTTGTCATCTTACTTGTTCAGCTGTTTTATTCAAATTAGGAGACCAATAAATATAATTAACCATAAGAATATAAGATTAAATATGCCATACTGAGTCAGGCCATGAACCATAGTGTCTAGCATCCTGTCTTTGACAGTGGCCAGTCTGGGTCACAGGTTTCAGACATTCCAGCAGTTCCCATAAAGTAGAAGCAGTGAAGCAATGTGACAAAGCAATAGCTAGAGCCAGAAGAAGGCTGGGCTGCATAGAGAAAGGAATAACCATTAAGAAAAAAGAGGTGATAATGCTCTTGTACAGGTCCTTGGTGAGGTCTCACCTGGAGTACGGCATTCAGTACTGGTGCCCGTATCTCAAAAAGGATAAAGATAGGATAGAGACGGTACAAAGAAGAGCGATCAAAGTGGTGTGGGATCAGCATTGGAAGACTTATGAGGAGAGGCTGAAGGATCTAAATATGTATACCCTAGAAGAGCAGAGGAGCAGGAGAGATATGATACAGATCTTCAGATATCTGAAAGGTTTTAATGATGCACAATCATCACACCTTTTCTATTGGAAAGAAATCAATAGAATTACGGGTCATGAAATGAAACTCCAGGGAGGATGACTCAAACCAATGTCAGGAAATATTTCTTATACAACGAAAAAATGTGCGGCAAGTAATATATACTGATCAATATTTCTTAACAATAATTTTTAATAACACAGTCACCACAAAGGTACATTTTTATATGTCAGACAATCGGAAAATAAGGACCCTGACATGGCTGTGTTTCACGTCAGGGCTGCGTCAGGGGGACCAAACCTTCTGTATATCTATTAGTGAAAAAAGAAACAAAATATTGAGCAGGCAGGTGAACACATTAATACAGGGGAAATTAAAAGCTTAACAAACTCCACGAGGAAGCCCAGGAAAAACAACAAAGCAGGTAAGAGGATAAAACAGGTAACCAATTGATACTACCAAATGAATCAGCAGCCTTGAGATCTAGATAAACTCAACACAGGGTACCAGGAGCTGAATGTATGTAATCTAAATGGAAAAAAACAAAGAAAAGTAAGCAAACCAGTATATCAACAGAAGGTTATAAAACAAAAAAGGAGGTAAATGAAAACCTTACTAGAAGAGTCTACTGGAACTCATATCATGAAGATCAAAGTCTACCCATTACTAGCAAAAAATACATGGAGGTATTACATCAAGAGTATCAAGGACCAGATTAGTGAAAAATGCTTCCAAAAGGGGGGAATCAGTACCTGAACTCCAATGCGTGTTGCAGAAAACAATTGCAATGGGTGGACCATGCAATAGTTAAGAATTTTTAATACCGTGGGTCAGCGGAGCGGGACCTCCCGCAATTCAGCACAGTAAAGTAGAGAAAATTAACCAGAAGAAAAGAAAAAAGAAATAAGAGTTAACCAGAAAGAAAAAAAGGTAACCAAAAATCAGCCTCAAAACCATGTTGGGTAAGGTACATCGACTGTGGTACATCAGCGTGAAATACTGATTCCCGGACAAGAATCAAGTAAGTCAGAGACTTCAGTGTGTGAAGGACACTCTATGTCATAGGCGACCGGAGTGTCAAGCCTAATGGTGGTGACTGTATTAGTAAAAATTGTTGTAAAGAAATATTGATCGGTATATATTGTTTGCCGCACATTTTTCGTTGTATATTTTCTATATGTGTGTGCTGTTCACTCCACCCCTCTTGTGTGCTTTCACCCAGGAAATATTTCTTCACAGAGAGGGTGGTGAATACCTGGAATGCCCTTCTGGAGGAGGTGGAGAAGATGAAAACAGTGAAGGAATTCAAAGGGGCATGGAATAAATACTGTGGATCCCTAAATGCTAGAGGATGGAAGTGAAGAAAAGAGTGCATGGGGGTAACTTGCTGGTTTGTTAGTTCCTATCCTTAACAAATAAGCCTTGATACTGTTAATGCAACTCCATCATTGCTCTCTGCATCAACAGCAGTGGGGAAAAGGGGAACTAGATTCAGATAGCAACCAACAAGGGCCCTGACTTTTATGGCTTGGGGAGCAAATAAATATAGGGGTAATTTGCTGATCAATACGCCTGATACCTTTGATGCAACTCCAACATTGCTCTCTGCTTCCACGATAAGGGTTAAGGGAAATTGGATTCAAACAGCATCCAATGAGGGCCCTAACTTTTACAGTCTGCGAAACTGATAAGCATGGGGATAGCCTGAACAGTGCAGCAGATACTAGCATAAGCATAAGCTTGCTAGGTGAACTGGATGGTTCATTTGGTCCTTTCCTGCCATTATTTCTATGTTTCTATTTGTTGAAGGGGTCAAGTTAGGTGCAGTCAGGCTGGAGGGGGTAGAAAGTGCTGGGGTGGGACTGGAAGGGGTAGAAAATGCTGAGGGGGGGGGGGAAGTGCTAGGGTCAAGAGAGGGCTGGGGGAGGGAGAGTGCTTGTAAGCATGCTGTAAAATCTGTATAGATAATCAACATATGTTAAATACATCTCTTCTTCACGTCCAATTTTGATGTCATGCGTGGAATAATATGGAAAAAGTTGTAGACATGATACAAGAGGCTTTTCAAGTTGTATATTTCTAGTTAATCCTATTTCTGCCAGAGTATGGCAAATGCTTTGAAAAGATATAAGCAGGTCCACCACATTTATCAATGTATTCTTTACAGCTATCAGAGCAAACCCTGTGCATCTTAGGTCTACGTGATTTGCTGAAAAACCATCTGCAAAATCCTGAAAGACTAAAACTGCTTCTTTTTCCTGTACAAAGAGATCAGTGCCAGTTGGTTTAAGTACATTATAAATGGCTTGGAGCAGCAGGAGCACTGCTGTTTAAAAGTACAAACTATAGGTGTGGAGCAACACAGCAGGAATAGTGGCATCCACATCCCAAGGCTCTGTGAGGGAGGCAAACCGTCCAATCAGAGACATGAAATAACCAAGGCACCAAAAGAGGAATAAAAGGCATCAACAACTATGGCATAATAGGGGGTAAAGTAGCCCAGAGGCATGAATACCCCAAGTAATGTGAGAGAAGCAAAGTTTAATCAACAGTGGCATGAACATGGAAAGGCATAGAATGAGGGGTATGGCAGCAAGGTAGGGGTTTTTAGTGTTACAATATATCAAGTAATCTGGGCTGGACTCAATCACTTTTGGTTTAAAAAAAAAAAAAAAAGCACACAGTTGCATCTAGGCTCCCAGGAATTGAGAAAGACTTAAGGCCAAGCAAGCACAGTGGCATCAAAACCCCCAAGACATAGAGTGAGAGGGGAATGGCAATAGAATAGAGAGTAGCCTAGTGGTTACAGCATCAGGCTGAGATCCAGAGAAGCCAGGATTTAAATCCTACTTCTTCCACTGATGCTCTTCTGATCTTGGGCATCTTTCATTGCCTCAGGGACAAACTCGGGCCTAGATTTACCAAGCCATGTTATGGCTATAATACATATTAAATGCTGTTTATCACTTGATATGTTGGCATGTGAATTTTAGATCCCAAACATGCTCCTATTACAATTAGCTGCTTTACATGCAATCTGCATGCATAAATTTTACAAATTAATTCAAATCAATTAATGCATAATTATTTCTATGCAAATAAAATAACACGACTGACTTAGAAAAGCCAGCCATGTTATTTTATCACATTTGAAGGAGGTGTAGATATTTTACCATGGGAGCATTGGGAGACTAGCATGGGTACTGTGGTAAAGGGCACTGAGGCCGAAAGTACACCCACAAACTAGTAAAAATACCCCGGGGATAAATTGAGACCCCCAGCCCGTCAAGGCGGATCAGACCCTCAAAATAAAAAAGTGTACAACTTGATGCAGCAATGGTCCACCCCTTCACAAACACCTCCCCTTTGTCAGGAAACCTCCTCCCTGGCCCCCTTTCCCAAAATCACATATTCCCTGGTGCCTAGTGGGCATCCCTCTCCCTCCTTACAAACAAAAAGGGCCTGGTGGTCTAGGGGGACACTCTAGAATCCCCTCCCTACTGCAGACCTTCCTTACCAAAAAAGAAGAGTCCTTGGTGGTATAAGGTTGGCCCAGCACGCCACTTAGCTCTGGGCTGGTTGACACCAACTTCCAAAATGGTGTTGACTGGCCTTTGCCCCATCACAAGGCCCTTTTTTTTATGTGAGGGGGAAGGGGGCTCACAAGGATCAGCAACCAGTGTATTTTGGAAAGGTGGACCAGGAGGCAGATAAAGGTAATTTTTTGGGCACAGAGGCGACGGATTTCTGACAAAGGGGAGAGGTAAGTGGGGTGTTGCCATGCATCTTTGTGCACTTTTTTTAAATTTTGAGGATACATGCTGCCTCGACAGGTTGTGGTGGGGTTGGGCGAGGGTTTTGATAGACCCCCCCCCCCAGGGGGTTGACACTTGCTGGAAGAGGGAATTGGGCCTCATGGCCCTTTAATTACTATGGTGGTCCCGTGCAAAGCGGGCTGCCATTGTGTGTTTTTGTGGCCTGTGCTGCAATATTTTATCTTGAGAACTTTTTCCACGAGACAAAATATCGCTAGGAACCAGCAGCGATATTTTGTATAAAAGAGACTATATATCATAGGGATGCCTCCCCCTGATGATATTTTAACCCTTCTGTGATGAATCATCATGGCTTTGTAAATGGCCCCCATTGTAAGACCCCCCTGGGGACAGGGAAATACCTACCGCACCTGAATGTAACTCATCTTGCGCTACCAATGAAAAGGTGTGAATCCAATCTTGAGCTACCAATGAAAAGGTGTGAATCAAATCTCAAATAAATAACATCCTAAGAGATAGGGTAAGGTGTATAACAAACAGCACAGTAGCATCAAAATCCATGGCACAGAATGAGGGGTAAGGTAGCAAACAGAGTGGCATCACAACCCTAATAGATAGCATGAAGGGTATGGCAAGCAGCCACATAACTAGCCACATAACTAACTCCAATATTTGGAGTTAGTTATGTGGCTCTGGTCATACCGTAGGGCTGTCCTAAAATTAGCCATATACTGGTATATTTATCTTGCTATCTTTAAGATAGCCAGGTATATTCAGCTAGATACTATTTCAGACTAACTTAACTAGCTGCTCCACAGCTGAATATCGGCCCCCTTGTTAATAAAGGCATTAGCTATTACTCCCCGATGCAGAAAGAAGCATAGGCTTAACTCATGGTTTCTTAATGCTGGAAATTTAACCCCTGATCAATTCTGGAGTAAAGTTAGCATAATGTTACTCTATTTGGCTAAACCTGAGGTTTGTGGTGAGAGATCCTATATTCAGAATGTATGTGCATAAAACACAATTTGTGCTCAAACCAAGTTTACTCTAAACCGCACCTTGAATACTGTGTGCAATTCTGGTGACTGCATCTCAAAAAAGATATATTTGCACTGGAGAAGGTACAGAGAAGGGCGATCAAAATGATGAAACAGATGGGAAGGCTCCCATATGAGGAAAGGCTAAACAGGGTAAGGCTATTCAGTTTGGAGAAGACACAGCTGAGGGAGGATATGATAGAAATCTATAAAATCATGAAAGGACTAGGGTACATTCCATGAAGTTAGCAAGTAGTACATTTAAAACAAATAGAAAATTATTTTTCACTCAATGCAAAATTAAGCTCCGGAATTCATTGCCAGAGGATTTGGTTAAGGCAGTTAGTGTTGTTGGTTTTAAAAATGGTTTGGAGAAGTTCCTGAATAAGTCCATACATTTCTATTAATCAAGTTGACTTAGGGAATAGCCACTGCTTATTACTGGCTTTAGTAACAAGGGATCTATTTAACGATTGGGTACTTGCTGAGTACTTGTAACCTGGATTGGCTACTTGATAGACTCTCGGTCTGACCCAGTAAAGCAACTTCTTATCTAACTAGATAAGTGAAACTTGACCGACGTGCCGCAAATGCGCAGTAGAGAGCAGCTCTACCGCGCATGTGCGGGCGAGCATGTCGGTCAAGCGGAGCGTCAGCTGTTAAAAAACATGGCGATGGCGAGGAGGAGCGGTGGCGAACTCTGTGGTTAGGGAGGGAGGGGGGCGGCAGCAGCGAGGAGCAGCGAACTCGGTGGTGAGGGGAGGGGGCGGCGAGGAGCAGCGAACTCGGTGGTGAGAGTTAGGGAGGGTGAGAGTGGGAGGGGGGAGGTGGGAGGGGAAGGAAGAATCAGGGGGAGGTGAGGGAGGTGAGAAGAGGGGGAGGTGAGAGGGGCTGTGTTTGAAAATGGACTGAAAAAAAAATGTAATGTAGCCCGTTTTAACGGGCTTAACGGCTTGTGTTCTTATATAGTATGTTTTATCAGCAGATAGTTTTGTACACAAATTTTCTTTATGTGCACAAATTGTGATTTGTACTCATAAATCTTGTTTTATGCACAGAATACATTATTTGTGCACACAGAGACTGATGCAATAAATGAGCACCTCTCCTGGGTACTCGAGGCAATATTTAAATAAGGGGTCGCGCTGCCAAGGAGGTGCTAGGGACAATTGCGCACTCCTAGCACCTCCTCGGCAGCGGGCGCCCAAGAGAGGTTGGCAGTCAGTAGGTTAGGAAAATGGTGCTGCTTAATTGAGCATCCGTTTCCCTAATCTGACCGCCGGCACTGTTTTTAAAAAAAATGCTTTAAACCTTTTAAACTTTTGGTCCCTCCAACTTAATATCGCTATGATATTAAGTCAGAGGAGGTACAGAAAAGCAGTATTTCTTGCTTTTCTGTACAACTTTTTGGGTTGCTCAGAAATTAACGTCTGCTTTGGGCAGGTGTTAATTTCTGAGCGTAAAAATGTGCAGGTCGGGCGCACATTTTTTTTTTTAGATTAGGGATGAATAACTAATAGCCTCATAGCATATCCAAGTGATGAGCGCTATTAGTTTCGCCATGGGTTGGACATGCGTTTTGGACGCGCTAATCCCCTTATAGCGTAAGGGGCTGTGGATGAGCGTCCAAATCGCACATCCAACCAAGGGTTAAACAGTGTGCTCAGCTGAGCACACTGTTTTCAATTGGCCCCAGAATGTTTTCTGTGCAGAAAGCATGCTTTATGCATATAGGTCACATTTTATGCATGCTAAGCATGTCTTCTGCACAAATGTTTAGGTTAGTGTGTTTTTTTAAACTCCTGATGCATTAGCATACCCTTAGATTATATATGGGGAGTTAAACATCGAAACTTTGTAAATTGTTGTGATGGCGAAACCGAACGACGGTATATAAAACTCGACAAATAAATAACTAAATAAGTACGGTAATTAAGTTACTATATGTGTAAATACAATGTGAAATCAAATTTATTTCACATTTTATTACATCAGGCCCAGACAGCTTGCTCAATCCCTGCAAATGTGAGTTAAAGTTGTAAACTTTCATGCTGAAGCCTTGTAGTAATGATGCCTTTCTCTTCTAAAGCTTGCAGATTTGAAACTGGATCTGGGATTCTCAGAGGAAAACTAGTAACTCTGCCCATTAAAACCACAGACTCATATTTACTGAGGCAAAGAACTTGTGTGCAGCAGTATAAAGTGCAATACTTTAGTAACTTGGATTACACTGTCATTAGAATGTGTAGAAATTATGAACAACTGGATTTGAATATGATATTAATTGCTTCAGTGTTGTCCATTGTCTTTTTGGGGGCTGGGAGTATTTTTTTTTTTTTTATGTTGCAGGTTTTTGGTCCATGCAACAAACATTTAGATTTCTGTAGCTAATTGTTATTTGACATAAAGGAAAAGTGATCCTATGATGTCACCCTGTCAGGATTAAAGCCCCTAACAGACATTGTAGACATTTGAAAAATTGCTAAAAAGTGACAAAAATCAAGATATTTCTATTTTATGCATAGTAAGAAACCACTGAAACTTTTTATGAAAACTTGGAATGGAAATTTAAAACTGCAGAAAAAAAATACCCATAAGAAAGTAATTGGACTAAGCGGCTGTGTCAGTGCCTTGCCCCAGTTACTCCTGCCTTTTGCAAGAGTAAACATATTCACATCTAGGGATGTGCATTTGTTGTTTTCATTTTTAGTGTGCACTAAATTGGTTTTAGTGTGCACTAAAGCAAAACAAACCAACAAACCAAATAAAAATAAAATGAAATGAAAATAAGAATGAATATTTTCCAGCCACTCATCCTTATTCAGGTCTGAGGGCTCCGTAAGTGAACAAAGGGTGTGTATGTATTTGGATGAATTAATCTTTAAGGTCATATCAATAGGTGGTGAAGTGGAGGTTATGAAAGGAGTCTGGATGATGGCTCTGGGGTGGCTGTTCACATGGCTTTTATGGTATTCCCACATCTCACTAATGTATTAGCATAAAAGACATTCAGGTAACAGGCAGGGCTGCGAAGCAGAACAAAATCAGAATGCATAGCTTACTCCTATAACTAAGCTTTATTGAATCCCTTTTCATCAAAGCCTTTCAATAATAGCAGCATGCCAGTAGTACATGTCACCAAATTGAATTTTTAGCAAATCACAGGAAAAAAATCATTGTTTAATAATACTGTACATGAGAAAATGTTTCCATTTAAAATTGAACTGCAACTGTAATCTGTGTGTAGTCAAGCATTACAATTATTTTCAGTATTTTGTATTTTATTATCCAATCCAACTGTCATAAAGAGAGAAATTTAATCAAATTTTCAGTTTATGAGCTTATTTCTGTTGTGAACCGTTATGTCTGTCTACAGAATAACAGTATATAAATAGTATAAATAAATAAATAAATAAAAAGAAAGAAAGAAAGAAAGAAACTAATCACCATCCACATGTTGTAACTATGGACCCATGGACAGAGGCAGGATTGCCACTACCTGCAGGTCCCAATGACGGCAGGCGACCCAGACAAGGCAGAGACCAAACTGGGGCTGGCAGCACTTAGGTGGGGTCTCTATTTCAAGACAGAAGGATTGGTCTGTGTGGGCTAGGGTTGCAGGCAGGCGGCAGTCAGTCATATCCAAGGTCCAGACAAAGGTCAGAGACAGGAAAGAGTTGGGATTCTTCCTTTGGGATCAGCATCCCATTGGCCTCTGTAATTATGCTTGCTTTTGACTCTTATCCCTTTTTTTAAAATGATTCCCTGTGAGAGCTGATCCCCCTTATTGTAGTGGATTGGGCCGTGTCTGACTTCAAGGCTGGATTTGGGGTAGGGAAGACGCAGTAAGTTATCTCTCCAGAGGAAAGACCTGACAGTGACCCAATGCTGAAGAGTTTAAAATTTGAATTGTATTTTTGGACTATCTCCTTTGTTTGGAGGCTAGGAAGTTTATTCCACTCTTCCTGTCTCTGGCTTGATTTTTACCCTTGTTGGGTTCAAAGACTATTTTTGTTCCACTGGGAGCTGATGGCCCTTGTTATCCAAAACTCAGCAACTAAACTTTTGAGAGAGTGGTGACTTTCACCATGAAAGAAACTGGAAACATGGAGGATTGCAGCAGGAGGAAAGGATCCCTGCCAGTGGGATAAGAGGGAAGGAAACTAGTGAATACAAAAGTAAAACAACAAGAATTTTGTTGCTGCTAACTCAGGTAAAATACGATAGAAACATAGAAATGACGGCAGAAAGAGACCAATTGGCCCATCCAGTCTGCCCAGCAAGCTCCCACACTTATTTTCCCATACTTATCTGTTTCACCGACCACCAAGTTCAGGGCCCTTGTTGGTAACTGTTTGAGAGAGTTAAGTGCCTATTTGTACTACCTAAGGAATCAAATAATTTAAGAAGAATTTAGTCAAAGGATTAATACTGGGACTAAGTGCTGATAACATATTGGGACTTATATGCTAACCACCTACAATGGGAAGGGCTGGAACATAAATTGGGAGTCTAAAAGAGGATCAAACTACATTCAATCTAAATAATTGGAGTAACTGAGAAGATGAAGGAATTAAAGTGTTAAAAGAAGAGTGCTTCCAAGAACTGAGAGACTTTGCTGGAGAAGTGAGGTCACAAGTTTTCTTCTTCTTGCTGTCTTATTTAATAACTTTAATTGAATCAACTATCAGTAAAAGAAGCTGGAAGCCACCCTGCTTCTCAGTATGTTTTCTTTAGATTAAAGACTGATAATTATCAGTGCTGTGTACAGAGGACAGAGAAGGGCTTGTACTGCAAGAAATAGGTCTAAGAACTATTGTTTCACCTCCATTAGAATCCTGGAACTCAGAATGTTAATGCTATTCGTGGAAAAAGAGAAAGTGATGAGGTGTTGAGTGCAGAAAGGGTACATCCTTTTTTCTTCTATGCACCCCTGCATGCCAGTGTATACACATGGGTGTCTGGTGGTGGTTTGTAATTTGGTTGTGGGTGCTTTGAAATATTTGGGAAGTGTGTTTGTAGGGTATGGCTCTGCATAGATTGCGGTGTAGTTAGGGCAAGTGCATGTGTGATGGGGTGACATGAGAAGCTGCCTCGTTTTCCTTGTCTCCTTGCAGAGGGAGGGGTTATAAGTGTGCATATGTTTGTGTGAGTGTAGGATGGAACAGCTCCCCTATAAGGAAAGGCTGAAGAGGTTAGGGCTGTTCAGCTTAGAGAAGATATGGCTGAAGTGGGATATGATAGAGGTCTTTAAAATCATGAGAGGTCTTGAAAGAGTAGATTTGAAATCAGTTATTTACATTTCAGATAATAGAAGGTCTAGGGGGCACTCCATGAAGTTAGCAAGTAGCACATTTAAGACTAATCAGAGAAAATTCTTTTTCACTCAATACACAATTAAGCTCTGGAATTTGTTGCCGGAGGATATGGTTAGTGCAGTTAGTGTAGCTGGGTTTAAAAAAGGTTTGGATAAGTTCTTGGAGAAGTCATTTATCTGCTATTAATCAAGTTGACTTAGGGAATGGCCTCTGCTATTACTGGCATCAGTAGCATGGGATCTTTAGTGTTTGGGTACTTGCCAGGTTCTTGTAGCCTGGTTTGGCCTCTGTTGGTAACAGGATGCTGGACTTGATGAACCCTTGGTCTGACCCAGCATAGCAATTTCTTATAGTGCTTAGTGTTGCCAAATAAGCGGTTTTCGCCAATCTAAGACTTTTTTTTTTTAAATTTATAAGCAGTTTTATTTCTGTAGCGCGTTTTTCACTGCGCTATTGCCAAAAGTCAGTCATCGCTCGCCCCTCCTTGCTTCTACATTCAGCTCCAGCCAACACTGTAGATAGAAGGTGCTTTGCGCACGCGCCCCTACACAGACACTCCACAAGCCGCCTGCAACTCCTGGAATCCACAATATGGGGCAGTGTAAAGGCTGCGTTTACCCTCCCTCCCCCCCCCCCCTCCCACTTCCCCAATACTGCACAATTTACATAACTTCTTCCGAAAAGCAGATTTTATTGATTGGACAAAGATGGCCGCAGCCCACAGACATTGAATAATCAGCAATTAGCAAAACATATCAATAACGTCATCATAACTGTACAAAACTCCATAACAACTCGTAACTAAATTAGTGACCAGTGAGCCCCCCCCCCGGCTTCTATGTGGTAAGTATAAAAGTCAGCTGAGGCGGGCGCACACCCCTTGGCCGTATAAGCTGTGGAGCTGTCCTTTGACACCTGGCCGTTAAAGCCATAGCATCCAGCGACCCGACCGTGGAAGTCGGGAACGTTTGTTCTAATCGCCCCAGCATTTCCTTCTTGGCCGTTGAAGTGTCGAGGGACTGAGCCGGATCTGTTAGGCCGCTTGCCCAGTCCGAACCGCCTGTTCGATCCTCCTAAATGCAGGGGGGGGGGGGTTGTCACTTCTGCCAGTCACCATGCCACGGTTCCCCGGTAGTGACACTGCTTACTGGGGACCCCCCCCCCCCCAACAACCCAACTGGGCTACGGCCATAAGGTGCAACACCGCTTGAAGACCATCCTGCAGATCAGAGTTAAAATGTCCGAGCCGACGTCTGATAGATGTACACCATCAGGTTGAAAACATCCCTGGACTCATCTATAAATTCGTGTGTAACAGACAAACCAAAGACACGCATGAATTTTCCCATCCATTTGTTAATCTTTTCCATCGCTGAATGAGAAGCACTCACCTCTCTAGATCCTGCGAGGGGTGATGCAGGACCAGACCATCACAGACTGCGGGAACATGTTATGCAATACCATTAAATCTTTCTGCATTTTTTGGGTGAGAGTGACGCTTTTGGTACGGGGCATATCATTACTGCAGAGATATATGACAACTGCCGGAGTTGCAATTGTGTAGCTCCAACACAGTCGGTAATAACTGGTCCCACAACATCCCTGGGATCCCTTTCCAAATCAAAACAGTCGCTGAGGTGCCATCCCTAGGTGCTCCCCTGTCAGGCATTGCAGGGCCCTCCTATGTGCCCACCGCACATAAGAGTGCCCAATCATCCACGCAAATGACATCCTCCACCCACGATCTGCGCAAATTAAAGAGAAAAGGAACACATGAAGCGGGGAGGGTTGATAATCCCAGCTACCCGCTACCTGTAAAATAACCCGGCGGCCTCACATATCTCCTGAACCTGCCAGAGCACCAACTGCCAATTGCCATGACCTCGCCAAACTAGCTGCCGCTGTCGCCGCCCCTATGTGGAAGGAGTGTGAATAGCCCTCTGTGCCCAGACCCAAGGATTTTAAAGCCATTTGCAATACCTGAAAAAACTGGTATCTCGTTAATGGTACCCCAGAAGCGTGTACCAACAGCGAACCTCCGTATGTTGTACACCGTATCTTGCAACGAACTGGGCAATTCACGGAGGGTGATATTCGCTCCTGCTCTCAATTGATCTGTTTTGGACCTGTGAATGTGACGGGTCAGTTTTCCTTCTTTAAACCTTGTATCCACCAACTGCAAGCAAGTAGCCAACGGCCTGTGCTTAGACTGAGCTGCTAGCTCGTTAACACGCAGAGCCGCGTAAAAAGCCAGGGAGAATGCACATTTAAATAAGAATGATTCTGCTTCATTACAACAAACGGCCCCCAGGCATTCACGGATGCTCCTGAGGATCTCGATGGTAATGGGCTTTCTACCGTCCCTTCTCTGGGTGTTCTCCCTGGCCCAACCCAACATAGCCCTCTTAACGGGAAACAATGCCGAACTGGGGGACCCCAGAAGCCTGGAAAAAGGAAATTCCCACTAAGCGATTTGCTACCGCAGCTCTGGACATTCCTTGGCTCTTGCAATACATCATGTACTCCCAACAGCGTGGACACAGGTAATGGCCAATCATCTCCTTCAAGTGACTCCTTCCCCCCGAATCCTAGTATCTCCCTAAGCGCTAGGAGGTAACTCTTCCGCGTGTTTACTGACAAGGACCCTAAAATCATGCTCCAAAGTTCGGAGGGCCAAGTAGCCACACCTCCTCGGGTGTGGGGGTCAGGTAATGGTCTGTCATTGGTGCTAGGCTGTGAAATGTTGTGAACTGCAAGCGGGAGAGAGAGTCAGCAATGTTATTGAGTCTACCTGGGACATGGGCCGCTGTAAAGGTGATATTGAAGCGCAAGCACGTGAGCACCAAATGCTGGATGAGAGCATTTGATTCAAAAGTGCATTAATCACTTGCACCGCAGCCATGTTGTCGGATCCGAACACAATGTGAGACCCCACAAGTGACTCTCCCCAGATAAGGGCAACCACAATTGGGAATAACTCGAGGAATGTTAAGTCCTTGGTGACTTTGTGCCGGCGCCACGGATGTGGCCACCGCTCAGCACACCAAGCGCCCTGAAAATAAATCCCAAATCCAATGCCTCCTGCCGCATCTGTGAATAACTCCAGCTCACTGTTCTGCCTAGGGGGTTTGGCCACAATGCAACACCATTGAAGTCCTTTAGAAAGGTCTCCCACACAACCAGGTCCCTCTTAATTGCACTGGAAACCCTTAAACTGTGGTGTTTTTTCACGCACCCCAACCATAGCAAGTGATAACCTGCGTAAAAAGGGCCCTGCCCATAGGAATCACCCTTGAAGCGAAGGTAAGTAACCCAATCAAGGACTGGAACTGCCTCAAGGTGGCCTTCTTAAGGTAGCACATTTCAGAGATTGCCTCCCTAAGCTTAAACACTATCCTCAGGCAACCTGGATCGCTGGGCCACCGCATCCAGCTCAATCCCGAGGAAGGTAATTGTGGTAGCTGGTCCTTCCGTTTTCTCTTCCGCTAACGGGACGCCGAAGTGTCTAGCTACCTCTTTTGCGATGACCAGTGGGTTAAAGCAGTCAGCGCCGTTCCTCCCCACCAACAGGAAATCGAGGTAGTGCGCTATCTGCCTTCTATCCGCATGCTGTTCGATTACCCAATGCAAAATGAACTGAATAAGTCAAACAATGCGCCGGAGATTGAACAGCCCATCGGTATGCAGCGGTCGAAATAAAACTGCCCCTTGAAATGAAAACCCAGCAAGTGGAAGGAGTCCAGGTGCACCGGCAGAAGGCAAACTGCAGACTCTATGTCAACCTTAGCCATGTGCATGCCGGGTCCTGCCTCCTTGATCATCTGAATTGCTGCGTCAAATGAGGAGTACGACATTGCACATAATGAGGGTCAATTTGGTCGTTGACCGAATTACCAGGCGGGAAGACAGGTTATGTATCAGCCGGAAGCGTCCCGGCTCTTTTAGGGAACCATACCCAGGGGGATAATATCAAATTTGGCGAAGGTGGATAAGGGAAGGGGCCCGCTATCCTGCCTAAAGCTAATTCAGCTTGCACTTTTTTCCTTGCCTGCTCCTCATGCATCGCTATTGAACGTGCATTGCTTGGAGGGGGTTCCGGCATAATAGGGGCTATAATTTGACTAGGGATCCAGAATCCGTGCATGAAGCCAGTATAAATCCGCTCAGCCTCGTCCTGGTAAGGATAGCAATCAAGCCATGGGCGCATTGCCTCAACGCTGACCCGGGTTGGGGCCCGTGAACTCAGCCAGGTGTCCCCTCCCCCTGCTGCTGCTGAAACTGTCTGTGATCTCTGGAGGTGCGACACTGAATGGCTGGGTGTGAACCGAAACCGCAGGTGGAGCAAATGTGTTTGAACTTACAGTTTTCCACGTGCAGTGACCAGCGTTGAACTGTTTGCATGTGTCTCGCCTCCCCGCACCCTGAAATGAACCTCTCTCTCTCATGAATGAGCCCCTATCTCTCGAATAACTGTATTGATGAACTGCTCTATCCGCCCATGAGGACTTCTGTAAAGTCATCTCATCCAACTACAGGTCAATCAATCTGTGCTGCCAAGAGACGGCGGGGTTTTGGGCCATGTTTTTCCAAAAACAAATGTCGTAGTTCAGCCAAGCCCAACCTTCCCGCCTCTGCGCTACCATGATGGTGTCCATGTATCTTATGAGGAAAGGGGAATGTTCAGGCTCGCGTTACACAATCACGGTCATGAAAATGTGGAAAGCCCTGATCCAATTCTGAATGTTCTTGGCCACTTTGGGTCTCTTTTCTTTCACCTCACTTGATCCCCCTTTTCTCTGGCTCAACTTCCATATCAGTAATAAGGAGCGAAAATATAATCCCGCTTCCATATTTTTTCTTTAATTGATGCTGGCACACTGTGGGATAAGGGTGTGACCCCACATAAAACATTGCTCGCTACTTGTGGCGCTGGATTTTGAGAAGCCAAACTGGTGAGGGCTAAGGGAAGGATTGACGTCTACTGGCGACTGAGGAGTGTGAACTAAGGCTGGCAAACTGTTAACTGTTGATTGCAGCACCGGAATCGAGGGTGGGGTTGACAGGCAAGGGGTAGCCTGAGTAATAGGGAACAGAACAAAAGCAAAGCGACTCTGCTAACACTCTTTTGGTATCACTGCAATCAGACGACTATAAAGTATCACAATTCGCAGGCTTACCTCGTCCCCTGTCATATGAAGTAGCCTCTGTGCTAGGAGCCGTGGAAGCTGTAGCCAAAGGGTTGGGGGCCGGCGAAGCTTCCCCACAACCTAAGACCATCGTGGATGCCCCAGTGACGCCTCAGGCCCAATTAATAGCTTTTCTGGGGCCCACAGGACACCTTTTCTTGTCTGCTAATGCCCCTAGCTGCTGTGATTTGGCACTCCTCTTGCATAACGCTGACAACCAACCCTGCAGAGCTGAGGAGAGTGCTGTTATATCCTGCACTAGGTCATCTCCTGGTGAGCACTCAGGCTCTCCTGACGAAGCACCTTTGCCCCATCCGTGAGAAGATGAAGGGGGAGACCCCGCCATGAGCTGCCCTACCCACTCCATTCCATGCACAGCTGCCTGCTCTTCAATTTCTAATAGCCACTGATCCATGTCACTTACAGCTGGTGCTGCAGTATTGGATGCTGGTGTTGCAGTATTGGATGCCCCCTGCTTTTTGCACCTGCACTGCCCTGCGGTCTGCTTGCTCGCTTTTGGCTTGATGATCCTGTTCTTACCTCGGTCTCTCACCGCCCAACCTTTTGAGCCTGCTACCCCGAGGGGGGCCTGTTGATGTGCCGAGGACTTTCTGCCGCAGCTGACCGCTGACTTGTAGACACCATCCCCAACTGACAAGTACTGCATTGCAAAATTACAGTTAATCGATAAACTTTTTTTTTTTTTAACCCTTGCTGTTTGTATCCTCGGTAATATGGCCGCAGCCATGCGGCCCACATGACTTAAATGTCAGCCGTCAAGCCCTGCTCCCCAACCTGGCTGCCGCCCTGTGTTCCAAGTGCAGTTCCCAAAATGATCACCAGCATAATGGCTGCCGCCATGTGCTGCCACCCCAGCATACAAAGACATGCACTGCAAACAGGCCGCTGGCCCTTTAAAACATAATGTGCCCTGCACCGCTGTGGCCTTTGTTCTTTTAGGACGCTAGTAATTATAATGTAAAATGATACCTCAAACAAAAGAGGGGGGGGATCGGTATATGCTATATATGCGATATGAGTGGCTATTTAATAATACCTTTAAACATATATACCTATGTATATATTATACATAGGTATATATTAATACCTATGTATAATATACATAGGTATATTATACATAGGTATTAATATATATACCTATGTATAATATATATATATTAATATATACCTATGTATACCTAGGTATACATAGGTATATATTAATATAAGACAGTGTCTTATATTAATTTTTGCTACCAAAGATGCACTAGGCCTTATTTTCAGGGGATGTCTAATAGAGCTGCTGGCTGCCCCTGCGTCAGCCATGTCCCACCAGTGTGCTGTCAGAGAGAGGTAAGAGTGTGCAGCATTCATGGTAGTCAGCTTGGGCTGACTCTGCTGCTTTTGAACCTCTGCACACTGCTTGGAAGGGGTCCCCCGACTGGTACCGCCACCATCCCCAGATGTCAGTAATCTTGCTGCCACATGGCTATTGGGGAGGCGCCGATTGCTGCTACTGACACTGAAGCCCATTCTGCTGCCTCCTCTGTGCAGGCCCCGTGGGCTTCCACTTTCTCCATGCTGATCTCGTACATTGTGAGATCCGCATAGAGAAAGTGCTACTCTTGACATTAACAAAGATTACATGTGCCAATCACTAAAAAGTAATTTATTTTTTTTTACCTTTGCTGGCTGATGTTAGTTTTCTAATTGGTTGGTCACAGGCTTTTTTTTTTCCACCTTCCCTCTTATTTTTTTGCCAATTCCTTTTATATTGTCCTTTTTTCTTCCGTATTTCTTTTCTCTCCATCTTCTTCCCTCAAACACAGTCAGGTTCTCATTCTCACATGCATTTCTCTCACACACACACAGTCTCTCACTGGCACATGCTGTCTGACTCTCACACACCCAGGCTCTCTCTCACTCCCACATGCTGTCTTGCTCAAGCATAGGCTCTCACCGTCACACGCTGTCTCTCACACACACAGAGGCTCTCACATGCTGCCTCTGCAAACATTCAGATCCTCACTCCCACACACAATCTCTCAACTCATCTCATACACGCACGCACCCTCTACAGACTCTCAGCCTCTCTCTCACCTCTGGGCCTCCTCTTCGCGGGTCGCCGCAGGATGGGCTCTGCAGCGGCCCTGAATTTCTCGGGCCTCTTCCTCGGCCCTGCTACAGGGCCTCTTCCTCTTCTTGGACCGCTGCGACTTGGGATTCGCAGCAGCCCGCGGCGGCACCTCTTCTGCACGCGCTGATGCTCTTTCTTCTTCCTGCCCACTCTTCCTCTTCTTGGGCCGCTGCGACTTGGGATTCGCAGCAGCCCGCGGCGGCTCCTCCTCTTCTGCACGTGCTGATGCACGTCCTTCTTCCTGCCCACCCTGCTCCGGCAACGTTTACTTCCGGGGCCGCACAGGCAGGAAGGAGGAAGAGCATCAGCGCGTTTGAACACAATCTTTTTCTTCGGGCAAGGAGGCTCAGCGGCCGCATGAGCCTCCTTGCGCCCAGGGACATTGGCTCCCCTCGGGATACCACTGCTCACGTCTGCCTCTAATACCTTGGAAACTTTATTTAAAAAAAAAAAAAATTTGACGTCACAGGATTGCCTGGCCCACCGGGGGAAGCCCGATCCCCCGATAGGTCAATCCACCCCTGTTTACAAGGGATGGCTTACTTTCGGGGGAGGTCTTATATTTAGGAATTCGGCAAAATCTCTACTAGGTCTTATTTTTGGGGGATGTCTTATTTTCGGGGAAACACGGTATGTATTGCTAATCCTTAAAATACCAAACTTATATCTAAGTATGCAAATACCCTTTACACCAGGGCCCTTGCCTTAAAAGAATAACCAGGCCACGAGCCTTTTTAGCTGCCCTAAATACTAATTAGTAATGTAACAGGGGACATTACCATGGGGCCGCTGGCCCTATAACAAAACACTTCTAGCTGAAATAAATTTAAGTACATATGGCCCTTTGCAAGGGGCAACAGCAATTTAAAATTACCTGAATTTAACATAACCTGGCTGAATGGTAGACATATATATTGCCACTAGTCTTTAATTACCCGATTCTATATATATATAAATACATGTTTATATCTTCTAGATGCAATAAATTAATTAGAACTGTAGTGAATTTAACATTACACCAGTCTCTGGCCCTATAGTATGGCAGGCTGCCTGCCTTTTAGATGCCATAAATAATAATAAATAAGCGGAAAAGACAATAACCATAGGGCCGCTGGCCCTATAAACAAATACTTTAGATGCAATAAAAGTTAAACACATAGATTTGTGGGCCGCTGGCCCTTAAACATAAGCAATAATACAATTAAACGTATAATAATAAATACAGGACCACTGGCCCTTTAAGGCTATAGAATTAAATACCTTTGCTGAACCGTTCAGCTCGGTTCACCAGCAAGCTGCAGACTCCAGCTAAAGCGGAAGTAAGGAGGAAAGAAGGCCATGCCTGGCTACCTGATTTCAAAAGTGAAACTAAAGGGAAAAATTCTGCCGGCTGAGCTAGTGGACTGGCTGCACCCCATGCTGTCCCTAGCAGAAAGAAAGAAGGTGCCCTGTTTTTCCAACCCTGATTCAGGAAAGACTAAGCCCAAACACAAAAGGAAAAAGCTGAAATGCTGTGCCGGTTGCTCCCAGCCCTGCCATGCCTAACCGGAACATTTACCTTTACAATGCTGAAATGCTGCCTAAGCTCATGAAAAGTATTCAATGTTGCTTCTGCCAAATTCCCCCCTCCCCTCCTGAGTCTTAAGCTTCCTCCTTCACATGAACTGCAAAAAGCTACAATTGTTTCTAATGCTGCCCGAGCCTTGCAGAAAAATGCAGAGCCCCAGCGTGGGCCTGGAAATGCACAGAACCTTAAACTTACTCAGCCACCTGATCCGCAAAACGCTACTATGTTTTCCATGCTGCACAAGGGAAGATGAAGCTGCTCTGTGCCTGGCCGCTGGCTCTCCCTTTTCTACCCGCCCCTGCCTACCTTGCCTTCCACGCCCCCATTGTGTCCTGCTCCCTTAGCTTTGAGTCGCAGGCTCTATAGCTGCTTCCGGTCTGGCGGTGACTAATAATGATGCGCATGCTCAGTTCGGCTGTCGTTACTAACTCAGGAGCCGTGTACCCTTGATTTGCTTGGCTATACAGCGCAAGTAAGGTGTGTTTAGAACCAACGTTGGACTGAAATAAAATAACCTGAGGGTGGTAAGACGCATTTAGTTATCTTTATTGAAAATAATATTCATTTTGTATTACGTGACTAGGCTGTGGCTGTGCGCTGCTGGAATGGGAAGGGGCGGGGTGCGGATAGCTGATTGAAACCGCTCAGGCACTGAAGGTTGGAGGGTTTGGCGAGGGGCTGGGGGCTCGTTTGTGAGAGCAGCATGATCGGGAGCTGCTCCGAGCGGCAGATCCTGGCGTGACTGGGTTGCTCAAGATAATAGAATGAGCGCATCTTTGTAATTGATGAGCTGGTGGTCTGTGGTTGCTATGGGAACATGAAGCTCGAGTGGCATTGTGGTTCAGAGTCTAGAGGCACTGAAGCATAGGTGTAATTTTGGGGGTGGGGGATGGTGGTTGCCCCCCTCCCCATGCTCCGAATGGTAGAGCTAAATTGAACCTTCTTGGTCTTCTCCCCCTCCCCCTCCAAACCATTATACCTTCTTTACCTTTAGCATCTGTCCCCAACTAAGTAGTTAAACTGTCATATTACAGCAGTGTATTGAAGCTTGCTTGATAAAGTCGCTGAATCTCTCGGGTTAATGCAATAAGGAGTGCTTGCTTTCACTCCTGTTTTAGAGTGCATTTTTTTTTTTTTACAGTAAATTAACTATGCTCCTTTTTTTTTTTTTTTTTTTAATACGTGCTAAAACAGAAGTAAAAACCAGTGCTAGACTTGGCACTGGTGCATGCAAATTCCATGTTTTTTAAAAATTATTTATTTCATAAGATGAACAGCAATTACACGTACATTTATTAGTTGATACTCATATATATGACACTCCGTTGTTATATAAACTTCATGAAATTTAAATAAAGGGAAAGAAACAGTTCCTAACACAAAAACACTGCAAACCTCTTATCTCATGGTTTTGACAGTATTATCTATTCTCCAGCAATGGAGGAAGGTGCCCTATAGTATACTGATTAATGCATATTTCCTAATCCTGGAAATTTAACTCTTGGGTCTTAGTTGGTGTAAACGTTAATTGACATTTCTGGTAGCCATGTTATTCTATTGCTGTACCAGTGTGGTAGTGTCTAGCTGCTTCTACCACACTGGGCACAGCAATTGAATATCATTGGCCACCGGAAATGTGAGTTTACTCAATCCCAGATCTAGGTGTTGAATTACCAGCTCAAGCTATGTGGAGTGGGTTACCAGTCACAGGTTTTCTTTTCCTGAACAGTACATACCCAGCACTAAGGTGCAAACTGTTTGGATATGGGGGCTTTCCCCAGAGAGTTGCTATAATGGCATTACATAAGAGATTGGCAGTGTGCACCCTGACTTTTGGGAACATTTTGCCTCCAAGGCCATTGTGGCAAGGCATGGCAAGTAAAATTAAAGTCTAAGTTCTCTAGGGAAGGCACCTACAGCCAAACAGTATTCACGTTGGGGGTGGGCATAGCAATTCTGGTGTACTGTTCAGCTAGTTTTGCACTCCCAAGAGAGCTTATGCTCAAATTTTCCCTTTGCTTCCCTTTTCCTTCCCTGTCCTTTCCTCCGCTTTCTGCACCTGGGTATCTACAGCTGGACAGTACATTTATTTATTTATTTTAATTTTTTATATACCGATGTTCCTGTATACAATCCATATCGCACCGGTTCACATGGAACTGAACTGTCGCCTCCGGGGCGGAATACATTGGAACATGCTCTAGCACTGTGTATCCTGACTTTGGTGTTACTGTTCAGTTGAAAGCGCTCGCCCCAGAAAGCTTACACTTTGTTCAGGGGGGGAGGGAAAGTGAGGAGAAACTGAACAATATGAAGGCAAATGCTGGAAGTTGGAAGGAAAGCGTGACCAAAATGGCCTGGCAGGCAAGACTGCTGTGCATCCTGACTTGGGCACAATTTCACCTGCAAGGACATTTTGGCAAAACATGCAACTGACATCAAAGGATAATCTCTCTGGAGTGGGCACATATAGCCAAACAGCGGCATTCCAACTTGGGCCCAAAAGAGAGTGCACTGTTTGGCTGTAGGTGGCAGCCCCAGAGAACTTATGATTTGATTTCACTCGGCATGCCTTGCCAAAGTGACTTTGCATGTGAGATTTATTTATTTATTTATTTTTAATTTTTATATACCGAAGTTCTTGTGGGAATTACAAATCACTCCGGTTTACATAAAACGATGAACTGCCCAACAGCGCCAACAACTGCCCAACAGATCTGTGCTATGCATCCCTGCTTGGGCACGGTCTTGCATGCAAAGTTGTTTTGTTGACACTTACCTTCCAACTTCCAGTGCCTGACTCCACTAATGTCTTTTTTTTTTAATAATTTTCTGCAGTACTATGGATTTTTACCTTTCCTCACGTTTTTATCATGCATTTTCAGTTTAGCAGCCTTTTTTTTTTTAAAAAAAACTCTTATCCCCTTTATGTCCCTTTAGCTTGCTTCATCTTGCATTAAATGGAGTTTTCACGGATAAACAAAGTTTAAGGGGCATTTATAGCTGGATTACTGGAAGTATGGAGAGACTGCTTTGTGTATAAGATGACATCAGCTGAAAGGGGTATTAAATGCATATTGATAGTAAACTGCTAATGAATGTAAGATGCTTTGTGATAGAAAAGTTAGGATCAGCACTTTAAATCAGACCTATCAATGGCTCTTCAGTCACAATTTCTTGTATTTTAAATCCATAGGTTTCATCTAAACCAGGGTTGTCCAACTCTGGTCCTCGAGGGCCACAAACTGGACTAGTTTTTAGGAAACCTCTAATTAATATACATGAGACAGATCTGCATACAATTGAGGTAGTGTATGCAAATTTATCTCATGCATATTTATTAGGGTTACTCTGAAAATCGGATCAGTTTGCGGCCCTCGAGGACTGGAGTTGGACACCCATGATCTAAAGGAGTGGAGGAATAGCCTAGTGATTAAAGTCTATGAACCAGGAGACCAGGGTTCAAGTCCCACTGTCTCTCCTTGTGACCTTGGGCAAGTCACTTTACCCTCCATTGCCTCAGGTACAAACTTACAGGTCTATCCTGTAAAGTGCGTCCGCGGTTTCCCCATCCCTAACCGGCTCTCTACTCACTTTCCGGCCGCGTTAGCCCTTCCTGCGATCCCGAATCCCCTTTAACCTACTCCTACCGTGTCCTAAAATCCCCGGCCAACCCCTTCCGCACGCGGCATGGATATTGCATGCAAACGAGCGAATTAGCTATTCCCTAGCATCCTGTAACCCGCGCCCCGACTATCGCTATCTTTCCCTGCCGTTTGTCGCGCGTTTAACCTGATAACTTACCGCCTACCCTGACCCCTGCGGTAGAGGCAGGGGTAAGGGTAGGTGGCAAGCTTTCCCCCAGCCCCCGCTCACCTGCCCCGGCCGCGATCATGGGTGCCGGTCTCCGGGGCAGCCCCAGTCCTCTCCTTCCTCCCGAAGCAAAAAAAAGCGAAAAAACCAAAAGCAAAAAGTAAGTCGCTTCGCCGCTGTCACTTCTCCCCTCCTCCTGAAGCAGGGCGCGAAAAGCAGCCTTGCTCCAGGAGGAGGGGAGACTGACAGCGGCGAAGCAAAAAAAAAAAAAGCGAAAAAAAAACAAAACCAAAAAGTAAGTCGCTTCGCCGCTGTCACTTCTCCCCTCCTCCTGAAGCAGGGCGCGAAAAGCAGCCTTGCTCCAGGAGGAGGGGAGACTGACAGCGGCGAAGCAAAAAAAAAAAAAGCGAAAAAAACCAAAACCAAAAGTAAGTCGCTTCACGGTGAAGCGACTTACTTTTGCATCACCGATCGGACTTCTCCTGCCTAAACTTACTTTTTTTGCAGCCGTCCGGTCCATCTGAAGAAGGTATCTTCCCCTCCCCGGGTAAGATGGATGCCAGCACGGGGGAAAGCGACCCCTGTGCATTCAATTGGCTGCTCAAGACGTGATGTCAAACGTCGTGACGTCACGTCTTGAGCAGCCAATTGAATGCACAGGGGCCGCTTTCCCCCGTGCTGGCAGCCATCTTCCCGGGGAGGTAGGGGAGCAACGATATCTTCTACAGATGGCCGGACGGCTGCAAAAGTAGGTCGGGTCGGGGTCCAGTCGGGTCGGGTCAGGGTTACCTTTTGGTTTTTTCGCTTTTTTCGCTTTTTTTTTTTGCTTTGCCGCTGTCATCTCTCTCCCCTCCTCCCGGAGCAAGGCTGCTTTTCGCGCCCTGCTTCGGGAGGAGGGGAGAGCGATGACAGCGGCGAAGCAACTTACTTTTGCATCCGATCGGACCCGACTTCCTGGTACCTGTCATTTCAAATGACATTTGAAATGACAGATACCAGCGTGGCGTGAAGCGTTAGGCCCGCGCACCCAGGATACTGTATAGGCGCTCTATCCAGTAAAATGGGTTGCGCGGGCCTAAGGCTTCACGGACGCGGTTTACATTTACATAAAATTAGTGTTCAGGATCGAGCGGTAGGTGAGCTGCACTGTGCGTGCGGCAACCGCGGGTGCCCTGGGCACTAACGCAGCTCTTCCTACCGCTCGGTACTGGATAGACCTGTTAGATTGTAAGCCCTCTGGGGACAGGGAAATACCTACAGTACCTGAATGTAATCCACTTTGAAGCGTTGAAAGTGCGAAAAGTGGAATATAAATCTAAATAAAATAAATAAACCATACTGTATTTGGTTGCTGTGTTCAATATATAGAAATAAGACAAAAAAAAACAAGTTGTAGATACCTCTGTAGGTCAGTCTAATAAAAAACATATCACGCTTATTTTTCTTTTTAAAAGAATAGCTTCCCCTCTGAACTATGATTTAAGTGCTGCTGTTCACAGATAAGTCCCTGAATCTATGATTCCATTTGCCAGGCCCCTTCTCTTTCTTTGAAATCACACGGGGTGGGGAAGTTTTGGTAGAATAATTAGTGGTTTGTTTTTTTATTGTTGGGAACTTGTCAGTTACTGCACATACCTATTGGGAGAAAGGCTAGAGAGCAGAAGCAGAGATGCAGAAAAGCATGGTAAGCAAAAACCCAGAAAAGAGAGAGGGGCACTGTCCTGTCTGTGTTACATATTATACACAGGAACAAATCACAGATTCACATATCTCCTCATGTTTTCCATACATGGTAACAGGTTAGTTATTCACAACAAAAAAAATGTGCGGCATACAATATACTGGACAATAACAATATGACAGCAAGACAATTTATTTATTTTACATTTGCACACTGAATAGTGTGCATGGCATTCAATGTATAGTACACAATATTATAAGTGCGACAGGGCCCCGACAGGGCCGTGTTTCGCTTCCAGCTGCGTCAGGGGGACCGAATTTTGTCAAAATTTGTATATTGTGTAAACCAGATGATACTCGCTGGAATCAGTTTACAAGGTAACTTAGGAGAACATGAGTTGTTAAGGTTGGCTCATAACTCAAAGCTCAATGTGCTGGAGGCATCGTGGCTGGGGTTGATACAAAACTCCGGGAGAGTCGATAAAGCCGCGGATATCGGGATAAGTGTAGGGGTATTTGGAGTAATAGTTTAGCACAAATGCATCGGTGCACATCGCGGTGAGGTGTACAACCCCTTTAACTTTGATCCTCTTATCTGGAGAATGGTTAGGTCCAATTCTCAGTAATTTGAAATTATATTATATACTTCTTTGCCCGCACGATATCGGATGATGTGAAATAACAGAGGAAAAAGTGGTTTTTTTTCACACGGCATTTGCGCTAAACTATTACTCCGAATACCCCTACACTTATCCTGATATCCGCGGCTTTATCGACTCTCCACTAGGAGGCAAACGTTGTCCCTTGGTGATTCAGATGTCCCTGGTTCTGCAGGTCTATGCATGGCCATAATAAAGTTTGTAGAAAAAGAAAGTTTCCTGCCAGAAGTCCTTAGTGTCCCCTTGGGAACTTTGAAGGGGTGAGCCCACTCCCCCCTCCCCTACCAGAGATTTATTTATTTCTCATTCACCCACTGGGGCTATCACCCAGCACAACCTCAAAGGGAGGAGGGTTCAGCCATCTCCCCCTAGCCCCCTCCCCCCCAAAAAGGCCAGAGGTGCCTTGGTCCAATGGCAGGTGTCCTGACTCAATCAGATAATCTGCTCTCATCTGTTCTTCCTTTGGCTGAGGCCCCATTGTCTTCATGCATCTTTCTACCTGGCTATCTTTTCACATAGAGGGAAGAAGCTCTGCGCGATGTGTGGGGCCAAGGAGGTCCTGAGCATTTCTGTCCAGTCTGTGAAAAGATAGCCTTTAGGAAAACAGACAGGGTATTTGTCCTGTTTGGTGGCACCTAGAAAGGGGAAAGAGCCTCCAAAGCCACCATATCCTGGTGAATTAGGGAAACCATCACATCAGCTTATTTACTATTAGGTAAACAGACCCCGGCAACACTGGGGGCTCATTCTACAAGGCCACAAGCATCATCCTGGGCAAAGGAAGCCTCAGTCTCCCTGAAGGAAATTTGTAAGGCCAGCTGCCTGGTCATTACGTTCTTCTGTTAAGCATAGCAGGTTGGACATGCAGGCCTTTGGGGCAGGAATTATCAAGGCAGCCCTGTCTTCCTCTTGCTCTAGCAAGGAGTAGCTTATGTAACCTCCTGTATGTGATGACTGGTATGGGGGGGGGGGGAAAGGAAGGTTATTCTTACCTGATAATTATTTCCCTCGAGTCCTGCTGGAACAGTCCAGAAGTCACCCAGGAGCACAGGGTTAGGTGGGATCAGTCACGAGGCACATTCCCTGTATCCCTAAAGGTACCTGTTCTCTCTTTCGATACTTGTACCTCCTGCTCACTCAGAACAGTCTTGTGAGTCCTGTGATGTTTTTAAAGGCAATAAAGGGAGAATTGGTCACAGTGCTCAGGCAGTAGGTTCTGGGATTGGCCCTCAGGACCTTATCTCCTTTTATAACCCAGAGTGGGGACATAAAAGAAGTGTGTCATCTGATGAAAGGGAATCCCATATGTGACAACTGGCTTAACAGGAAGAAAAGGAAAGAAAATTATCAGGTAAGAATAATTTAACCATCTGTGTGTATAGCCCTTTTGTTTATTCCCAGGCTCACGTAGGGGCCAATGTAATAAAACCTGTGCTAAATTTGGAGTTAAATGTTAACATGGGTTTTGCTTAGCGCAGATGGTAAAAAAAAAATAAAAATAAATGGGGGCTCCTTGGGATGCAGTAAGCTAATGGCATGCAAATGCCACATGAATGTAAAAAAATATGCATTTTTTTCTTGGGCTATTTGCATACTCATAGAACTGCAAATCCATGCTAGAACAAATAGAGTGACAGTCAAGAATTGAATCATTTGAAAAGTATGTTGGACCTTCTTTACGGAGAGCGTCAAGAGTCTATAATGCATGGCTTCTGACAATTTTTCTAGCTTTTTCAATGCTTAACTTTCATGTGTAGGTTGAATATTATTGTAGCTTGTCTGGCTCGAAGCGCGAACTGTTGCTCCCCATAGAGCAGTGGTATTTACTCCCAGCCCTCAAGGGGCCGCCAGTAGGTCAGGTTTTATCCCTAATAAATATGCATGAGACAGATTTGCATGCAAACTGTCTTCTTTGCATGCAAATCTATTTCATGCATATTCATTAGGGATCTCCTGAAAACCTGAGGGCTGGGCGTGAGTACCACTGCCATAGAGCTAGAGTCCATTGGTTAGTTCCTTGTATGACCAACAAGTATTATCATTAGAGTAATAGCTGACTCTCCTTTACAAAAGGGCTGCGGCTGCACGCAGGAGTTTAATCCAGGAATCCATTTTGAAACTTCTAATTTCCAGTTCAGAGCATTAGCTGTTGGGCTATCTATTTTATTATTGGAGTATTCCACCTTTAGCTGAGATTTAATTTTAGATCTATATTCTGAAATGCTTTTTGGAATTAACATGAGTACATGACTGGATCTTACAGTGGAGTAAGCATGAAAAGTGCAAGTGCTAGACACTCCCCAGACGTTTGTGGCAGTTCATCTTCTCTACAGTTAATCTGTGAATTTTGCCAAAAAAGAGCTGATTTGCATGTTGACACCCCTACCGTTTGAGCCACAGACAGTACAGTTAAACAAAAAATTAACATTTATTTTAGTGGTTCCTTGAGAAATTTTATGAATTCTGATGAATGCCCTTCTCAAGTCCTGGGTTTGTTACACCCTGAAACAATTCTCCTTGAACTGCTGCTGGCTTCTTGTGTCTGTAATTATGTTGTTTCTATCTGGAATGAAAGTATTGCAAACATGAGTTCTGTAGCCCTTGGAGGCTTGCAGAATGTTGAGATAATTGAAACCACTATTGTCATCTGGCGATTTTCAATCAATCCTACAGGGCTTGGTGCTTTCAGGACTGGACTACTATAACTCCATTTACCTTCTCTTATCGCTAATGCTCTTGGACCATTGTAGATTGTGCAGATCTCTGAGAGCACATTACTCCTGTATAACATTCTTTCCACTGGCTTCTAGTACAGTGGAGAGTGACATTTAAAACAGCTATGTTAATTCATAAAATCATAAACACTTGTGCTGCAACTATGCTAAACCATATATTGCATATCTGTCATCCAAACTGAGCATTATGCTCTATAAACAGAGGGTTCCTAGAGGTACCCTCATTAAGTTCAGCTCATTTAAGTAAAACCCATGACAGCTTTGATTTCAGGCCCTATTTTCTGGAACTCATAGCTTGAATAGTTTCCCCCAGTCAATTTAAGAAACATCTGAACAGTTAAGTTGGCATTTGAGATCACAAATTAGTGGCATTAGAACATCATTGGGTCTGTCGCTAACCATTTTGATTTTAAAGGTGTAAAAGATTGCTTTTTTTCTCAGACTTTTTTTATAATTTTATTTATTGCAACTTTCAAAATACGAAGCAAAATCATTTTGCACAGAAATAGAGTGAAAGAGATGTATGTTAATTATACAATCTTAAGTATATTCAACAAACAAAAAACAAATCTTCCTCTCTCTATGAAGACCAAAATTAAGGGAGGAATCAGAATTAAGAGGAGCGAAAAGAAACAGAATGAATCCTGTATTTGTACGATAGACAGCATGTAAATACTACTCCCAGCGATTATCATGGATAAACATAGATAGCTAAGGGTTACATGCAAAACTCACCCCTCTAGTAGTAAGAAACCTCCTTAACTGTTCAGGAGCAAAAAATCCAAAAGCATTTGTACTTAATTTCACGATACATTTACTAGGAATATGCAGAAGAAACGAAGCACGAAGGGCAAAAAATTCTTGGTGCATTTTGAAGAACAGCTTTACATCGGTCCTATGTAGCCTTAGCTAAGTCAGGATATATCCTGACTTGAGCACCCAAAAAACTAGCATTGAAATTTTGAAAATAAGACTTCATCACAAAACGTAACTCCCTGAACATATGAAAAGGTGACAAGCAATGTAGACGGCTCGGAAACTTCATAAATAGAGTTTTCCAGATATGTAGACAAATTAGCTAATCCATAATAGCTTGAGGATGATACGATTGACTGAAATTCGGTTTAAAAGGTTGATAAACATTTTATCAAGATTGGGAATTTTATCAACTGGAATTCTTAAAATATCAATGAAATATTTCCTAAGCGTTAATCGGGGTAGTTCTCCCACAACTTTAGAAAAGTTGGTAAATCTCAAATTCAAGTGTCTAAGTTGATTTTCTATAACTTCCAGTCTTCTAGATAAAGATAAATCTTCTTGTATAATCATAGCATTGACTGCTTGTACCTCATTGACTTCCTACCTCAGAGAATTAAAATTCTCTGAGTGTTCCTGCAATATTCTCTGGTGATCTTGAGCAACCAAATCCAGCCTCAGAGAAACAGCCTCTAACCGATGGGAATAATCACCAAAGGACTGGGAAAAGTTCGCAATCAAATCCCAAAGTGAATCTAATGTAACCACTGCTGGTTTAACAAGCCAGGGGGGAACACGAGAAACAGTACTCACTATCTGGAGTGGCATATCCTGCCGGCAGACTCCCCTCTGATGGCAATCCTGGGTCAAAGTCACCTTCAGCGTTTCTCGCCTCCGAAGCAGAATCCCACTGTGGGGATGGCACAGAACTTGTTTCCCCCTCAGATGAAGCGCCAGTGACTCCCTCCTCTTGGGTAGTGCTGTGGAGGTCATCAACATACACCCTGAAAAGTTGGCATTATATATCCAAAGCAAGAAACCTGTGAGGGAATCGGTTGGACCATTAGATGACCAAGGGGTTAAAGGGGCTCTTAGGGAAGATAAGGCCATTGCAGAAAAACTAAATTAATTATTTGCTTCCGTGTTTACTAATGAAGATGTTGGGGAGATACCAGTTCCGGAGATGGTTTTCAGGAGTGATGAATCAGACGAACTGACCGAAATCACTGTGAACCTGGAAGATGTAGTAGGCCAGATTGACAAACTAAAGAGTATCAAATCACCTGGACCGGATGGTATGCATCCTAGGGTACTGAAGGAACTAAAAAATGAAATTTCTGATCTATTAGTTAAAATTTGTAACCTATCATTAAAATCATCCATTGTACCTGAAGACTGGAGGGTGGCCTATGTAACCCCAATATTTAAAAAAGGCTCCAGGGGTGATCCAGGTAACTATAGACCAGTGAGCCTAACTTCAGTGCCGGGAAAAATAGTGGAAACTATTCTCAAGATCAAAATCGTAGAGCATATAGAAAGACATGATTTAATGGAACACAGTCAACACAGAATTACCCAAGGGAAGTCTTGCCTAACAAATCTGCTTCATTTTTTTGAAGGGGTTAATAAACATGTGGATAAAGGTGAACCAGTAGATATAGTGTATTTGGATTTTCAGAAGGCGTTTGACAAAGTCCCTCAAGAGAGGCTTCTATGAAAACTAAAAAATCATGGGATAGGAGGCGATGTCCTTTTGTGGATTACAAGCTGGTTAAAAGACAGGAAACAGAGTAGGATTAAATGGTCAATTTTCTCAGTGGAAAAGGGTAAACAGTGGAGTGCCTCAGGGATCTGTACTTGGACCGGTGCTTTTCAATATATATATAAATGATCTGGAAAGGAATACGACGAGTGAGATTATCAAATTTGTGATGATATGAAATTATTCAGAGTAGTTAAATCAAAAGCAGACTGTGATACATTACAGGAGGACCTTGCAAGACTGGAAGATTGGGCATCCAAATGGCAGATGAAATTTAATGTGGACAAGTGCAAGGTGTTGCATATAGGGAAAAATAACCCTTGCTGTAGTTACACGATGTTAGGTTCTATATTAGGAGCTACCACCCAGGAAAAAGATCTAGGCATCATAGTGGATAATACTTTAAAATCGTCGGCTCAGTGTGCTGCCACAGTCAAAAAAGCAAACAGAATGTTAGGAATTATTAGGAAAGGAATGGTTAATAAAACGGAAAATGTCATTATGCCTATATATCGCTCCATGGTGAGACCACACCTTGAAAACTGTGTACAATTCTGTTTGCCGCATCTCAAAAAAATATAGTTGCGATGGAAAAGGTACAAAGAAGGGCAACCAAAATGATAAAGGGGATGGAACAGCTCCCCTATGAGGAAAGGCTGAAGAGGTTAGGGCTGTTCAGCTTGGAGAAGAGACGGCTGAGAGGGGATATGATAGAGGTCTTTAAGATCATGAGAGGTCTTGAACGAGTAGATGTGACTCTGTTATTTACACTTTTGAATAATAGAAGGACTAGGGGGCATTCCATGAAGTTAGCAAGTAGCACATTTAAGACTAATTGGAGAAAATTCTTTTTCACTCAACGCACAATAAAGCTTTGGAATTTGTTGCCAGAGGATGTGGTTAGTGCAGTTAGTATAGCTGGGTTCAAAAAAGGTTTGGAAAGTTCTTGGAGGAGAAGTCCATTAACGGCTATTAATCAAGTTTGTGCGTGCCGGCGGCCTATGCAACATCGGCGTGCAGAGCTTTTAAAATCTGCTCCTTAGTATTTTTTTGTTTGTGGGAAAGCCTTCTTATTAGTAAATTCTGGGACAATATTTTGGGAGAATTGATTCGTATGTCCAGGAAAGAAATACCTATGACTGCAGTCTTCTGTATCTTAGGTTATTTGTCAAGACATCACCTGATAAGTAGAGTCCATAAGCTTTTTCTGTTTTATTGCAAAAAGATGCATCTTACTGAAATGGTTAGGTGAGTTCCCATCTGACGTACATGTGGAAAGCTAAAATACATTACTTGATGTGCATGGCATTTCATACAGCTTTATTAACTACTGAGAAAGCTAAGATGTTTTATAACATTTGGGATCTTTCTCTAAATACTTTACACTGGTGGAATGCTAAAAAAAAATGCACTTTCTAGTAGCATAAACTTGTGATTATACATTTTGTTCTGTTTGCAAAATAAAACACTAATGGGGTGCTGAGCTTAACCTTGAATGAATGAAGATGTAGCTTATCTGTTTATCTTTTCACAAATTGTTCTTCTAGTAGCTACTGTATGATTATTCACTCTCCTCACTGACCATCATGAATATTTGTATTACTGAATAGAGAAGGGGGTTTATATCTGGTGGGATGATGGAAAAAAGGGGAAAAATGTTTGTAATGTTGGTTGTTTATTGCACTATTTATCTTTTTATATCTTAAATATATTTTCAAAACACTCCACTAGGAATTGGATTTATGAACATTCTTACAGTTTCCTTCCCTTAGTATTTGATTTGAACTTAGAAATATACCTCATACTTATTCATTGTGGATATCCTGAAAACCAGAACTGTATTGGGACCTGTACTTTTCAATATATTTATAAATGATCTGGAAAGAAATACAACAAGTGAGGTAATCAGATTTGTAGAAGATACAAAATTGTTCAGAGTAGTTAAATCGCAAGCGGATTGTGATAAACTGCAGGAAGACCTTGTGAGACTGAAAAATTGGACATCAAAATGGCAAATGGAATATAATGTGGATAAGTGCAAGGTGATGCATATAGGGAAAAATAACCCATGCTATAGTTACACAATGTTAGATTTCATATTAGGAGCTACCACCCAAGAAAGAGATCTAGGCGGCATAGTGGATAACACATTGAAATCATCGGTACAGTGTGCTGCGGCAGTCAAAAAAGCAAACAGAATGTTGGGAATTATTAGGGAATGGTGAATAAAACGGAAGATGTCATAATGCCTCTGTATCGCTCCTTGGTGAGACCCCACCTCGAATACTGTGTACAATTCTGGTCGCCGCATCTGAAAAAAAGATATAATTGCGATGGAGAAGGTACAGAGAAGGGCTACCAAAATGATAAAGGGGATGGAACAGCTCCCCTATGAGGAAAGACTAAAGAGGTTAGGACTTTTCAGCTTGGAGAAGAGACGGCTGAGGGGGGATATGATAGAGGTGTTTAAAATCATGAGAGGTCTAGAACGGGTTTATGTGAATCAGTTATTTACTCTTTCGGATAATAGACTAGGGTGCATTCCATGAAGTTAGCATGTGGCACATTTAAAACTAATCAGAGAGAGTTCTTTTTCACTCAACGCACAATTAAACTCTGGAATTTGTTTCCAGAGGATGTGGTTAGTGCAGTTAGTGTAGCTGTGTTTAGAAAAGGTTTGGATAAGTTCTTGGAGGAGAAGTCCATTACCTGCTATTAATTAAGTTGACTTAGAAAATAGCCACTGCTATTACTAGCAACAGTAGCATGGAATAGACTTATTTTGGGTACTTGCCAGGTTTTTATGGCCTGGATTGGCCACTGTTGGAAACAGGATGCTGGGCTTGATGGACACTTGGTCTGACCCAGTATGGCATGTTCTTATGCTTGTGGCACTCAAAGACCAGAGCTGCCCACCCCTGTGTTAGCTGATATATTTCTCTTTGATCTTGCTCTGAAATCTGTTGTGAATGTGTGCCATCACGATTCTTGTGGCAGTGAATGCTGATGGCATAAAAGCATCTGTCTTGGTTGTAGAAAAGCAGGTAGAAAAGTTTGAGATCAGGACTGTTTGTTTTTCTGCCAAGTAGTTTTACAGGAAATGGAGCATAGCGCGCTCTCAAATGGTTTTAGTTAAATTAACAGTGGTGTGAAAGTTCCTCTTTAATGTTTCTATAATGTTCCTTCTTGACATTTTTATGTCTTTTCATCCTTGTAGAAAAGGTGAATGCTGAAATAAGCGTGTGAATTAAAGAAAACAATTATTTGAAACAACTAATTATGTGCCCCAGCAATGAGGAAAGTAGCTAGCATGGCATTCTGATCTCTGGTGGTGGGTTTTGTTTCTTTTTTTTGAGGCACTGAGCTGATATTATGTACAAATCAGATGGCAGCTGCACAGGTCTCAGCTTTACTTGAGTCCCACTTTTAAAATCATTTGCTGTGGAATTAAAAATAGTTCAAAGTTAGGGTGATTGAATCTGTTTTGAGATATTTGCCAAACTGCTGTTTTCAGCATAGCAACCATTGTGCATGCTAGTTAAGAATCCTACTTTAAATTAATGGGCTTTAATATTAGTCTCGAGGTTGCTTTATGAGAAATTAGGGTGTGGGGTGTTATTAGGTGGTAACTTCATTAGAATAAAGAGCATCATTGATTTGAAAGTGATTAGCAGCTTGCCTGGCAATGATGTGCTGTATCTGAACTAATGGTTTTGCGAACTGTCTCCCTGGTCTTAATTTGCTCCCCGTTGTTTCTGAGATAGTAGCTTGGTCTACTTTAAAGTGCAGCGTTCTGGTAGTTTGGTCTCAAAAGCTTCATATAATACAGCATCTTTGAATTACTTTTATCTTGATCCAATAAAAGCTATCACAACCTGCAAAGTGATTTTACTACTACAGAATAGCGCTTCAAGATGTACAGCTCTGTGCAGTCAAATCAAAAAGGAGTGCGGAAGAAGTAAATACAAATACAAATTCATAATATTTCACTTCTTTACTCAAAAGCAAACTCCTAGATCTTGAAAATATTCAAAGCAATACAGTAAAAGTTGTCCCCCGACACGGACCCTGTGTTTCGCCGGAAAGGCTGCATAGGGAGGGACAGCGAACTGGGATTCATACGCTAAAAATTAAATAGAGAAAACAGTCAGGAAAGGACGTAATACACACAGCTTACCTGGGAGGGGGAAAAAGGAGCAGGGCTAGACTAAGGGAGGGAAAGTAGATGCAGAGATTAAATTCTGGGTTCCTCATGCATTCTTTCACACATGTACCTTATGCTTGCTTCACAGCAGATGTCACTAAGGGTAAAAGCACCTGTGCTGTGAACAGTTAATACACTTTTATCTGCAGGGGGAAAAAAGAAGCAGGCTAGGTGGGGGAAGGCAAGTACATACAGGGATTTAGTTTTGAAATCCTGGTGCATACTTTCACACATGTACTTTGCACCTGCTTTAAAGGCAGATGAAAAGCACCCAGGAACAAAAGTGCTGGCTTTCCCCTGTCAGCCCGAGTTTTCAAAACGGAACTCCGCGGGCAGTTTCCCTTTGAAAATTAGATTAAGGGTTTGCAAACACCAGTGCTGATTTTCTGCCAGGCCATACCAATTTGCCAATCTGGAACTTTGTTGAACTTGCTTCCTTTTCTCCCTTGCAGCTGGATTGGAAAGTGGGATCCCCCTCAACCTTCAGTTATGGGGGCAATTTTTAAATAGCTTTGGAAACTGCCCTCCCTCCGTATTCAGTCTAGATCCAAGCTTTAAACAGTATGAATGATTCTGGAGTGCATGCAAAAATTAAGAAGTGGGTTGGGGTCTGTGAAAGTTTTTGGAGCTGAAAAGGGGTCAGTGTTCCCTGAAAAATTGAAAACCCCTGCATTAAGCATTTTCAGAACATACCAGGACACTGTACAAAACTGAGACCTTGTATAGTCCTCCTTCGGTTTCAGAGTCCCTTTTAAAGGGAAGAATGTGTTTAAGTGAACCTGAGCAATAAGATGAATCTGCTCTGTCACACGCCACCCATTACCTTCCCTGCACAATTACTCACAAATACAGTCACAGTATGTGGAGGGGATAAAAAACTGATTAAAGCCTATTGCCACTCAGAGTTTTTATAAAACAAATGCTTGTACAGTTCATATACTCACATGTATGCTTAGAACAAAAAAAAAAACAAATTTAAAAAACAGATTAAAATAAAAGGGCAGCAGGAAAAATCAGGAAGCCTACCTAACAACCTATTTTACTGTGCTGTCCAAGTACTTAAATCACATGAGGACACAGCATGTGGTCTAGAGGGATTAGCAGGAGCAAACTGCCACAAATGAAATTGTTCAATTCAGCAAGTTAGTCAGTATACAAGAAACATTTAGATAATTATGGAGATGCAGAGAAATCATGCAATACAATTGATGCATTAAATGGTTATCCTACTGTTGAGGTTTAATAAACGCTTAGAGCCAGCAGCTTGAGGAGAAAAGTCCTTTTTATTAAAACAGCAAAAAATATAATAAGATACATAGCTTTTGGACAGAGAGAGAGTACAACAGTACAGCTCTCTCAGAGCTCATTTACTAATACCAGATATTTTAAAAGGTTTACACCTCTTCACATCTCTAACTCCTAAACCAATGCCTAAGAGACACAATTGGCAAAACATCTATGACGTTATTAATTAAAAATTATTTCAAGTGTCTATATGTAAATTTATTACTCAGAATGCAAATATCTGTGTGTAAGATGAACTTACAGCTAAGGCTGTAGTGTCAGCATTGATCTTGAAATACTCTAAACATAGCACAGTAGCACAGTTATTTTCCAGCTTATACTAGCAGTTTTTTTTAGCACATTCCTTTTATGCATCTGTCTGTCTAGTAAAAGTGATGCAAAAAATTAAGCAAAAATGCTATAGAATAGTTAAGTTTATAAAGCTACTTATGATCAAAAAACTTAAAAAAAAAAAAAGGACTCCTGAATGGCATGCTTGCTTAAAAGTGTTTCACTGCCTCTTTACTACTCTCTAAGATATGATTGCACTAGGGCCCCTAAAACCTACTTCAGTCCCTCCTTTTCATTATGTGTTATGATGACATACCATCAAAAGCTGCAACCACCAGCCTCCTGCCCGTGGTTTAGGTCAGTCCAGGTGTACTTAACCTACAGAGCTATAGGTAAGGCTGGGGATCTTACCTGTCATAAGGAAGAAGGAACCAGGGTATTCATTTTAAAGCCTTTACTTAAGGACTTAAGGCCTATTAATGATGTAGCCAATTCACTTTCAGGGGGGAAGTGGGAGGGCTGAAGCAATCAATGGAACAGATACCTGCAGAGGAATATCCAAATATATATCGAGCAGGATCAATAAAATTAGAAGCGGACTCACGACAGATTGAATGCATGCACATTGCAGTCAGGGTATAAACAAACAAAAGTTAAAAATAAGCATAATAAAATAAATCTATAAGTTAGCTTTTCTGCCGATGAAGCAGAGAGCTCTGCTGGATGTGTGAAGTATCAGTTTTTCTTCTGCCCTGCCGTTGAAGCAGAGAACTATACTGGATATGCATTGAAAGTGAAGTATCAGGCTTATTTGGTTTGGGGTAGTAACCGCCGTAACAAGCCAGCTACTCCCCTCTTTGTGAGTGCAAATCCTTTTTTCCATATTTCCTCTTGCTGTTGTAGCTTAGAGCGATGTTGGAGTCACAGTAAGCATGTGTATGTTTATTGAATAAGGGTATTGTCTCCAGGCAGTAGCCATCATTCTGGCGAGTCCCCCACTCTTCATTGGCGGCCTCTTGAATTTATGGATCCACAGTGTTTATCCCACGCCCCTTCACTTTCAATGCATATCCAGCATAGTTCTCTGCTTCAACGGCAGGGCAGAAGAAAAACTGATACTTCACACATCCAGCAGAGCTCTCTGCTTCAACGGCAGGGGAGAAGAAAAACAACCAATAAGGGCTGTATAACATAGTCTGGGTAAAACAAATAAGCATGGGTGTAGCTTGCTTATTGCGGCGGTTACTACCCCTACTACCCCTAACTAATCAAGCTAGACATTTCACTTGGATGCAGCTCCATCACTGCTCTCTACATTAATGGTGGGGGTGGAAGGGAAATAGAACCAAGAGCTAAGAGAAACAGATAAGTATATGAGAGAGAATGTGTGAGGCTTGCTGGGCAGACTGGATGGGCCGTTTGGTCTTCTTCTGCTGTCATTTCTATGTTTCTATGTTTCTATAACATTTCTTAACTTTAAAAAATTCCAGTCCAGTGAGATATATCAACCTGGTAGGAGAGGTCTCAAAGAATGGAGATCTTTCAGTGTGTCGCTAGATTTGTAATTAAAAATATACCAAAAGGTATTATTAATCTAGACTACCTTCTTTCCTTGTCAGTATATTACCGTCTGTTTCCAATCATGAATTCTCTATTCTGGGAGTGGTTTTTCTTAACTAGTGATTGCTCAAATAAGATGGGTAACAGTTGAGTTCTAACTAACGAAATCAAGTTAAGTAGAGAATACACTGTACTTCTTTTACCTTTCATTGCTCCAAATGACAGAAAATCTTCAGTGATATCAACTTGCTGTTCGTACCTCTGTGTATGTAAGACTACCTCATCCCGATTTAAAAGCACCACCTCTTACAGTGGTATAAATAGTAAGCTTACCTATTGGTCTCCACAGAGTCTCTCAGTATCTCTCTGTCATGTGCGATAAAAACCTTTTTGGTCGGTAATGCGCCTGTGGTTGGATTAATCAGCATACAATGCGAAAAATAGCGCGGGTGCAATAAATGTATTGTGCGTTGTGGAAATTACCTATGTGATGCAAGAGCAGGGAAATTAGCCTAACCAAGCCCCCCCCCCCCCCCCCTTATATTTTTTTTATATCGTGGGTGCTACTTCTGCTATATTTATAGCATTTTAATGAAATCTAGGCATAAAATAGATACAGATTTAAAAACAATCTAAAAGCTAAATTTAGCATAACAAAATGCTTTTCTGTCATTACAATTCTATTTATGTCTACAAATCAGGAAGAACAGAACATGTAGCACATTTAAGTAAGTGCAGTTATACATCAAACAGAAAAAAATATGAAAAGCAAAGAAACATTTGCCACATTAGGGAATGCAGAGAAGGTAAGTAAAATGTCCAATCAATACAGTGCAGTTTGTTACATCTTTTCTAAGTGAATATATCCACTATAATATAAATATGCTAATTGTATTCACTTCCAGTCCTCAAAGACCACAAACAGGTCAAATTTTCAGGATATCACTCAGGAATATGCCTGAGATAGATTTGCATACAACTGATATAGCAGGCATGCAAATCAATCATATACATACTTCTTAGGGATATCTTAAAAACATGACCATTTGTAGCTCTCGAGGAGTGGAAGTGAATTCCACTGGTAACAGTGACAGATTTAGGATTTTGCTGCCCTAAGGCACTGCCAACCACCCTTCCCCAAGTCTGGACAGCAGAAAACAGAAGATCTACGGCATAGACCCACTGTTTCCTGCAACAGCTCAGGGGTAGATTCGGTGGCAAAAAAAATAGAAAATTCTGAAGCACATTGGCAAACATTTTTAATTTTTATATTACATTATAAATATTAAAGCAGCTTTACAATCTTGCTAGTATCTCTGTAATTTATTATAAGAAAGGGGATTTCAAATATCCATATAGGGAGATCTCAGGGATAGGGAGAGGAAAAGGAGAGAATGAGAAGAAAAGAGATGAAGAGAAGAAGGAGGAGGATCAGGAATGGGGTGAAGAGAAGATAAGAGGACTAAGGAGGATTGTAAAGGAAAGAGGACAGGAGATGAGGAAAAAGAGAAGATCAGGAATCTGGGATGGAGTAGAGGAGGGGGAGAAGGTTCTGGGTTTGGGAAGTGGGTTTTAGGATCTGGGGAGTAGAGAGCGGTAGGAAGGATGGGAGGTTCCAGGATCTGTGGATAGAATCTGAGATCGAGAGAGGATCTGAATTGTAGTGTTCCTACCATGTTCTTATCCTGTTCCCCCTTGCATATACCCTCTTTAACCTCTCACACAATCTGACTCACAAACAAAAACTGTACCCTACTCCCATTCCTCTAACATTCTTTGTTTTAACACATTCATACCTAGTTCAAGTCCAGATGGAATGATTCATTTAGTTTTAAATATTTCCAGACTGTATAAGTTTGCTGTGAAAGCTAAGTCTGACAACACTCAAGAAAAGTACTTCATTTCATGTTACTGCCAGATTTGAAATATATTTGTGAAGTCTAATAAGTTACCAGTATTTTCATTGTTTCACATTATTTCTATATCAAATATGGTTCTAGAAAGTATAGCCAACCATTTATTTTACATTTGTAGTTCTCCGAGTCCTCGGTTTGTGTACAATCTCCCTCTGAGGAAGCAATTATTGGCAAAACGAAAGGCCTTTTGTCAGGGGAACAAGGCACTCTTCTTCAATTCAACTTTGTTTAAGCCACAGATGTTTTGAGCATTTTTCCAACACTTTTTTCAAGATGTTGCAATACATGAATTCCACACTGAAATTCATTTTGAAGCATTTAGCCTGATTAGTAAAAGACTGGTTTGAGGTTTGACATGTTAGACAACTGAGCTGGTAAACATCATTTACATTGATTGTCCATCAAAAGATTTTATCTTTATGTCATGAAGTACTATGTATTCTGTTTTGCATGTAGCTATTTAAAATATTTTGTATGCGTATTTATCAGTGATTAAATTAAATATTTTTTTTATCATTTTGCTATGTACACTTGTGATTGTAAGTTTATATACCCTGGCAGAAAATGTAAGATGTGTAGCATTTTAAGAAAACAAGAGTGATAAAACAAAACTAGTCTTATTTTTAATGTGTTTCAAATTAAACTACTATTATGCATCACAGAATAGCACAATCATTAACCAAACCATAACAATAAGGTAAATAATAAAATGGCCCTGCTCAAAGGTTTGCATGCCCTTGAATATTTGGGCTGATAATATACACTCAAGTTGAGACACACACAGGTTGAGATAGTATTGAAGGGTAGGTATGAACACTTGTGCCTTAATATTTGTTTAAAAAACAGCTTTTTCAAATTTGAGAATGTTCTGTACCATCAAATAAAAGGAGTCAACGATGGCTTCTTCCATTGCCTGTTTGTACGTTGGGGATTTTGAATGTCTATGTCTATAAGTCTGAATTTTGGAAATATATACAAATTTTGGGGATGGTATATTGATGATATACTGGTTATATGGATAGGGTCATTAGAAGATGGACCCTAGCCTTCAATTTTCCCATAGTTATCATCAAGAATATGTTTTGTTCTTAGATTTATTGATTTATAAGCAACAAGGTACTTTATAAACCGATTTTTCATAAGTCGATTGATAAAAATACTTTATTACAATAGCTTCCATCCAAAATCTCTTAAAAATACTATTCCTATAAGTCAATTTCTGAGACTCCGGGTCTGCTCAACTGTTGTTGAATTTAAGGAACAAGCGGAAGCATTAGCACAAAGATTTTATGAGCGGGGTTATAACGGGGATGTGTAAAAAAAAAAAAAGCATGTTCAGCCCGAACAAATCGCCTTCCTTAAGGGCAAAATATGTGTAAAGTGTTGCAGTTTCTGCAGTTACTGTGTACGCAATACTGACAGTTTTACAGTAACTGCAGAAACTGCAACACTTTACACATATTTTGCCCTTAAGGAAGGCAAACAAAATGCGATTTGCGTCGGGCTGAACATGACATGAACATTGGGTGCAGATTTCCAAGCGAGTCTTAACTAAGAATGTTACTCCTATCTTTATATTCATTGCACTTTGTATGCTTATCACTTGCACTATAAAATTCTTAAAAAAAAAAAAAAAAAAGTGGATAATAGAACCATTGAAGCCAATGATTAAACTTGTCATAGCAAAAGAGCATTTGAAGTGACTTTCAAGCCTAAGTTACAATGCTTTCATGAGTCTGCTCTGCTCTGCTTCTATGAAGGTCTCTTTTCCTAGCTTATTACATTCATGGTTCACTGTTTGGTATTCTTAAATTGCTACAGATCTTACAAATTCTGTGCAAACACTAGTGCAATACTTGCACTAGTGTTTTTTGATTTTTTTATTACATTGGGAATAGTTTTCTGAACACTCCATTTGTTTATGACTGCTTTATCCATTTTTTCTCTCTCTCTCTCTCTCTATATATATATGTGTACATATGGTACAAAAAAGCTGTAGGACACATAACTGATCAAATTATATTATAAAATAGTAGAAAAAATTAATCCTTCAATAAATCATGGGCCTAATCCCTTTTAAATCAATCAACCATATATTTCTGGTTTCTTCTTTAAATACATTCATTGCACATTTGTCTTAAGACCAAACTGTACTGGATTTCCCACAATCAAGAAGCAGAGAAGGAAGGCTGAGAATATACAAAAAAAACAAAAAACAATCTACACAGAACAGGTTTTCTGACATCGGAGCAGTATTGAAGTCAGATCTGTGGTTAAAGCACAGTAGCATTCCATTTAACTTTTGGATATGTGAGTCCTCAAATCGCTTGGGATTAGCCCCTTTGAGGAAGCTATACTTGATGAAACAAATGGTCTTTGTCGGGGAATGAGGAACTCTTCATAAAGTTAAGGCATCTTCTGAAAAACTAAAAGGAACACACAATATAGTGTGAGAAGTGAAACATCAGTTAAGATAGATGAACTTTAACTCTATCAACCGGGTTCCACCTGGCTGTGGGCAATGTTCATGTTGTATTGAATGTACTTGATTGTGATTACCAAAACTTGCATTTTTGAGTTTTTTTGGCACAAGGTCTGATTTTTATCCAGTTTACTCTTAAGACAAATGTGCAATGAATGTATTTAAAGAAGAAACTTGAAATATATTGCTAATTGATATAAAATTGATCTAGGCCTCTTATTTATTACAGGATGATTTTAAGTTTCTACTATTTTGTAATAAAATTATATATTTTAATAAGCAATTTGATCAGTTAGATTAGAGTTCTATAGTTTTTTATACTGTATGCAGGATTGAACACTTGCATTTTGATTTTTTGCCTAACCTTTTTTCTATTATGTACATATCTATATAGATATAGACAGCTATAGATAGGCAGATATAGATATACACACATACATATTAGGGGCTGCACCTCTGCTTGCTCACTAGCCAACCCTGCTAGTATGGGGGATAGAAGTGATATGGGGTGGGGGGATGAGCAGGTATGAGCATCCCTGCCTCCACCTTTCACTCTCCACTTTGTCCTGCATGCTCTCTCTTCACCTCATTTGTATTGGGAGGTAGTGGTGTAGATGAATTAAATATGGGGGTGATAGCGGATGGGAGTAATGTAGATGGGAAGGGGTGCGGGCGCACACTCCATGTTACCCCTGCCTCCTCTGGTATGTGTGTGTGTGATAGGGGAGCAATGGTGAAGAGTATGCGTGGGTTGATGGTGCTGATGTAGGTATGTGTAGGGGGTAGAAGGTTTTGTGTGTAGTGTAGATGAATGGAGGTGGGTGGTGTGAGGATGGGTGTGCAGCTGGTAGTGGGTATGCTGAGGGGCGGGGGACAGGGCAGTATCTGTGTGTGTGTGTGTGTGTGCTTGCTTCCCCCCCCCCCCCACTTCCTCCCCCTCCACTGTGTGTGTGTGTGTGGGAGAGGGCTAGTAGGAGTTGTTTAGGTGAGGGGGATGTGTGTGTGTTTGTGAGGGAAAACGTTTGTGTGGGGATAAGGGCACAGTGAATGTGTCCGTACAATTTCACTATCACTCTCCACTTCTCCCCTTCCATGTTCCTTCTCCTCCCCCACACCAACTCCCTCCCTTCTCACTCCTGTAACTTACCCCCTTCTCCTATCTTCTCTTCAACTCTCTCCTGTTTAACCTCTCTAACTCATGCCCACCCTCCGCTTATTCTCCCCTTCCCACCCCTCTTTCCACCTCCTGCCTAGTCTTCCTACTGCTGGTGGGGACTGAGAAACCCTACCAACCTTTCTACATCTATCGCTCCTCTTTTCTCTTTCTCTGGTGGGGTTTGGGAAGCTCTGAAGCCTTTCTGTTGCTGCCCTCTGCTGTTATAATGCTGATTGTGCCCACGTTGCCTGAGGTCTCAACATTAGCAGTGTGCTGGCCTCACACTCTGCTCTAGATGCGCATTGTTGTATGTGAATGCAAATGCATTGCAATGCTCATCTTAATTTGAGATTGAGGGAGTGGAATGTGGTGGCACAGAGGATTTGTCGATGAGGTTTATATGGGGGGTGTATGTATGGGCGTTGGTGGTGTGTGGTTGTTGTGTGTTATGGTTAATGGTGTTTGGGCAGCTCCTTGGACACTGTGGCAGCTGACCACGCCCACGGGGGGCAGTCCTGTGAGGGACCACGGTGTCAGGCTAGACTCCGAACAGATAAGCACAGATTTGAATCTTTTATTAGACAGTTTAGGTGACCACCAGAGGTGGCAGTAGTGATTAGTGGTTGTAGAGCCCGGCTGGGCGCATCTCACACAGAACGCTAGAACAGCGGATCCTCTGCAAGGCAGTGCTGTAGTGGAAAGAGACTGAGAGTTATGAGCACACAATAAGATTAACATTCAGAGTCCCAATGTAGAAATAGGAGAAGCTCCGAGACAGGGAGAGCAGGCTCTCGAGGAGCGAGTACCTGATCTCTTAGAGCAGAGAGACTCAATAGCATTGTACTCACTTAGCAGTAACAGAGATTCCACTAGACGAGAGGTCTGGCACCGGTGCAGAGAGCAGGCCCTCGAGGAGCGAGTACCTGATTCCAGTGAAGCAGTACTGTGGAGAGAGATGGTATCTGTACTCACTGATGGTAACTGTTAGTTCTTCCAAGTAGAAGGGTAGAGGTTTCAGGCAGCGACACAGGGAACATGGGCCCTCGAGGAGCGAGTACCGGTTTCCTGATAGCACCTGAAAGAAGCAGAGAGGCCCTCGAGGAGCGGGTACCCCGTTAAAGACCCCGAAGGGTAGTAAGAGTTCCAGATAGAGCTGGAGTGGTAGAGTAGCTTAGGAACGGAGAGCAAATCCCATCCGTACGAATTCCGATGCTAACTCAACGAGCTAGCAAATACTGTAGGCAGATATACCCGGAAGACGTGACGTCAGAACAGGGGGACGCCCCTGAGATTCGCGCCAACGTAGAGATAAAGATGAGGGCGGCGTGCGTGTGCGTGCTTTAGAGGTACCTTGAAGGAGAATGACGGGAGGCAGCACCAAAGCCGGTTCGGGGATGCTGGAGAGAACAGCAAACAGACGCCGCCGCGGCCATCAGTCCAAGGTGAGCAGGAAGAGCTGTGAGTAGAGAGAGGTAGGTGGGACGAAGCCGTCGAAGACCGATGGACGCAACATTATGGTAGTGTGTGGTGAGGGTGAAGGTATGAAGTGTTCGAGTAGTGGTATCAGTAATGTGGGGATTGAGGGGGTGATCTAAATTGGTGAAAGAAGTAAGATGTGCAGGACAAGGATTACAAATGAATTTGTGATTGTGTGTAGTGTGGGTGGAGTGTAGGGTGAGGGTCGAGGTTAAGGGTGCATGTGTAGATGGTATGTGGTGTTGCTGGGAGGTGAGTCAGTGTGTGAGGGATAATGTTACATGGTTTGTAGCTGTGAGGGTTGTGTGTGAGAAGATATATTTTTATGGCGTGTGGTGCTGTGAGAGGATGAGTGGATGGGAGGGATAAGCATTGCAACTAGGTTTACAGGAATGTGCAGGGGGTCATGTATGGGGATTTATAGGGGTGATTGAGTTGAGTAGGTGGTGTGAATTGAATTGAAAATGGGCCAAGTGTTGCGATAGGGTTTCCATCAGCGTGCGTGTTGTGGGTAACTATGGTTAGGAGTGTGTGAGTGGGCTGAATTGCCAGGGTGGGGAAATAGATCTGCAGAGGAGCGACTGTGTGTTGCAGTTGCGTTGGCAGTAGTGTACATAGTTGTGTAAAGTGAGTGAGGTGATTTGTGGGTGGTAGTGGTGGTGGTGATAGTGTTGTGAGGGGATGAGTGGCTAGGGATGAATAGGTGTGCAAGAAGGTCGAGTGTCATAACCAGGTTTGCAGAGATGTGCAGATAATATGGGGATGATGTGTGAGTGAGTGCGCAAAGGGGGCAGTGTGCATATTGCAAATGACTATAGATGGATTGTTTGTGGTGTGATGGGGTGAGCTGCAGGAGTGGGGGAAGTAGGTTTGCAGGATGCAGTGTGCGGGAAGCAGATTATTGCGACAGGGCTTGCGGTGGCTGTGTGGATGTATGGATTGCATTGTGGGTAGTGTGTGGTGGGATGATTGTTGCAAGTGGCTTTCCAGTGGTATGAATGGCTGTGGAGTGGTTGCATATGGGTGAGGGTTTTGGGGAGAGGTGTCTCAGGATATTGTGGCAAGTGGATGGTGTCAGTGGTGTAAGGGGGTATTCGAAGGGGTGACTAGTTTTGGGTTGCATGCATTGCAGGTGTGGAGAAGACTGGGGGGTATGTGGGGAGCGGGGAGTGCAATAGTATGGACACTTCTCATTGCACACTCCACTTTTTAATTCTCCTTAGTCTCTACTTTCTGACTCTTTCTACTTCCTTCCTCTAGCACATATTCTCCGCACTTGTCTGCTGCCTACCCTCCCCTGCTCTCTTGATTGACCACCTAAATAGCTGGGAAATGGAGGCTCATGGTGCCATAGCACTGCATAGAATTGAATGTCCAAAGGAGCAGGAGGAAATTGCTAGGCTAAAAAAGAAAAAAAAGAGAAACATAATGAGGGAAGAAGTGTACAGAGTTGATATGTTGTTTTCTCTACATCATTAATTCAGTATTTTTTTTTTAATATAAAGAGACAATGCTAGGACTGGAAATACAAAGATTCAGTGGTTGGTACATAATATAAGAGGAGTAGTTACTTGGTTGTATAAGTAGGAAATTCACATTTGATATGAAGAATGTCAGCCTTGCCTGTCATGTATTGCTGTGACTGGGGTAATGGTGCAGGCATGGCAAATAGTTCATTGATCTATGAAGCTTTTGGGCCAAAAGGCACCTTAGTTAATGCTTTGGGCTGATGTGAATTTGACCATGGTATAGTATCTTAGGTTCAGATTTAGCTTGTTTTCGGGTAAGGCACTGTTTTTGTATTTATTATGTTTTACTTTTCTTGTCTTGATTATTTTTTATTTATGTTAGATATGTATTTTATATTATATTTGTACTCTTTGTTCTGTGCTTTGAATCTTTTGTGATGTATGCGGATTTAAAGTTTTTAAATGTCATGGATGTGAACTTTTGGGCTGTGGCATGGTTGGCGCGGCCTAGTAGGCAAACCTATTGGGCCCATGCTGACAGCTGGTGGGCATGCCCTTACTAGGACTAAGACTGGAACTTCACCTATACGAACCTCATTCCCCACAGGTTGAGCCCTTAGATTCTAAGAGCCAGCAGGACTTAGGCAATACTCCCGTAAGAGGCGGTCACACGTAGAAAGGATACAGGCAGATGTCAGGGCTGGCAGCTGTAAGCAGGGTCCAGGCCAAGGTCAGGGCAGGCAGCGAGAGACAGTATATGGGTTCATAGCAGCGTGTCAGTATCAGGAGGCAGGCAGAGAGGACAAGTGAGTCAGACAAGGTACTGGAACAATGCACAAGTGGGAAAAACAGGGCAGGACAGACAAGGCACAGGCAAGACAGACATTCGTTGGAACAGAAAAGGCAATGTCAGGGATTCAAGGCGAGGCAGAGAAGAACGGATAGCAACATGTACTGCAAGGCAGAGGGACCTGTTGAGGCATGGAAAGGAACGTGACTGGAATTTAAATACTCCACTGCGTGATGTCATCAGGAAATGCCACTGCTGCACTTTCCCGCATCGGGGCCTTCATAGGTTGGTGCGCAGTGTGTGCATGCACCAAGGGGCAGTAGTGATGGAGTGAAGGGCAGGAGAGAATGGCAGCATCCTTGCCACAATGACATTTGGAGGCGTGCAGGGTGAGTACAGCCAGTCGTGGGGCAGTCTTACAGCCAGCCAAACATTACAAAATAAGTGTGTTCCATAAATGTCAGTAAAAAATCAAAGGCTCAATAATAGGCTGTTATCAGAGTCTGGAGAATGATGCCTTTGTAAATAGCTTGGGGAACATGCAGCAGACCATGTTTGTATTCAGTTGTGTTTTCTAATTTTTAGATTGGAAGTTGAAAATTGTAGCAACTTTATATGTCAAAAGTAACTATACTACATAATTATCAATAGAACTGAAAAAATAGTCCAGTTGAAGAAACATAGAAACATAGAAATGACGGCAGAAGAAGACCAAACGGCCCATCCAGTCTGCCCAGCAAGCTTCACACATTTTTTCTCTCATACTTATCTGTTTCTCTTAGCTCTTGGTTCTATTTCCCTTCCACCCCCACCATTAACGTAGAGAGCAGTGATGGAGCTGCAGTTAGAGTAGCTGGGTTCAAAAAAGGTTTGGATAAGTTCTTGGAGGAGAAGTCCATTAACTGCTATTAAACAAATTTACTTAGGGGCGGATTTTCAGAGCCCTGCTCGCCTAAATCCGCCCAAAACCGAGCGGATTTAGGCGAGCAGGGCCCTGCGCGCTGGTAAGCCATATTTTACATAGGCCTACCGGCGCGCGCAGAGCCCCGGGACTCGCGTAAGTCCCGGGTTTTCGGAGGGGGCGTGTCGGGGGGTGTGTCGGGGGGCGGGCCCGAACCACGCGGCGTTTTCGGGGCATGTCGGGAGCGTTCCGGGGGCGGGCCCGGGGGCGTGGCCGCGCCCTCCGGACCCGCCCCCAGGTCGCGTCCCGGCGCGCAGGAGGCCCGCTGACGAGCGGGGATTTACGCCTCTCTCCGGGAGGCGTAAATCCCCGACAAAGGTAAGGGGGGGGGCTTAGACAGGGCCGGGTGGGTGGGTTAGGTAGGGGAAGGGAGGGGAAGGTGAGGGGAGGGCAAAAGGAAGTTCCCTCCGAGGCTGCTCCGATTTCGGAGCGGCCTCGGAGGGAACGGGGGTAGGCTGCGCGGCTCGGCGCGCGCCGGCTATACAAAATCGATAGCCATGCGCGCGCCGATCCAGGTTTTTAGCAGATACGCGCGGCTCCGCGCGTATCTACTAAAATCCAGCGTACTTTTGTTTGCGCCTGGAGTGCAAACAAAAGTAGGCCTATTCGCGGAGTATGAAAATCCGCCCCTTAGGGAATAGCCACTGCTATTAATTGCATCCGTAGCATGGGATCTTCTTGGTGTTTGGGTAATTGCCAGGTTCTTGTGGCCTGGTTTGGCCTCTGTTGGAAACAGGATGCAGGGCTGGATGGACCCTTGGTCTGACCCAGCATGGTAATTTCTTATGTTCTTATAATACATAGTCAAATCTTACTCGGTGTAGGAAAGCTGAGGTATCTGGATTTATATGTTGAAAACACGTTGAGCACCAGGAGTTAGTCTCGATCAATAAAATAAAATGAAAGATGTTAACTTAGAGCAATAACAGCAGTGAAGCTAGTGATATCTGGACTTTAGTGTTTACATTCTTTTGGTGACATTAGAACTACCCCCAGAGGTTTTATCATTGATAAAAGGAACATTTTAATTGTGCTTGGAAGAAACAGATTAATCTGTATCAGACAAAAGTAAAATAGTTTTCTCAGTATAATTTAGTTTGTCATAGAAGAATATAAAAAACTTTCTGAGGAGAAAAGGAATTTTGTTCAGCGTTGAATGTTTCTAAACCAGGAGATAGTTTATTGAATTTTGATAAAATAATACCTTGGTTAAGATAGTAATGAAGTCCTTATCAATAGAAGAGATTAAGGACAAAACAGTTTGGGCATATACTATGTATTTTTTGTTATGATTCAGAGGAAAGGTACTAAAGCAAATTGGTAAACTAAATAGTAGCAAATCTCCAGGACCAGATGGTATTTACACTAGAGTGCTTGAAGAACTCTAATATGAAATTTCAAATCTGCTGTTGATAATGAGGTAGGCCTGATTGACAAACTGAAGAGTAGTAAATCACCTGGACCGGATGCTCTACATCCCAGGGTTCTGAAGGAACTAAAAAATGAAATTTCAAATATATGTTAAAATTTGTATCCTATCATTAAAATCATCCATTGTACCTGAAGATTGGAGGGTGACTAATGTAACCCCAATATTTAAAAAGGGCTCCAGGGATGATCCAGGATACTACAGACCAGTTAGCCTGACTTCAGTGCTAGGAAAAATAGTGGAAAGTGTTCTGAAGATCAAAATCACAGAACATATAGAAAGACATGGTTTAATGGAACAAAGTTAGCATGGCTTTACCCATGGCAAGTGTTGCTTCACAAATCTGCTTCACTTTTTTGAAGGGGTCTTTATACATGTAGATAAAGGTGAACCGGTAGATGTAGTATATTTGGATTTTCAGAAGGCGTTTGATAAAGTTCCTCATCAGAGGCTTCTAGAAAAAGTAAAAAGTCATGGGATAGGTGGTGATGTCGTTTCATGGATTACAAACTGGCTAAAAGACAGGAAACAGAGAGTAGGATTAAATTGATAATTTTCTCAGTGGAGGGGGGCTGGCAGTGGAGTGCCTCAGGGATCTGTACTGGGATCTGTGCTTTTCAATATATTTATAAATGATCTGGAAAGGAATAGGAAGAGTGAGGTAATCAAATTTGCAGATGATACAAAATTATTCAGAGTAGTTAAATCACAAGTAGATTGTGATAAATTGCAGGAGGACCTTGTGAGACTCGAAAATTGGGCATCCAAATGGCAGATGAAATTTAATGTGGAAAAGTGCAAGGTGATGCATATAGGGAAAAATAACCCATGCTGTAGTTACACGATGTTAGGTTCCATATTAGGAAAGAGATCTAGGCGTCATTGTGGAAAACACATTGAAATAGTCGGTTCACTGTGCTACAGCAGTCAAAAAAGCAAACAGAATGTTAGGAATTATTAGGAAGGGAATGGTGAATAAAACAGAAAATGTTATCATACCTCTGTATCTCTCCATGGTGAGACCGCACCTTGAATACTGTGTACAATTCTGGTTGCTGCATTTCAAAAAAGATATAGTTGCAATGGAGAAGGTACAGAGAAAGGTGACCAAAATGATAAAGGGGATGGAACAGCTCCCCTATGAGGAAAGACTAAAGAGGTTAGGGCTTTTCGGCTTGGAGAAGAGATGGCTGAGGGGGGATATGATAGAGGTCTTTAAAATCATGAGAGGTCTAGAAAGGGTAAATGCAAATCTGGTATTTACTCTATCAGATAATAGAAAGACTAGGGGGCACTCCATGAAGTTAGCATGTAGCACATTTAAAACTTATCAGAGAAAGTTCTTTTTCAGTCAGTCCACAATTAAAGTCTGGAAATTGTTGCCAGTGTAGCTGGGCTTAAAAAAGGATTGGATAAGTTCTTGGAGGAGAAGTCCATTACCTGCTATTAATTAAGTTGACTTAGAAAATAGCCACTGCTATTACTAGCATCAGTAGCATGGGATATACTTAGTGTTTGGGTACTTGCCAGGTACTTGTATCCTGGATTGGCCACTGTTGGAAACAGGATGCTGAGCTTGATGGACCCTTGGTCTGACCCAGAATGGCAATTTTTTATATTCTTATGTAATTATGAACCCATCATTAAAATCTGTCACAATGCCTGAGAACTGTAGAGTAGCCAATGCAACTTCAGTTTCTAAAATGGAAACTACAGACCAATGAGCCTGACGTAAATAGGTGATAACTATTAAAAACAGAATTACGGGGCATATGGATAAATATGGCTTAATGATGAAGAGCCAGTATGATTTTATCAATGGAAAGTTTATGCCTTACCAATATATTAGAATTCTTTGAAGGTGTAAGTAAGCATGTGCACAAGGGTGAATCGGTTTGATATACTATATCTGGTTTTTCAGAAGGCATTTGATAAAGTCCCATGCGAGTCTTCTAAGGAAATTAAAAAGTAATGGGCCAGGAGTAATGTCCTATTGTGGATTGATAAATGTTTTAAAGGATAGCTAACAGTGTAGGATTAAATGGTCAGTTTTTCCAAAGTAGAGGTAAATAGTGGCGTACTCCAGGGATCTATACTGAAACTTTATCCATTAATGATCTGGAAAGGAAACAATGAGTATGTTGATGAATTTGCAGATGACACAAAATCATTCAAAGTAATTAAAACACAGGCAGACTGTAAAGAATTGCAGAGGAATTTATGAGACTGGGGATTTGGGCATCTACGTGCCAGATGAAATTCAGTGTTAAGTGCAAAGTGATTCACATAGAGGGGACAATATTCTTAACTATGGGGTGCTTTTGTAATAGCCTGTATAAGAAAGTTGACAAAACACACATAGATTCCAGCAATTATCAAAGTGAATTTATGTATATATTCACTTTGGAAAATTATCACTCCAAACTTCCTGTGCACAATTACACCTACTGAAATGTGTGCATCAATTTTTGTCATGAAATTTTACATGTATACTTTTTGAAAATCAGAGTATGCTTCTAACTGCAAATCCTGCACCCCAGGAATGCATCCACTTGGCCCGAATGCATCCACTTGGCCCGAATGCATCCACTTGGCCCGAATAAATTTACATGCATATCGGACAGGCACTTTTATAATTGGCCATTTTTATGGTGTCACTTTTTTTTTTTTTTTACTTGTGCAAATGCCTTTGAAAATGACCCTCTATATGTACAAATTATCCTCTGTATGTACATAATTCTAGGTTCCCCATTAGGAACTGTCACTTAGGAAAGGGACCTCGGAGTCGTACTCTGAAATCCTCAATTCTATGTGCAGGTGTGGTCAAAATGCTAATTGAATATTGACTTATTTGTAAAGGAATATAAAATAAAACTATGAATATCATATGTCTATATAAATCTATTGTGCGACCATACCTGAGTATTTTGTAGAGTTTTTATTGTCTCATGACGTGACAAAATTTCTTTAGATTTTGGAATTAGCAGCTGGCGTGAAGAGCCAGGGAGAATCCTTTACCAAGATCTGTCACAGGTCCTTTTTAAGGTCTGATTTACAAACAGGCCGATACAGTAAAGCGCGGCCGTGGTTACCCTGCTTCTAACCCGCTTTGAACTCACAATTTGGCCACGTAAGTCCAACCCGCGATTCACTATCCCTTTTAACCCATCCTTACTGCTTCTTGAAATCAACGGGAAACCCTTTCCGCCCGCGGCATGTATATGATATGTAAACGATCGGATTAGCTATTCCCTCCCATACAGTAACGTGCGGCCCGATTATCACCTTTTTAACCTGCGGTTTAGTCGCGTCTTTAACCTGATAATTTACCGCCTACCCTTACCCCTGCATTAGTGTGGAGCGTCAGGCAAGCCCCAGCAGAAGATAAAGCTTGACCTTACATTCACCTCATTCTCCGATCAATTTATTTAGCAATCATATTTATGAGTCACCAAATCAAAAGAAGTGCCCACAGTGATGTAAAGTAAAAATAATTATTACATTTTGCCATTTCTGACAGCGAAGCATATACTTCAGAATTCTTATGAAAGAAAACCAATTAAAAGATACTTTTTATCTTAATTTCTTTTTTGCTAAACTCGCCTCCCATATTTTCATCTCCAATTACATCATGTAATTAAAGTATGTCTAAGTCAGCATTCCTCGAGACAAAATTTCACGGGCAAACTTTCCCCCAGCCCCTGCTCACCTGCCCTGGCCGCGTCCATGGGTGCCGGTCTCCCGTGCGGGCAGGTGCGCTGGCAGGTCCGGAGCAGCCCCAGTCCTCTCTCCCCTCCTCCCGAGTGGCTTCGGCAGCAGCCCGGGGCGGATCGGGCGCTCCCCATGCGAGGCGCGGCTTCCAGCAGCCCTCACCAGCGAAGGTGCATGAACGCCCGTCTGTACGTGCATGAGCGCATGCCATGACCTGAGCGCCCGGCTGGACGTCCGAGGTCACGGCGTGCGCTCATGCACGTACAGGTGGGGGCTACTGGAAGCCGCGCCTCGCATGGGGAGCTACCGATCTGCCCCGGGCTGCTGCCGAAGCTGCTCGGGAGGAGGGGAGAGAGGACTGGGGCTGCTCCGGAGCTGCCAGTGCACCGGCAGCCATTCCGGGAGAGCAATTTTGATTTCCTCTAACGGGGCTCCAGCCATAGACAGCCTAGTGTCCTGATGTTATCTTTTTTGAGACATCAGAGGGGCCTTTTAAACGGTCCTGCAACGGTGCGGCTTTGTCTAACTCTGACCAAACTCTGTCAACTGACCAACTTGAAACTTTGACTGTTCCTCCTGTCCATTTCGAAGTCTCCTCCAAGTAAGTCCCTCTCTCTCTCCTTTTTATTTCCACTGTGCATTAACTCACTGAATCGTATGGGGAAGAAGAGGAAAGGGACTGTTCATGTTTTCCCTTCCAACCCTACAGTTCCTCTCTCTTCAGTGTCCCAGCCAACTATCTCAATGGGTTCCTGCAGCCTTTGGGGACCAGTACACCTTCAGGGATGCCTCAGTTTCGCATGGGGGCTACTGCGCCCTATATCTTGGGGAATTCTACCTCCCTTAGCCCTGACTCCCGTTTGCCACCTAAATTGGACTCTGTGCTTTTAGTAGGTTCACAGGAGACCCATTTACAGCCTAGTAGTGCTTTACAGGTCTCCCCTGTGGCGGGGGAACCTGCTATATTGGACTCTCAGGCAATGATAGAGGTTTCTAATCCTCTGATAACTGCTTCTGGAGTTTCTTCAAATCTGCCTGAGATACCGGCACAAATTACCATGGAAATGCTTAGGACAGCTATCAAGGGACTAGAAATTTCTCTTGGGACTAAAATCGAAAATATTTCTCACAGGCTTTCTGCTTCAGATATATTTTAAAACATTTTGCCTCTTTTGCCAACTTCTTTTCAAATTCTCTCTTAGCCTGGCTTATCAAATTCTTACATTTAATTTGCCAATGCTTATGCTTTATCTTATTTTCTTCTGATGGAACCTTCTTCCAATTTTTGAATGAAGATCTTTTGGCGAAAATAGGCTCTTTCACCTCACTTTTTAATTATGCCAGCAATCTATTGGCCTTCCTTCCACCTTTTTTAATGCATGGAATACATTCAGACTGTGCTTCTAAGAGGTAACTCATCTTAACACCTGTGTACTGATGTCATATCATCGAGATAATGATCCACCAGCTATGAAAATGAATAATCTTTTTGGGAACAATATGATTATTAAACATAAGTTAACATCCCCTGAAGGAGCCCTACTAGTGGATGAAACAAAGGCCTTTGTAGGGGTTAGCTGAAGATTTTTTATTTTTTTTTAATTCTTTTCATGATTTTTCCAAAAATCTTAGTCAAAACTTGACAGAGATGAAATACAGAACAAAATAGAGGAAAACATTATTAAATTATTAAACAGAAATATAAGCAATCATTCTAATGAGACCACCAAAGGGAGACTGTAAAAACTCTGAAAATACAATAAACAATGACCAGAAGATCATTATAAATCCGCTATAACTTAAGCACTTTCAACAATATTATGTGGAAATAGGGAAAGGACTCTTTCTATTTTTCAAAAACTCTTCTAGGTGATCCGAGTCAAAAAACAAATATTTAAGAGAACCTAATTTAACTAAACATTTACTCGGATACTGAAGAAGAAATGTAGCACCTATATCTAATACTCGCTGTTTTTTTTGTAAAAAGACTTTCAGTCTCACCTGGGTGGTTTTTGCTAAATCTGGAAATATTGCAGGATGTTGGCCATAAAACCCTTTATCTGAGGCACGAAAAAAACATTTTCATGGTCCAAATTCTATCAGGTTCCAGAAAAAATACCACCAATATGGCGGCACAACCCTCAATATAAACTTGGGAATCCTGAAGCAAAGCAGTTGTCTATCACATTGGGTTGTATGGGAGGATTATTCAAAGGTTCGAAAGATCTAAAGGCAATATAGAAAGCCTTGGTAATAGGAGGAATAGCGTCATGTGATACCTTGAGTACCTCCACATAAAATTTCCTAAGCATTTCAATAGGTGAGATACTAGATGACGTAGGAAAATTTAGAATTCTTAAATTCAATCTCCTTGAGTTATTTTCTACAATTTCTAACCTGCGTTGATTGAATTCTTGCCCTTTAACCAGAGCTGTATCACATTTTCCTAAGGTTTCACATTGTTTTTCCAATTTAGATATATTCTTTTTTTTTTTTTTAATTTATATTTTATTCATTTTTACACAAATTTTACATTTGTACAAATAAAGAAAATTCTTTTCAGTGTAAAACAAGTAGTACAAAGAAAGAAAAATATTATCACATTTCTAATACACCCATAAAAGAATAAAGTCCTCATATTTGGGAGGTACACAAAAGAAAAGAAAAAATCATCCTAACCATGTGACTAACACAGTAATTGAGAGCATTATTCATTTTGGGGCAGATTTTAAAAAGTTGCGCGAGCGCGTACTTTTGTTCGCGCAGCAGGCGTGAACAAAAGTATGCCTGATTTTATAAGATACGCGCGTAGCCGCGCATATCTTATAAAATCTGGGGTCAGCGCGCGCAAGGCTGCGCAAAAACGGCAGCCTGCGCGCGCCGAGCCGCGCAGCCTGCCTCCGTTCCCTCCAAGGCCGCTCCGATTTCGGAGCAGCCTCGGAGGGAACTTTCCTTTGCCCTCCCCGCACCTTCCCCTCCCTTCCCCTACCTAACCCACCCCCCCAGCCCTATCTAACCCCCCCCTTACCTTTGTCGGCCGGCAGCCCCGCTCCGTCCTCCGGTCCTGGGGGCTGGTCCAGAGGCCTCGACCACGCCCCGGGCCCGCCCCCGAAACGCCGCGTCAGTAGGCCCCACCCCCGACACGCCCCGACACGCCCCCTTACAAAAGCCCCGGGACTTACGCGCGCCGGCGGCCTATGCAAAATAGGCGTGCCGGCTCGCGAGGGCCCTGCGCGCGTAAATCCAGAAGGATTTACACGCGCGGGCCTTTGAAAATCCGCCCCTTTATGCAGACATTACCTCAGCTACTTTCTTTATCTAATAAAAAGGTCTCTAAATGTGCAGGTTCTTGAAAGGTAAACTTATTCTTCTGATATATCACAGAACTTTTACAAGGAAATCTGAGCAAGAAACTTGCACCAATAGCCAATACTCTTGGTTTTAACATCAGGAATTGTTTCCTTCTAAGCTGGGTTATTCTCGAGACATCCGGAAAGATTTGAATCTTTTGGCCACAAAATACAAAATCTTTATTTTTGAAGTATTTCTGTAGTGTTAGGTTTTTATCCTTTTCACTACAGAAGGATACCAAAAGAGTCGCTCTTTCCGGTATGTCATCGATTGAGGATTCTAAAAATGATGTCAAATTAGGAGACTCTCCTTGTATTTCATCCATCTCTTCATTCAAAATTCCAACCTTTGTTTTAGGTACATAGTATATCTTAGATATGTTCTTTTCCTCTATTGAGGTAATAGATAGTATTTCCAATAGATATTTTTTGAGAAGTTCTATAGGTGATAGCAATCTAGTCACTGGGAAATTTAATAATCTAAGATTTTTCTTCCTATTCTCATTCTCTAAATTTTCCAATTGTCGATGTATTATCAAGCTATCTTTAATAAATGCAGAGTTCGATGCCTGAATTACAGGAATCTGCATATTCATTGTCTTAATTGTTTCTTCTACTTGATTCAATCGAACTTCATGATTACCCACATCTTTTCTAACTTCTACAATTACATTATTAAGTTTAGCAGTAGAGTTCATAAGAAATTTCTGCATATTTAACAACATTTTCCAGACATCTCCTAAAGTTACATTTTGAGGATCAATACTTTCTAAATTTAAATTATTTTCTCGAAATGGTTCAAATACCGGCTGAGCCCCTAATACAGTCTGTTCTCCTCCTATAACAGCATTAACAGGCAAAATACCTTCAACACTTGTATCCTGGGGAACAACTTCTGATGATTCCATCTGTAGTTGAGATGTCTGCCATTGGCCTGGACTCTCGGGGGAACCAGATGAAAACGATATTTCAGGAATATTTCTAGGAAAAAAGCTTACCCTGCGATCCACATGAAGGTCCATGGGACCTCTAACCAAAGAGGTCCCCGGCGAAGAAGTAAACGGTTTGGATTTCCTTTTCCTACCCATAAAGGGTATTTAAGGAAACCACAAAAATAATTCAGCAGGGGCGCACTCCTTTGGCGAGCGGCTTCGGCAGCGCGCCGGCGGCTGCACGCCACAGTCCCTCCGGATTTATTGGGTAGACAGGGCCCCAGTTGATGACGTCACTGGGGTCTCGAAGAGATGTTCCGGCATCCTCCTGGGCACGGAAAACGCCCCCGATACGGTCCTGCAGCCTTTTCCCCTTCTCAGGGGCAGCTCTCTCCAACTCCTCCTAGATATATTCTATATTGTTCTTAACTGTATCATGCCCCAAAATCTGAGGTTGAATGGAACCAACAGCCTTAAGATCTTGACTGTTTTGTAGCCACTGAAGAGGCTCATGTCAACAAGCATTCCATCTAGATTAATGACGTACCTCCATCATCTCTGTTACCAGTCAACAAGCTAATCTTTCCAAACTATCTACTCAGACTATCCATAATTTAGCAACCCAACTCTACAGTCGATCTTGCCACCCATACTCAGTGTACCCGGACCTTAAATTAATTCCAATACGTATCTTGATCCTCAGCCAAACTAGACTTGGCTCAATCATTTTATTCAATTCGTTATTTTTTTCGTTGCCCCCATTTTATCTTATCCAAGTTCTACGTCCTTTTCTATGTAATTGCATTCTTACATGCGTTGTTTTTTCCGTTATAATGTAAACCGAGATGATTTGTAATGTCTTACATGAATCCCGGTATATAAAAATGTTAAATAAATAAATAAATAAATGTCAGTTGATCAGTTATTTTCCAGTACGTCGTCATCCATGTGAAATCTGTGTGCATATACTAGCTAGGAAAAGACAGTATCGGAAACCCACCAATCTTATACCAGTGGATTATGCTAATATACAATCAAAATATCAAGTTTTGGATACAGTGCGTATGCATGAAGTCCTGATGAAAGCTAGAAGAAGAAGATTTTAAAGTGGCTAAATAAGAAAGGACTTTTTACATATGAGAATTCTTACAAAATTTAATGAAACTTCCAGCCCAAACTTCTAGCTAAGACTTCCAGTTTTGGCCTCAGCCTAAACTTACTTATTTATTTATTTATTTATTTATTTATTTAGGATTTTTATATACCGACCTTCTTAATACAAGTATCAAATCAGGTCGGTTTCCAAAGAACAAAACTGTCGCGGTTAAGGCGTTACAATAAACAGAGTTTCTGAACATAGGAACATCAATAAATATTACATAGGCAACAGTAACTCGACAAAGTAACGTGGATAAATATGGGTACTGGCTAAATAGGGGTAGTGTAACTTGGGATATACAGTTAATAGAATAAAGTGTAGATGGGCGCAAACATGAGTAGTGCAAGAGCTCAACGAACTAATGCATCAACAGAAGAGTGTATTCAATACAGGTGGACTGTCCAGATCATGGGTGGTCGAGGAACATGTGGTGGACTATTTTGTTCTTTGACCGGTGTCAGAATGTTCTTGTGATTCTGGATAGGCTTGCCGGAAGAGCCATGTTTTTAGGTTTTTCTTAAAAGTTAGATGGCAAGTCTCTTGGCGTAGATCCGGCGGTAATGAGTTCCAGAGAGTGGGCCCGGCTGTGGAGAGTGCTCGTTTTGTAAGTGAAGTTTTCATCGGGGGAGCATATAAGGAACCTTTGTAGTTGTATCTGATGGGTCTTTGTGATGAGGAGTTGCGAGTTTAGATTTAGATGGGCGATGCCCATAATATCCTTGTGAATCATTGATAGTGTCTTGAAGGTAATTCTGGCTTTTATAGGAAGCCAGTGAAGGCTGTGAAGAATAGGTGTGAGGTGGGCTCTTTTATTTGTGTTGGTGAGTAGCCTCGCTGCAGCGTTCTGCACCATCTGTAAGGGTTTTGTAGATATGAGCGGGAGACCTAGCAGTAAAGAGTTGCAGTAGTCTAACTTAGACAGAATTATAGATTGGACTACTAGACGGAAGTCACTAAAGTGGAGGAGTGGTTTCAGATTTTTTAACACTTGCAGTTTGAAATAACATTCTTTAGTTGTGTTGGTAATGAAGGATTTAAGGTTGAATTTGTTGTCGAGACGCACCCCTAGGTCTCTGATGGAAGGGGAGTGGTTGATAGATAATTTTGTGAATTGTGTTGCGCTTTGGGAGTTGATGAGGGTATGGTTTTCGTCTGGCGAGATGATTAGGATTTCTGTTTTGTTTGAATTGAGTATGAGGTTCAGGCTGGATAGCAGAGAGTTGATGGATTGTAGGCAATTAATCCAATGTGCCCAAGTTCTTTGCAGAGATTCTGTGATGGGAAGGAGTATCTGAATGTCATCAGCGAAAATATAATGTTTTAGCTTGAGGTTGGAGAGAAGGTGGCAGAGTGGAAGCAGATAAATATTAAATAGCGTAGGGGAGAGGGATGATCCTTGTGGTACTCCTCGTGATGATTTGATAGGAGGCGATTCTTCGTTGTTGATTTTAACTTTATAGAATCTATTCTCAAGGAATGATTGAAACCAGCAATGAGCTTCTCCTTGAATTCCTATATCGGATAGCCGCTCGAGAAGGATGGCGTGATTGACTGTGTCGAAGGCAGCGGATAGGTCAAGAAGAGCGAGGAGGTATGGTTGTTTGTTTTCAAGATTGAGGAGGATGGTGTCAGATAAACTTCAAGACTGAGCCACCCTCTCTGCCCAGCCCTGTTCTGTGAACTTTGGAGTACCTGCCAAATCATTCTTACATGTGCCTGCCTTTGCAAGCCAAGCTAAAACTTGTTTCTGCCTCCTGCCTGTATATAACTTAAAGCATTCTGTAAGTGCTCCAGAACTGAAGCCCTGGGGCTGGGGTAATTGGTCAACCTGTCACTTGTTAGCCAGGAGTATAGCTAGCTGCCTCTGCATGCCTGACAAGACCACTGACCAGGCCCTTTGAGATGGATAATCTGATTGTAGAGGAGAGTGAGAGAGCGTGAAAATGGCCAGATGTGTCCAGGCATCTCTAGCACTCCTGATGTATGTAAAATTAATCTTATTACTATTTTTAAACTGAATAGTTAATTTGCAATGTGTATTTATATGTGTGCAAGTTAGGTTAGGGAAAAACAGAGTCTTTTCAAACCTTTGCAACAAGAGTAATAGACTGCTAAAACCCAAAGTTCAGTAGATGTTTTGTCTGAAATCAGTGTATATCTTATGTTGTTTACTAAGAATTTTATCTACCTCCGAGTGTAGCCCTTATCTTTTCTTGTTTTATTTATTTATTTAAATTCCACTTTTCACACTTCAAAGCGGATTACAAGAAATCGGATTTTGCCGCAGATAAGCTGGCTTGAAATAGCCATGCTGTCTGGGATGTCTCCAACACAGCTGAGGTGGAGCTTCTTAAAGATGTCAGAGCTTTGCTCTGTGTGCGTCTGGACGTCCTTTCCTGCACAGCTCCATCTTTCTACTCAGTCATTTCTCCGCATTGCAGGCTGCATTCAGAGCTTTTCTCTCCTCAGAGATTTGTTCAGTTTCTGAACTACTATCTGTCAAAATGCCTCCCAGACCGTCTGGTTTTAAGTTCTGCCAGTGTGGAAAAATTGTCTGTCATGGACAGACATAATTATTGTTGTATATGCCTGGGCCCAGAGCATGATCAGGCCTCCTGCAGGGACTATAGCCGCATGTCCCCTCTCTGGCCCAGCACCAATGTGCTTCCAAAATAGCCCGGCTGTGAGAAGAGGAATCAGAGTCTTATGACCCTCCTTCAGAGCCCCTGTCGGCCCATTCTTTGCCTGGGCTGCGCTCGAGTTGCCCTGAAAATGCTGAGGGCCTCTTCCATGGGACCGCTGGACAGGTGGGCCAGTCCCCCTCTGTGCCTCAGCGCTCCCACGCCTCGTATATGCGTGCAGCGTCAGGAGATGTGCTGCCTCAGTCTGCAAGAAAATCTGTGGTGTCCAGCATCGGAGACTTCGCAGCCAGTGAAGACGCCACTCCCGGCTGATGTGATGCATAAATAGAGGCACTGCACATGAGATGTGTTGACGCACACATCGAGGCCAAAGCCCACACCAAAGGGGCATCACGCCCAGTACACCAATGCACCATCGCCTTGCATCATCCGGCTCGATGTGGTACGACCCCTTGATGCAGATGCCAATGCAAGGGCATGTAGTGTCAAAGTCCATGATGCAAAGGGTAGCGAGGAGTTACCAGGAATGTCCTGACTTGAGTCGTTCGACTGGGAAGCCTTCCAAGAACCCTCATCAGGCTGTGGACCGCCAGGTGGTCTTTACCCCTGATGAGTTGGTCGAGCTGGGGTTTTCTGACGTAGAGCTTACATCTGAGTACATGTCATCTGGCTCCTTGGAATCTTCAGGGCGGGTCTATTTTGATCTGTCCTATGTATCCAAGAGGAAGAGGTCTTCACCGCAGCTGCAGGAATCCTTCCAAAAGAAACAGAAGTATTCCAAGATGGCGCAGTCGCAGCTCTGACCCAGAGGTCCTGACTCTGACATCCTATTGGCAGCTTTGCCCCCAAGATATTCCTTGGTGGAGGGGGTCAATATCCCGCCAAGGCTGAGCAGAGCCTCACAGGCAGTTTCGCAAATTTCTCGGATTTTGTCACAGTTCTTTACCTCCATCGATGATCAAGAGAGTAACCAAACTTGCCCTACCACATGCGATGACTCCCCCCCCCCCCCCCCCCGGGAGACCAACTTCACCCCAGCGAGTGGACAGCAGTCCGGAGCCTTGGCCTAGCAACCCAGTCCCTCAGCCCCCCGAGCAAGACATCTCTCCGCAGTTGTCACCACCTACTTCTCCAGTTTCCTCGACGGGGTACCCATCTGACCCACTGGAGGAACAGCCTGAGCCTGCCTTACCACCACAATATCTTTCCTATTCAAAATTTGTGGAAAAGATGGGCGCTTGGCTTAACATCAAAACACAGAAGGTGCCAGACCTGCGTTCCAAAGTGCTGAGGATACTGAAGATCTTTGAGGTGCTGGCCGAGCCGACTGCTTTACCATCCCATGCGGTGTTGGACTCTGTCATGACGAAGGCTTGGGAATCCCCCTTTTCTGGTCAAGCGACTTCATGGAAAATGGACCTCAAATTTCAGATGCATCAGTCTCTGTATTACAGCATGGTCCAACTCCCCAAGCCTCGGTAGTGGTCGAATTGGCCATGAAAAGAACCAAGAAGTCCTGCCTCCATTTGATATCCCTCCGGGTCGGAACTGCAAATATTCAGACGAGTTTGGCAAGAGGGCATTCCAGGCAGGTATGCTGAATGTGAAAATACAACAGCACCAATTCTACATTATGCAATACCTGTACAAATGCCTGCAGTCGTTGAAGCCCCACTTCATGACTGCGTCACCAGACAAAGCCCCACCGCAGCAATTTCATGATCTTGAGGAGGGGCTGAGGCTTCTGTTGAGAGCAATATATGAAGCCTTTGAGATGTTCGCCTAAACTACAGTGGCGGCCATAGCGGCCTTGATGGATTGCATGGCTCCGAGCCAGTGCCATTCGGGAGGACCTTCATGAAAAGTTAACTGACCTCTCATGACTCAGAGATAACCTGTTTGGTGACAAGTTGCGGGAAACTATGGCTCAGTTGAAAGAGCAGAATTTAGTGGTTTTGTCGCTGGTGTCTCCTACTGACCAGCAGCCCTCGAGCAGGAAGTACTATCCGAGCTTCAGGAAGACTTACTACCAGCGACGGCTTTATAGGCCATATCCAGCCTATCGTCCACCTGCTTATCCTTTGACCCGACCACAGTTGCAACCGCAACAGCAAAGGTTGCAGCAGGCAGCATAACCAGCGGCAACAATAGCCGCCTCAAAACAACAGCACAAAACCCCAACAGAGTTTTTAGAGATACCCGGGTCACTCCTGCCGCTGAGAGTAGGGGGCAGAGTGTCCTCCTCCTACCATTCTTGGGCGCCAATCACCTCTGATTGTTGGGTGCTGAACATAGTCAGAGAGGGGTACCCGTTCAACTTCCCCACCTGGTGCAACCTCATCAGCCCAGCTTAGAGAACTAGTGCTTGCTGTGAGAGGAAGTCACCAATTTGTTCCACCAACAATCTATTCAGCATATTCCCCACAACCAGAGATTTTATTCCCAATACTTCCTCATCCCCAAAAAATCAGGTGGGCTCTGTCCGATCCTGGACTTGCTGGCTCTCAATTAATTCTATTGCGGGAGAAGTTCACAATGACATCTCTCAAGTCCATTCTCCCCTTTCTGCAGCCCAATGATTGGATGTATTCGCTAGACCTCAAGAATGCATACTTGTACATCCCGATGCAAGGCTCATCTTGGCGCTACCTTTGTTTCCAAGTCAACTGGCGCCATTATCAATATAGGGTTCATCCTTTGTTCTATCGTCTGCCCCGAGAGACTTCATGAAGTGTTTAGCAGTAGCAGTGGCCCACCTCAGAAAGCAGGGAATCCAACTGTTTCTCTACCTGGATGACTGGTTGATAGTGGCACAGCAACTGGCGGCGCTATGGAGCGGCTTGGAAGCAACGATCCATTGCCTGGCGTGTCTCTGTTTCTGTTTCATTATCAACTACGAGAAATCCAGTCTGCAACTCACACAGAATCTACAATTGATTGGAGCCCGAATAAGTACCGCACTCAGAAGGGCATTCCTGTAGGCGAACAGTGCCCATATGCTGCGCATCCTGGCTGTCCAACTACAGGACTGTGCTCACACCTCTGCCCGTCAGATCCTGACCCTGCTGAGCCAGATGGCGGCAGCCATTCATGTGGTGCCACATACCCGCTTGCACATACGATGCCTGCAATGGGGTTTGAAGGTGCAGTGGACTTAGTTCTCCCAACCGCTGTCCAGAGCGAGTCTGACCCCGGTCTTGAAAGGGGAGCTGGACTGGTTGTTGCGCCCCACGGCTCTTAGCACTGGAGCACTATTTCGCCCTCCGGATCATCAAATAGTCCTCATCACAGACTCCTCAATCAAAGGATGGGGTGCCCACCTGGAAAAGGTACGGAAGCAGGGGCTCTGGTCCATCTAGGAGAGAAGCCAGCAAATAAACCTCCTGGAGCTCTGGGCGATAGGGAATGCAGTACGCATGTTCGAGAAATTTCCATGGGGGCAGACCATCATGATCCACACGGACAATCAGGTCACAATGTTCTCCATAAACGAGGAAGGAGGGTCTGGTTCTTGGATGTTGTGCAGGGAAGCGGTACGCATCCTGGAATTGGGCAGAGGAGCACTCAGTCATCCTTCAGGTGACCTATCTGCCAGGGGTGGAAAACACCACAGCCGACAGACTAAGCAGGATCTTTCATCCACACTAGTGGGAGCTCCACCAAGATGTGGCAGATGAGCTCTTTGCAACATGGGGCCTTCCATGCATGGATCTCTTCACTACGGAGAGCAACAGGAAGATGAAGATGTTCTGCTCTGTCTATCCCAGCAGAGAGTGACTCACGCAGAATGCGTTCCTCATGTCGTGGGCAGAGGGGCTTCTCTATACCTACCCCCCAATCCCACTCATCTCAAGAAAGGTATAGGAGTGAATCACGGATGTAGCAGACCTCATTCTGATAGCTTAGACTTGGCACAGACAACCGTGGTACGTCTATCTAGTGTGTCTCTCCATCACTCTGCCTATTCCCCTGGGCCACAGTGTGAATCTCCTGCACAAGACAACGGCTTTCTGCTTCACCCCATTCACTCCTTGCTACATCTCATTCTGCATGGAGGTTGAAAGGACGGTATTAAGCCACTTGCACTTGCTGACGGAGTTACAGGAAGTCCTGGTGTCATCCAGAAAATCTTCAACAAGGAAAAATTATCAGGCCAAGTGGCACTGATACTCTGTCTGTTGTAATGACAGGGACATAGACCCCTTTTTCTGTGCCTCGGAGCTCTTGCTGGAATATCTCCATTCCCTGTATCTAGCAGGACTGGCTACAGCTTCGGTGAGTGTCCACATAAGTGCCTTTGTGGCCTATCATCGTCCATGCAATGGCTTACCGGTATCTAACCACCCGCTAGTTTCCCGGTTCATGAAGGGCATCCTGTGATTAAGACCTCCAGTGCTGAAACCACCTGTGCCGTGGGACCTCAACCTAATGCTGGAGCAGCTCATGCTCTCCCCCTTTGAACCTTTGAAGGGCAGCCATATGAGATCTCACATGGAAGGTGCTGTTCTTGTTAGCCCCAACCTCGGCAAGGTAAGTCAGTGAGTTTCAGGCTTTGGTTCACTATTCACCATATATGCAATTTCACCACGGCAAAGTGACCTTACGAACGCAACCCTTATTCTTACCCAAGGTGGTTTCGGCTTTCCACATTAATCAAGCCATCACATTGCCAACCTTCTTTCAGAAGCCTCCCAAGAATAATGGTGAGTGACTTCTCCACACGCTGGACTGCAAACGAGCCTTAGCGTACTATAAGAGTAGAACAGTTCAGAAACTAGGGCTTCTCAGCTATTTGTTCCTTCAACCCGAATGCCCCAGGACTTCCAGTTTCCAAATGGACTCTTCCGAATTGGATTTCACAGTGCATTAATTTCTGCTACAATAAAAGATCAGAGACCCTGACTAGTTCGCCAAAGGTGCATCAAGTGCGGGCGATGGCAGCTTCGGTGGCACATCTCCACGAGATTCCCCTACTGGTCATCTGCAAAGTTGCCACGTGGTCTTTGCTACACACTTTCACTGTGTCTTGGCCAACAAGCCACATTGGATGCAGCGATGGACAGGGCCTTACTCCAGTCAGTGACCACTTAAAGAGACTGTGCGTAGATCGAACGGTCTAGGTTGGGCGCAAAGTGGCATGATCAGCAAGAGATCTGCACTACATTCCCCCAGGAGTCTACAGACTGTACTGTCAACCTTCAGACAGCATTGCTAATTCAGCCTGCTTATCTGAGGGGGGGGGGGGGAGGGGGGAAAGCAAGTTTGCTTACCATAAACTGTATTTTCTGTAGCTAGCAGGATGAATTAGCCATGCTGACCCGCCTACCTCCCTGAACAGTCTCCAGATTCATGCTCCTTAGAGTAGCTTTGATTTAGACTGAGCAGAAAAATGGAGCCGAAGGGGAAAGTATGTGCAGCCACACACACAGCATTTAAGAAGCTGCGCCTCGGCCACCCCAGAGGGATGTCCCAGACAGCATGGCTAATTCATCCTGCTATCTATGGAAAACACAGTTTATAATAAGCAAACTTGCTTTTATCTGTAAAACTGATATTCCCTACAGACCTCATTTGGAATACTATGTATAGTTTTGAAAACCACACCTTCAGAGGATATAAGCTGAATTTTTGTGAGCTTTATAGAAGTTAGTATTTGTTTGGCACTGTTAAGAATCATGTATGTTTTAGAAATTGGATTTTGGGTTATTTTCTGAACTTGTAGAAGTTAGCAGTTGCTTGTAAGTATTAAAATTGTGAGTTTGCAAAGGTTACTCACTTGATATGAAAAGGTATAAGTACTTGTTCCTGGGCAAATAATCACTAGTTTGATTACCTCCCATCTACCCCAGGCTCTTTTTCTTGTTAAATAGATATCCCCCTTCTAGTTAGAAGGAAAATCTTGAAAATGAGTCACTTACTGATTTTGCAAAACATACAATTAACCCTAATTTTAGTGACTGACAAATTTTTATCTTGCTTCTAGTCATTCACTAACAAGAGTCAGGTAGTTATTAATTAAAAAACTTTAGATTTTAAAATAAACCAAATAATTTAAAACCCTTTAAATTGAGACATGCCTACTCCATAATCAGCTTTAAAACTTTAGCAACTTAATAAAATGAAGATGCAGCTGTTAAAATGGGTGATTCAGTCATTTGACATGTAGATAACTGGGTAACTGATGGTCAGAAGCATTGCATGGTAAACTTGCCTGCCTGGTGCGAAGGTAGTAGACCTCACGCACCACCTAGATAAGATTTTAGTGTGTGCTGGGGAGAAGCCGACTTCTTGGTACATGTGGGTAGTGACATAGGAAAGTGCAGGAGGGAGGTTCTGGAGACTACAGTTAGACTCTTAAGTAGGAAACTAAAATCCAGAACCTCCAGTGTTGTATTCTCAGAAATGCTTCCCGTTCCACATGCAGGTCCCCAGAGGCAGGTTGAGTTCCAGTATCTCAATGCGTGGATGAAATGATGGTGCAGGGAAGAGGGTTATAGATTTGGTAGGCTACCCCTTCCCCAGAATGTTCCTATTTTGGTGAGATGGGCTTCACCAGAACCAGAGTGGAACCAGGCTGCTGGCACATAACCTTTAAAAAGGAGATAAAGCAGCTTTTAATCTAGATGATGGGGGAAAGCTGACAGTTGCTCAGTAGTACATGATTTGGAATGATACATCTTTGAAGAATACTAATAAAACAGGAATGTTAGGGCATCTCAATAGAGAGGTTGCAATAAATGCTAAAATAGCTCAGGTGCCTTTAAGTAAAGAGCAGAAGGATTCCCAATTACTCCTGTTAACTGATAAGCAGGTTATTATAAACAAAATACATACTTTGAAATGTCTTCATACAAATGCTAGAAATCTTAAAAATGTGATGTTAGAGTTAGAATGCATAGCATTGAATGAAGAGATAGACATAATTGGCATCTCAGAGACCTGGTGGAAGGAGGTTAACCAATGAGATATTTGTAGTACCAGGGTACAAATTATATCACAATGGTAGGATAGTTCAAATTGGTAGAGGGGTGATGCTATCTATATGTTAGAGGGCATAAAGTCTATATGTTAGAGGGCATAAAGTCAAACAGGATAGAAATTCTACAGGAAACAAGAATTTTTATGGATATAAATTCCATGTCAGAAGGGGAATAGAACACAGTGGGGGTGTACTACCACCCACCTGGCCAGAATGAACAAACAGAAATACTAAAGGAAATTAGGGAAACTAATAAAAATAGCAACCCAATAATAATGGGTAATTTTAATTATCTCAGTATTGACTGGTTAAATATCACATAAGGACATGCTAAAGAGAGAGTTTCTAGATTTTATTTATTTATTTTTGGGTTTAATATACCGATCTTCTTGCATTGGATGCAAATCAAACCGGTTTACAGTGAAACAATTTAACTTGCCTAGGAGCATTACATGGAACAAAGAACATCGAACAAATAAGAGTGCTTATGAGCATTACATACAAATACGAGGAACACTTAAACAATTAAACCTCTAAAAACCTTTGGTAACTATTCTTATACAAAATGTGAGAAAAGAGCCATCAATGTTAAAATGAAATCAGGCGGTTGATTGTCTAGATTGAGAAGGAATATTGGGAAGAGAGACTGAGGGCGGACACGGGGAATGGAAGGTGGGGTGGAGGGGCGGGTAGAAGGTGTGGGATAGGGGAGGATAAGAGGGTGAATTAATAACATATAGAACCAATCAAAGTTGTCGTGGGTAGTACATTGTGGGCCATCAAGGAAACGCAAGGCTGAATAGATGAAATAAATGGCTGCTTCATGGAGCAGCTGGTACAAGAACAGACAAAGGGGAGGAGCTATTTTAGATCTAATCCTTACTGGAACCAATGATTTGGTGAAAAAGGTGATGTTAGGACCACTTGGCAATAGTGATCAGTACATCAAATTTGACTTGATTTTAACTTTCAAAAGGGAAATTATGAAAAATGAGAAAAATGGTTAGGAAAAACTGAAAGGAGCAGCTGCAAAGGGCAAGAGTTTACATCAGGCATAGACAACGTTTAAAAATACTATCTTGGAAGCCCAGACCAGATGTATTCCATGCATTTAAAAAAGGTGAAAGGAAGGCCAAACGACTGCCAACATGGTTAAAAGGTGTAAGGTGAGAGAGGTTATTCTAGCCAAAGGAACATCATTCAAAAAATGGAAGAAGGATCTGAATGAAGAAAAGAAGCAGCATAAGCACTGGCAAGTTAGATGCAAAGTATTAATAAGGAAAGCAAGGCAGAATTTGAAAAGAAACTTGCCGTGGAAGCAAAAATTCACAATAAAATCTTTTTCAGGTATATTTGAAGCAGAAAGCCTGCAAGGGAGTCAGTTGTATTAGATGATTGAGGGGGTAAAAGGGGCACTAAGTGAGAGGACAAGGTCATAGCAGAGAGATTAAATGAATTCTTTGCTTCAGTCTTTACTGAAGAAGTTGTAAGGTAGATACATATATTAAAGGTGGGCATTCAGAGGAACTGAAATACATCTCGATGAATTTGGAAGATGTACTAGAGCAAATTGACAAACTAAAGCGTAGCAAATCACCTGGACCAGATGGTATACATCCCAGAATGTTGAAAGAACTGAAAAATGAAATTGCAGACCTACTCTTAATCTGTAAACTATCATTAAAATCAGTTACAATAGCTGAAGATTGGAAAGTGGCCAATGTAATAAGTTTAAAAAGGGTTCCAGGGGTGATCTGGGAAATTGCAGACTGGTGAGCCTGATGTCAGGGTGGGGAAAAATGGTTAAAACTATTTTAAAGAACAAAGTTACTGAACATATAGAACATATAGGGGTAGATTTTACAAATTTGTGCGATCGCGTACTTTTGTTTGCGCATCAGGCGCGAACAAAAGTACGCTGGATTTTATAAGATATGCGTGTAGCCGCGCATATCTTATAAAATCCGGGGTCGGCGCACGCAAGGGGGTGCAGATTTGTGCAACCTGCGCGCGCCGAGCCCAGCGCGCGCTGCCTGTTCCCTCTGAGGCCGCTCCGATTTCGGAGCGGCCTCAGAGGGAACTTTCCTTCGCCCTCCCCCCACCTTCCCCTCCCTTCCCCTACCTAACCCACCCCCCTGGCCCTATCTAACCCCCCCCCTTACCTTTGTTGGCAGATTTACGCCTGCTAAAAGCAGACGTAAATCTGCGCGTGCCAGTGGGCTGCTGGTGCACCATCACCCGACACGGGGGCTGGTCCGGAGGCCTCGACCACGCCCCCGGGCCGGTGCCACGCCCCTGAGCCCGCCCCCGAAATGCCGCGGCACGCCCCCGAAACGCCGCGTCATTTCGGGAACGCCCCCGACATGCCCCCTCCCCGCCCCTTTTACGAAGCCCCGGGACTTACGTGTGTCCCGGGGCTCTGTGCGCACCGGCGGCCTATGCAAAATAGGCGCGCCGGCGCCCTGCGCACCTAAATCCAGCCGGATTTACACACGCAGGGCATTTAAAATCTGCCCTATACTGAACATAGTTTAATGGGACAAAGTTAACATGGATTTTAGCCAAAGGAGATTTTGCCTCACCAGTTTGCTACATTTTAATGATGCTGTGAATAAACATGGATAAAGGTGAGCCAGAAAATGTTTGACAAAGCACCTCAAGAGAGACTCTCGAGGAAATTAAAAAAAAAATCATGGGATAGAAGGCAATGCTGTATTGTGGATTGAGAACTGGTTAAAAGATAGAAAACAAAGAGTAGGTCTGAATGTTCCATTTTCTAAATGGAGAAAGGTGCTGCTTTTTTAACATATTCCTAAATGACCTAGAGATGGGAACAACAAGTGAGATGATCAGATTTGCTGATGATAGAAAATTATTCAGACTTGTTAAATCACAAGAGGATTGTGAGAAATTGCAAGAGGACCTTGCAAGACTGGGAGATTGGGTATCCAAATGGCAGATGACATTTAATGTGGACAAGTTAAAAGTGATGAACGTAGGCAAGAGCAATACAAATTATAGCTATACAATGCAAGGTTCCACATTGGGATTCATCACCCAGGCAAAGGATCTAGTCGTAATCATGGATAATATGTTGAAATCCTCTGCTCAGTGTAAGGCGGTGCTCAAGAAAACTAATAAAATGCTAGGAATTATTAGGAAAGAAATGGAGAATAAAACAGAATATCATAAAGCCTCTGTATTGCTCCATGGTGCAACCGCACCTTGAGTATTTTATGTAGTTCTGGTCACTCCATCTCAAAAAAAGATTAGAAAAGGTACAGAGAAGGGTGACATGATAAAGGGGATGGAACAATTTGAGAAGGCTAAAGATGTTAGGGCTCTTCAGTTTGGAGAAGAGATGACTAAGGGGAAATATGATAGAGATCTATGAAATGAGTGGAGTGGAACGGGTAAATGCGAATCGGTTATTTACTCTTTCAAAAAATGAAGTCTAGGGGACACACGAAGACAGTAAGTGATATATTTGAGACAAGGAGATAATATATTTTTTTTATCAATACATAATTAAACTCTGGAATTTGTTGCTGAAGGATGTGGTGAAAGTGAGGCTGGGTTTAAAAAAGGTTTAGACAGTTTCCTGGAAGAAAAGTCCATAAGCCATTATTAAGGTGGACTTTGGGAAATGCAGTGCTTATCCCGGGAACAAGTAACATGGAATCTATCAATCTTTGGGGATCCTGACAGGTACTTGTGACCTGGATTGGCCACTGTTGGAAACAGGATACTGGGCTTGATGGACCTTTTGGTCTGACCCAGTATGGCATGTTCTTATGAATGGAGTTGGTTCAGAGAATGGCTAGTAAAATAGTCAGTAATATATTCTAGAGCAGTGCTGCTCAACCTTTCCATACCAAGACACATCTACATTAACTAAAATGTTTTGTGGCACACCAACCTCCATGGATTAGGCATTGCAGACATGGAGAGGACTCATATGGTCAAAATAAGAGCTAGGAAAACATAAACAACCCGAGCAGTCTTTCTCTTCAAAATTTAAAAACATAGGGAGAGAAAGGGGCAAAGACACACTTGAACCCATCACGATGTACTAGTTCCCTCTATATTTGATTGCAGGGGAAAGAAGTCATTTTTTTTGCGGTTAGCTGGCTCAGTTACTTTGGCTGCTGCATGCAGCTGCCAGAGCTCCTCCACTGCTGTTGCTCCCAGCACTCAAACGTGAGCCATATCCAGTAGTCTGTGAATGCTCTCCCCATCTCACTTAGCCTAGGGATAAGACAGAGGCTTGAAGGACTCTGATGATGAGATGCTATGTGCACTGTATGTGATGCACAAAGTAGGTTCTAGCTGTCCCTGTCCTGCATTGTACCCATTAATTAGAACTCTCTGGGGCTTATGTTATAGCTAGGAAAAAGGCATGTATTCTCAGAAAGGTCTTCCATCAAGTTTGAGCCATTTCTGGTGTCTATTCTATTAGAACACAGAACTTATCAATCAAAAGCATCTAAAAGCGGGGAGGGGCTAATCAGTGAATTTCTTTTAAAATGTTTTCTTGCTGTTTGATTTGAAGCAGCTAAGAGAACGGAGGCGGGATGAAGGAATTGACAAAAGGTCGGGTCTTTGAACAGTTGAAAATGACAGACCTAGAAACTAATTTAAGGCTTACCGTGCCATTATTGGAGCTAGAATGAAGACAGCAAATGGATGAAAAGAAAGTTACATCAAATGCTGACCTTGCCTATTTTTGCCAGAGCTGGAAAAGAGAATATTTATTAAGCAGCTCTAGCCAGAGCCACATCCAGGAAATTTGGTACCTATGGCTATCTGAAAAAATTAAAAATAAAACTGAGAAATTAGAGGCCTGCATGGTAGTAGTGTACAAGCAAATATGGGAGGAGGTGGAGCTATGGACCACTCTGCACCCCATCTTCACATTGAGTTAGGGCAGACTGGACTTAGGGACATAGCAACTGTTCTCTTTTTACCACCCTAAATTAAAAAGAAAATGACCTATGCCCCATCTACAACTGTATTATTTCTCCATTGACAAGCAGGCTGAATTAGCCATGACTTGTGGGTGATGACATCCAATAGCACTGAACACATCACTCTCTGAGCCCAGTAGAACTTTGCTCCACTGAGCATGTGTGAGATTTCCTATGTGAGCACTGCCTCATGAGCTCCCTCAGTCTTTTTGTGCATACTACAGTCTGGATGTTCAACACTCTCTCTCCTCATATTTTCTTTGGAAGTTTTTCTCTTATTTTCTGTGCCTCGCTGTCTTAGCATCCTCCCACAAGCATTTTTTAGTGATATCATTCAAAAGAGAGAAGTATTTTCTGCAAAAAAAAAAACAAAAAACGGGGGTGGAGGAAAACACGCATGGGAACAAGAAACGCAGTTAGCGGGTTCAAGGAACGTGTCTGCAGCTGAAAGTGTCCATTCTCAATGGACACAAGTTGTGCTATCCATGCCTGGGACCTTTCCTTGAATTGTTATAACTGTGGTCTAATATCCCCCAGATCCCAGAAAGAGATGGCTGAGCTTCAGGACTGTCAAAGATCCTCGCTCTCTGTGAGTTCAGTCCATAGTGAATCAAGCATAGCATCCTGCACCCTAGCTCATTTCCGTGATCAAGCAGCCCCAGAAAGTGTCGAGCGTTGGCTGATGCAGGCTTCTTGGAGTAGGCTAAACAGGCTCTGGATTCCCCAGTGCCTTCAACATATGGTTTAGATACGTTGACAATAAGTGTAGGGATCTTTGCTAAGTAAGTAACATTGAAGGGAATGCCATTGAAAGTTTTGGCACTGAAACATCACAGATCAGCACCTCCACCCTGTGTGTTTGGTGCCTTCAAAGTGGCATGGAATGGCATCAATTCATAACACCTCAAGATACCCAGTGCTAAAGAGCCCAACCCCCATGATGCTTTTGGCTCCATTGGTGCAGAAGGTCCCACTGGCACCGCTGAAGCATTCGGCACTGGGTTTATCAACATATTGGTGCCAGGCATGTGACAGCGGAACACGCTTATGCGCCTTTGGGGTTGAAGCAAGAGCTGGGAAAGGAACAAGGAGAAAACTCTCTATCCAGGTCTCTTCCTCATTCTTAGCTGAGAAGATCCTCATGCCCCCTTACCACCTCTTTTATCCTGATCCTACAGTTGGGCCCATGACGAAGATGCCTTCCAGAGTGTTGCTGGATCCTATTTATTTATTTTAATGATTTTATATACCGACATCCGTTTGCACATCGCATCGGTTTTACATGTAACTTATAACCAAAGTATAAAATAGGCATGGCCTATTTGTGCTGGGGCTTCAGGCATGCCGGGCTGAGACCAAGTAGAGGAGGTCCAGTTGTGAATCCTGACCTTGGAGTTCGGGAGAGATCTGGTGCTGGTCTTGGAGGAAAATAGGTTATCTCCACCCCCGCAGAAGCAGCTGACTAATCAAATGACTGAGATGCTAAAATTTGCTCTTATTGGAGTCCATCACTGGCAGTAAGGAAACGCTGCACCCAATGCTGCCTGATCCCCACTCTCAAGAGGAAGTCCCTGTTAGACTTCTGCAATTGTCCATCCTCTGAAATTAGCCTAGTCAGCATCCGTGAGTACCCAGCATTCAGTTTTCATTGTCTTTCTTTAAGTCACAGGTCACTGTTTCATCCTTTTTGGGATTAGAAGAGGGCTTGACAGGTGTGCTGTTGGACCCCAGTGGAATTACCTGAGCATTCCTTTCTGGATGATTTGTCATACTCCAAGCTTGTCTGAGAATTTAGAGGAGCCCTCAGTATCCATGTTCAGAGGGACAAGGATCCTGTAAGGAAGTTTTTGACATCTTGCATGTACTGTAAACCCCTTCTGAACCAGTGGCTCTTCTGGTGCATACAATTCTCCAGGACCTTCAGGGTAGGATGTGGGGCAACCCAGTCTCTTGCATGCTGGTATCCAGGAAAATAGACCTAAATACAGGGTTTGGTGTGGTCCAGCTATCACATAAGTCAGTAATGGTAGAATCTGTGCTCAGAAAGTCCAAGAAGATTCTATTTGAACATGCTTCCTGGCAAAGACCCCCCAAACGCCAAGAAATTCTTTCAAAGTATGGTGCTTGATACAGGACAGCCAGTCACCAACTCAGTGATGCAGTACCTTCAAAACTTCTTCAGTAGAATGAGACTTGTCATGTCCATCCTGAGTGAGGAAAATGAAGCCTGTTAACAGGCATTATTCGAAGCAGAAGTATGAGGGTCATCTTATATGACCTATACATGAATCCTTTGACTCAGTGGCCAGAAGTTCTGCTGCAGTCATCGGGTCCCTACAGATGGCATGGATTTTGGCTCTGGGGGTGGCTGCACATTCTTCAGCCCTGCATAAGTTTGTATCAGGAGGTTGGGGTAGCAGCTGAGCATTATGTGTTTGGCCCATAGGCTGCATCAGAGTTGGGGTCAGGGCAGCATCCTGATGATGCTCATAGAGATGTGATGCCTGGGGCAGTGCTCCTCTCTCCTCCCCTGCCTTCCTCCTATTCCTAACAATTTGTGGGTCCATGGGGTGTTATCACATCACAGCATTCTTAGAGAAGTAGCACCTGTGGCAATGGCCACATTGGCCATAGGCTAACTACGGCTCTGGCTCTAGCCATCTCTATGAGCTCATCACTTCTCCCTATCAGTGCTGTTGCTGACCCATTACTATTGTAGAATGTGTTTGATTTTAATTTAGTGGTGACTGCCACCCTCTGCAGTTGTTGCTGAGGATAGGCAGACTTCAGTGTGCTTCATTAGTCTACATTATACATTAGTAAGTGTGATTGTTGATTAGAACTTTGGAAGGATGCTGATTTCATTGATTGGGCAATTTATTTATTTAAAAATACTTATATATTGCCTTCTGAAAAATGCCAATCAAAGTGGTGTACAAATAATAAAATCATACTTGTACAATAAAACACATTTTTAAAGAAATATTAAGTGTGTTTCTGTAAACATGATCAACTGGTAAGTTTACCACAAGAAATAAACCTGGGCTGCTTTTTATTTGCAAGAGAGCTGATAAATTGTTCCCTGAATTAGAGTGCACTGTACAAAGTTATTCACCGTTCAAAAAACATTTATTTCATCATTTCATTGTATTTTTTTTTCCATATTTTTGCATATTAGCCCTATTGCTGGTTCCTGTTAACTAGTTGCCCTATGGGGCAAAACTGTTGTCAAAAGATGTGTTGATATGTAAAATGTTGTTTACATTTGAATTTTCTATAAAACCAATAAAAATATGTTAAAAAAAAAACCAGTAACGGGGTTTGTATTTACTAGGATATAGAAGTGACTGTGCAACACATTAAAATGTATGGGGCGGATTTTAAAACCCCTGTGCGCATAAATCCGGCAGGATTTACGCGCGCAGGGCCCTCGCGCGCCGGCGCGCCTATTTTGCATAGGCCGCCGGCGCTCGTAAGTCCCGGGGCTTTCGAAACGGGGAGGGAGGGGGCGTGTCCGGGGGCGTTCCCGAAACGACGCGGCGTTTCTGGGGCGTGCCGCGGCATTTCGGGGGCCGGCCCGGGGGCGTGGCGCTGGCCCGGGGGCATGGTTGAGGCCTCCGGACCATGCCCCCGGGACCGGAGGACGGAGCGGGGCTGCCGGCGACGCGCGCAAAGTTAAGGGGGGGGTTTAGATAGGGCCGGGGGGGTGGGTTAGGTAGGGGAAGGGAGGGGAAGGTGGGGGAAGGGCGAAGAAAAGTTCCCTCCAAGGCCGCTCCGATTTCGGAGCGGCCTCGGAGGGAACAGGCAGGCCGCACTGGGCTCGGCGCACGCAGGTTGCACAAATCTGCACCCCCTTGCGCGCGCCGACCCCGGATTTTATAAGATACGCGCAGCTACGCGCGTATCTTATAAAATCTGGTCTACTTTTGTTCGTGCCGGTGGCGCGAACAAAAGTACCGGCGCGTGTAGTGTTTGAAAATCCGCCCCTTTGAGAGGTGACTCTGTACTGTACAACTCAGTTGTAACGGGTATTGAAAAAACATGGCAGCATTTGTTACTGTATTTTTGTCAAAGGTTATCATGAAGAATGCAAACTACTGCAACATTCCTTACTAGGGGCCTCATTCATCAAGGTATTTTCCCATAGACACAGAATGGGAGAAAACCCTTTGTGAATCAGACAGTAGGTTTGGTGTGCTGAAGAGAAATGCAACCTTAACAATATCCTTTACCACCTACAAAGTTGTCATTCCCTTCATTTCTTGCACTAGCTCCGGATGCTGGCTGTTTGTATAGTGGCATGACAGGGCACTGCAGTATCGCACATCTGGGTTGCTTGGTTATTTAGCGTTCTCTGACTATGCATTAAAACAGGAAAGGTCATTTCCTTTTAATTTCTTAATCTTAATATTATTGTAAATTATTGAATAAGCTGCCTTTGCGTAGGAATGTGTGTTTTCATAGATGATTAATTGAAAGCTCCCTATTTGACAGTGCAATTGCTTAGGAAGAGTATATTAATTGGTCTATACATGTTTGGACTATTGATGAAATTGCTTGCTTGTGAGAGTTGAATCTCTATGACAACAGATGTTGCAATACAATGGGTATATGACTTGAGGTTATTTGTAATAATGGATTTGTTAAAAAAAATGTTTTCTAGGATATCGTGTATGTGTGTGTGTGTGTGAGTATATTTATATATATATATATATATAGACACACAAACATGTGTCTGTGTTTTTTTCTGTGTATGATTTAATGATTGTGCTATTCTGTGATGCATAATAGTTTAATTTGAAGCACATTAAAAATTTTTATATATATATATATATATATATATATATATATATAACATAATAAGCTACCAAGTGGTAGGCAGCATCCTGTAGATAATTATAGAACTGCTTCCTCATCCCCCATGCAGTCAGCAGGGGGGATGAGGAAAGCTGCGAAACCTGCTATAATTGACGGAATTAAAATCACTAGTAAGTAGTGACCATAATAAGGTAATTCAGTAGTTTCAAATGGAGAATTAATATGACTTGGTTTATTAGCATATTTCAGTATTGTGGCATTAAATTGGTTACAATTGGTTACATTGCTTACAAAATCATTATGCCTCTCTCAGTAAATGCAAAATTGTTAGCATATTCATGCAGAATAGAAGTTAAGTCTGGGCTGCAGCATGCTGGTGAAATAATGGCACATTCAGTGGTTGTAAAATGTTTACATCATTCCCTGTTTAGCCCATTCCCTTTAATAAAATATGACACTGAAGTGTGTTTGCAATAACTGAAGTTTAGGTTCATTATAACTGATCTTCTGAAGTTGCACTTTTTGTAGAAATGCATGTATGTGCTGAGCTAAGACTGAAATTGATGCTTACATCTTTTATTTATTTGATTTATATTCCTTTTCAGACTCTTCAAAGTGGATTACATTTAAGTACTGTAGGAATTTTCCTATCCCCAGTGGATTTATATTTATCGCGGGGAATATGGCGCGTTAGCTGTCGCGATAAAAAAGAGGTTTGATTAGGCTAATTTTTGACATTCTGTATCGCGTAGTTAAAAATTGTAACCCATGATAATATACTGCGTCCTGTGACGCAAAAACGTATCGTGCTGTGTGATGCATTAGCGCAAATGCGCATCTAGACCAGGAGATACACACACAAGTCTGGCCAGTACATGCAGAACAGGTTTTCAAAGCCACCTGAGTAGGCGCATATATCTGTGCGCACGTGCGAAAAGTATTCAAACAGGGGTGGGGCGTAGGCATATGGGGGGAGGTCAGTAGTGTGTGTGTGTGTGTGTATGTGTGTATATATATATATATATATTTATTTTTTTTATAACTACGCGATACAGAATGTAAAAAAAAAAATATATATATACATACACACATTATTGACCCCCCTCTATATATATATATATATATATAATATATATAGACTTACGTGCACAGGTGCATGACAGTGTCCCCTGCCTCTTAACTTTACGACTGGTATGGATGGTGTGTAAGTAATAAAAGTCCCCATTGTAGGTGGCGCATATGTAGTCTCATGTAGGGAACCACATGGATAGCTGCCGCCATATGACCCAGTAGCTGGAGAACTTAAGAACATAAGAACATGCCATACTGGGTCAGACCAAGGGTCCATTGAGCCCAGGATCCTGTTTCCAACAGTGGCCAATCCAGGTCATAAGAACCTGGCAAGTACCCAAAAACTAAGTCTATTCCATGTTACCGTTGCTAGTAATAGCAGTGGCTATTTTCTAAGTCAACTTAATTAATAGCAGGTAATGGACTCCAAGAACTTATCCAATCCTTTTTTAAACACAGCTATACTAACTGCACTAACCACATCCTCTGACGACAAATTCCAGAGTTTAATTGTGCGTTGAGTAAAAAATAACTTTCTCCGATTAGTTTTAAATGTGCCACATAGTCTTTCTATTATCCGAAAGAGTAAAAAAACGATTCACATCTACCCGTTCTAGACCTCTCATGATTTTAAGCACCTTTATCATATCCCCCCTCAGCCGTCTCTTCTCCAAGCTGAAAAGTCCTAACCTCTTTAGTCTTTCCTCATAGGGGAGCTGTTCCATTCCCCTTATCATTTTGGTAGCCCTTCTCTGTACCTTCTCCATCGCAATTATATCTTTTTTGAGATGCGGCAACCAGAATTGTGCACAGTATTCAAGGTGCGGTCTCACCATGGAGCGATACAGAGGCATTATGACATTTTTTGTTTTATTCACCATTCCCTTTCTAATAATTCCCAACATTCTGTTTGCTTTTTTGACTGCCGCAGCACACTGAACCAACTATTTCAATGTGTTATCCACTATGACGCCTAGATCTCTTTCTTGGGTTGTAGCACCTAATATGGAACCTAACATTGTGTAACTATAGCATGGGTTATTTTTCCCTATATGCATCACCTTGCACTTATCCACATGAAATTTCATCTGCCATTTTGATGCCCAATTTTCAAGTCTCACAAGGTCTTCCTGCAATTTATCACAATCTGCTTGTGATTTAACTACTCTGAACAATTTTGTATCATCTGCAAATTTGATTATCTCACTCATTGTATTTTTTTCCAGATCATTTATAAATATATTGAAAAGTAAGGGTCCCAATACAGATCCCTGAGGCACTCCACTGCCCACTCCCTTCCACTGAGAAAATTGTCCATTTAATCCTACTCTGTTTCCTGTCTTTTAGCCAGTTTGCAATCCACGAAAGGACATCGCCACCTATCCCATGACTTTTTACTTTTCCTAGAAGCCTCTCATGAGGAACTTTGTCAAACGCCTTCTGAAAATCCAAGTATACTACATCTACCAGTTCCTTTATCCACATGTTTATTAACTCCTTCAAAAATGTGAAGCAGATTTGTGAGGCAAGACTTGCCTTGGGTAAAGCCATGCTGACTTTGTTCCATTAAACCATGTCTTTCTATATGTTCTGTGATTTTGATGTTTGGCCAGAGGGCTTGCTATATGCTTACCCTCCCATTCCACTAATATCAAGGACGATTCAAAAATGTATCCGAGACACAGCGGATATGAACCTCATAGCTCCAGCATGGCCAAGGCAGCCCTGGTATCTGTATCTCATGCGACTATCCATTCGCCCACCAATTCCACTGGAGAACCATCCACATCTGTTGACTCAGGAAGGGGGTCTCTCCTTCATCCAATGCATCATTCCCTCCACCTGACAGCTTGGAGGTTGAAAGGCAATTATTAAACCACCTGGGACTCAACTTGACGACATTCTCATTGCTTCAGCTAGACAAAACTATGCAGGAAAGTGGCATCATTACACAGAATAGTGCAAACCATGAAGGCTAGACCCTTTCTCATCAACAGCCACCCAACTCCTAGAGTATCTTCATACACTCTATCTTGCTGGTTTAGCGCTGGCTTCAGTCCCTGTGCATGTTAGTGCTATTGCAGCTTTCCACCACTCTCATAATGGACTTCCCATTTCCAACCATCCGTTAATCTCCAGATTCATGCGAGGCATGCTGCGTCTAAGGCCACCGGTGTCAAAGCCACCTATACAATGGAACCTCAATATAGTACTTGAACAACTAATGCTGCCTCCTTTCGAGCCATTAGATTCATGCCACATAAAATACCTAACATGGAAAACGGTATTTCTAGTGGCCGTCACATCAGCACGAAGAGTAAGTGAGCTACAAGCCTTGGTTCACTATTCTCCTTATTTAGAATTTTACCATGATAAAGTCACTCTTCGGCCTCATCCTACTTTTCTTCCTAAAGTAGTATCAGTTTTTCACATAAACCAGTCAATTACATTGCCAGTCTTCAAACCTAAACCTCATAATGACCGAGACAAGCTTCTGCACTCTTTAGACTGTAAAAGAGTGTTAGCTTATTACAAACAAAGGACTAAATCTCAAGGAAGCCCATCTCAATTGTTCCTCTCTTTAACCCTAATAATCCAAACCAGCCTGTATCCAAAAGAACCATTGCTAGTTGGTTGTCCCAGTGCATTGAATTCTGCTACAATAAACGTTCTCTTGTTTTGAGCGACAAACCTAAAGCACACCATATACGCGCAACAGCAGCATCTGTTGCGCATTTGAAAAGGGTTCCACTGCTGGACATCTGCAAAGCGGCAACTTGGTCTTCTCTTCATACCTTCACATCTCACTACTGTATCGGACAGCAAGCATTTTCTGATGCAATTCTGACAACCCTAAATACGAATAAGACTGTCTACCTTTATTGAAGGGTAGTATCCTCAACTCATAAGACATATTATATGGACACAACCTGGGAGCTTGGGACTCTCAGACAGCAAGGCTAATTCAGCACTGCTATCGACGGGAAAAAGCAAGTTTGCTTATCGTAAACGGTGTTTCCGTAGATAGCAGGATGAATTAGCCATGCGATCCCTTCCCACCTCAGTCTACAGATTCTACCAAAACTTTTCCACGTACATCTTGCTTGGCTACAAGAGACTGAACAAGCAAGCCAATCGCGCGGGAAGCTCGCCATGCAAAGTTCAAAACTCTGTACTAACTGAGAAAACTCCACCTACTGACCGGTCGCGAGATGCTCCCAGACAGCATGGCTAATTCATCCTGCTATCTACGGAAACACCATTTACGGTAAGCAAATTTGCTTTTTTAAATTTTTTTGCGCAGAATTCCCCCAGGAGTATGCATTTCAGTTGCTCAGATATTGTTTTTGACACAGCTATTCCTCCCCTTCTGTCATCTGTATATTTTCTGAACAAGTTATAAAGCCTGGTATGGCTAAATCTCATTCATTAGACTCATTGAACTATGTTCCCTTAATCTCAACAATATCCAAATCTGCCTTCACCATTAGGGGTTATAGATCTGGAATTTTATTGCCCAGATTAAGATAACTGTATTCATGGCTTTCCAGCTTTTCTTACTCAGCTTCCTGCTGTTCCTGGACACCTTTTCTGCTCTTTTGTTTAAAAGTGGACTGATAGGCCGATTTTTGTTAATTTCTCTACCCACTTCCTGTATTTGTAGGAGTGACGTTCCAACTTCCTTCTGCTACCCCGTCCTCTAGTTCAAATGCCTTATGACATGTGATTTGAATTTCTTACTCGGGATCCTTTTTCCTGCCATAGACCGATGTAGGCCATCCTTACCATTTAGCCTTTTACTGTTCCATATATGGCCCCAACCCCCAATAGATCCTGATCCTCCTTCCTTATATCTTTCCAAGTTTCAAGCCATTATTGAAGTTGTCTTTATGGTTTGGCCTTTCCTTCTTCTCTTCATGAACAAGTAACCCTTATGACAAGGCAACCGTTTTCATCATATTGTCAATCTGCTTTCCCAGATACTGAAAACTTCTCTGTATTGTTTGGATGCTGTTTATAGCAAAATCATTGTTCCCCAAATGGATGAGAATATTGATTTTAGAGTCCTTACTTTCTTCTTTAATTGCATTGACTATTTGGTTTACGTTTCTACGAGCTGAGGATCCTGGAAGGCATTTAACTATTGTTTTTCCCTCAAAATGAATTCCCAAATTAGTGCCTCTAATGAGTCTCCCAGCACAAGGAGCTGCCTATTATGATCTTTGACTGTGTTATGGGATTTCTGTGTGCTTTGGCTACCTTCTTTACTTTTATATACCACTTCAGTTCCCATTGCTAGAGCATCTTCATTTTACAAAACATAAAAAGTATTTTGTACTGGTATCATTTAAGAAAGCAGGTGTCTCTGTGCCACAGATCATGTCCTATCAGAGCCCACTGTAATCCATTTATTCTTGAGTTTCTGGATGCTCTGTGGAAGTAGGGGCGAACATCCTGGCTGCACAATTGGAAAGGGATGGTGTCTCTGGAGCACAGGTCTTATCCTTCTAGAGCCTATTGTAAACCACTTATTCTTGGGTTTCTGAATAGCAGAGGCAGGTTTTCTGAATGTTATAAAGTGGGTGAGGCTGCTTTGGTGATGGCTAATTCCTGTCTAATTGTAGCTAACCTTGGTCTTACGATGTTATCGAGCAGCATTATTTAATACATGAGGACTCCGTAACTAACAGATGTCCTCACTTGTTTTTGATTTGCCATATATGTTCTTTTATCTAATATATTCATTTAATATTACGTCTTGCTTTTAGTATTTTATTATGTATGTTTAAGATTTTGTAATCTGCTTTGAACACCAGTCTTATGAATGTGGAATATAAATCTTTTAAAATAAAATTAAACTGTTGAGTCAACTCCTTTTTTCATTGAAGAGAGCTATAGACAAATGGGACAAGCTCTAAGCCTCCAGATGATTTGCCTTAAGACAAAGGCACCACGGTTATTAAATTGAATAATAGTAATTTTGTTAATTTGTTTTGATGTGGAACACCTTTAATATGATAAAGATTTGCAAAATAACTTGTTTCCAATTACTCTAACTATATACCCTAGCAAGAGTTTATTAGAAGAGCAAGCTCTGGGGTGGGGCTTAACAGCTGAGATTATCAGGAAACGAAACAATTTTCCCTGACATGCACTTATTGGGATATTTTTTTAATCCACTGTAAATTTAAGGTTTTGTTTTTTTCTCCCTCTTTACTTTTTCTAAAGCTACAGAAACAGACTGCAGACAAAATGGTTCTGATCTGCTACAAAACACTATCTTTAAGACTGTTCAATAGTTAAGAATCATCCCCTCCAACTAAGAGAGACAAGGTTAGTAATTGTTCCCCCCCCCCCCCCCCCCCCCAGCTACAGAAACAGTCTGGAATCCACAATTTTTTCTTAAGTAAAGAAGGAGCCACAGTTACTATCAAAAGCAACTTGCTGGGCAGACCGTATGGACCATTTGATCTTTATCTGCCGTCATTTATTATGTTACTATATAAGACTTGGGGGTAGCCTGCACAGAGTGGCAGTTGCTACTACCCTAAAAAGCTTGCTGGGCAAACTAAATGGACCATTTTGATCTTCATCTGTGATCATTCACAATGTTGTTATGAGCCAGCGATTGATTCAATTCAGCAGAGGGCTGACTTTCCTTCGAGTGTCTGGAAGGGTGCCAAAAACTCGAAAGTTGAACTTCTGCAGACTGATGTGGCAAGTGCCCAGAATGGAAGACAAACTTTTCTCCACGCACAGATGCTTAGGAAGTCACACTTCATCCCCCCCATTCTCTTCCAACCAAGCATCACAAGAGAATGTCATCAGCAATCCCTTTCATGGGTCCTCGGAGCCATTTCACTTTGGCTCCAGGCTCAAACGCTTAGAGCAATCTAGGAAATTGAGATCAGTCTTTATATTTGGGCCTATACTTAGGCTTCAGTGCAAAAGGAGTTGATGCTGCCTTCTGCAACTCCTTGCCTCCAGTGGACAGTGCATTTCTGTGGTTTTTATGCTTCAGAATTAGTTCGGGGGAACAGGACATTTTGATGGCCCTCAGCAACATTTTAAAGCAGAAACTATATTGTGATCCTTTCCCAGACACTTGTAGCAGATCTTGTGATAGTCAGTGATAGACATTATCTGCCTATATTCCAAGTAAAACCTGAAGTTGCTAGCTTTCTCTGCCATCTGTGAGGATCAGTTGGTGGATTTGCCTTTGGCCTCTGGATGGCACCATGGGCCCTTTGGACTACCTGTTCATTCCTCCCATCACTATAATTCTTACTTTCTTCAAGGGCCCATCTTGTTCCTGTCTGAATATGTATATTGACTCAGGCCTTCTATCCGGCTACTTTCCAGTTTGGTCCAACACCACCTTCGTGTATCCAGGTTTGGATCTCACATTACCTTTGTATGCTGACTTATATTTCCTGATTTTCCTGTGGTAATCCTTCAGCATGTGCCTTATGCTTCCAGTCCTCTGCAGGGTCCTCAAATTCTGGCTCTGTGCAGGCCCTCTCAAAAAAAGGTACTTAGTAATACAAATATAAACAAAGCTTTTAGAAACCTCTATTCACAGGAAAACTGCAGACACAATGGCTCTTATCTGCTAAAAAAGACATTAACCTTTAAAGCTATAGGTGCTCAGCTGCCTTTCAGGAGGACCTTTGAAAGTAAATAACTCATGCAGTTACTCAGCACTTGAAAGATACTGAACAGCCAGCGTTGACAAACTGAACTCTTGGTGTGTCAAATGGTGCACCTACTTCTACCTTTCTTGTTGTGCTGAGCATCTTAGCATTGTCATTTGCACTTTGAACATGAAGATTTGGTGTGTGCACTAAGCACACCAAGTTTGGAGCTCAACAGCTTCAGCAGAGGAAACCTCTCCAGATCCTTCGCAGTGATCAGCTCTGTGGTCTTGAGAGTTAACCTAAATTGCCAAAAGGCAGTTATTGTAGTACTGGCACAACCTCAGCTGTCATTTCCCAATTTTTATAGAATAACACTGAATTGTCATTAGAGTTCAGAGGACATGAGCTCCAAAGAGGATAACTCACCTGATCTCCCTACAGATCATTTCCTCCATAGGCAAGGAGTAGTTCTCCAACAGATCAAGTAGCACATTTAAAAAAAAAATTGAAGAAATGTCTTTTTCACTCAATGAACAATTAAGCTCTGGAATTTGTTGCCAGGGGATGTGGTTAAAGAAGTTAGCTTAGCTAGGTTTAAAAAAAAGGAATGGACAAGTTCCTGGAGGAGAAGCCCATAAATTGTTCTTAGTCAAGTTGACTTAGGGAATAGCCACTACTTATTTACCAGCATTAGTAGCATCTATTTAATGTTTGGGTTCTTGCCCAGGTATTTGTATCCTGGATTGGCCACTGTTGGAAACAAGATGTTGGACTTGGTCTAACCCAGTATGGCATGATCTTATGGTATCTCCTTTACAGAATTTTTTTCAAGCAACGGCCATTGCAAGTGAGTTGCAGGTCAAAGGAGAACCCATGACATGTGTTTTCAAACTCAAGTACTGGGTTGCCCCAAGAGAATTAGTAGCTGTGTCCAATCACTATCTCAACCAGGATGTGCTAAACCATATACCTTGTACTTTTCCTGACTGGTAAGAAGATTCATATCAGGTATTGTCCAGGTGGCTGAAGGATTTGATTGATTGGCCCCAGTCAACTGCAGCAGTCTCTGAAATGTGTTAGCAAGTTGAGGATGCACATTTCAGTGTGCCCAGGATGTAAGTGCCAGACCTTAAATCATTTTGTGAGAAAAAATGATCAGTATGCTATGTTCTGCTAGATAACATCCTTCCAGCCTTCTATGGACCATTTCTTTCATGCCATTTTAGAAAGGGTGCAGATATATAAGATATTTGTTTGTTTTATTGTGCATGTTTGGTTGTCATATAAATAAATATAACCATAACCAAGGCCTGTCACGTTTATTTGTTAAATTTATAACCTGCTACATTCAAACATATTGATCAGTGTGGCATACATAATAAACATTCAGAAAAATTCACAATAAAAAGAACACTAAAACCCACAGTAACATAAAATCAATTGTCACATATATCTGTTTTAAAAGGTATGTTAAAGATTTCCTAAAAAAATTTCAATTCTTTCATTTTCCTCAACTCGTTATTTATTATTCCACATTTTTGATTCTTCTATAGAAAAGGCTGTATTCTGCATTTCTTGATAACATAATCCTTAAAACTCTGTTCTCAGTAAATTTTGATCTGCCAAATGAAAATTCTGAACATATAAGATTGTACCAAGTTTGATAATGGATGCTAATGTACATGCAATGCTTTGAACAAAAGTACTAGCATTTTAAGCTGTATTCTTTCAGTCACTGGCAACCAATATAAATACTGTAGAGTTGTGGTTATGTGGTCATGATGCAGAGTTCCTGTGGTGACCTTTGCTGCACCATTCATTTAATAATTTTTGCAGTAACCCTACATAAAGAGAATTGCTACAGATGAAAATGATTTAATCTTCCTAACCAAAGGTAACCTTGCAAATGTTGCTTTAGCCACCTCTGACTATTGCCTGAATCCAGTTCCCCTTTCCCCCCCTGCTGTTGAAGTGGAGAGTGGTGTTGCAGTTGCTTCAAAAGCATCCAGGCTAATTGGTTAAGGGCAGTAAGCTCTATGCGTTCTCTTAAGGGTATTAACTGCTGCTCCATCCAGGTTTCCTCATGCATCCTTTTCTTCATTTGCAATTTCTATTCTTTAGGCATCCACAGTGTTTATCCCAAACATTTTTTAATTTACTGTTTTCATCCTCACTACTTCTTCCAGAAGGGCAAGCCAGGGATCCATCACCTTTTCCCTGAGAAATATTTCCTGATGTGAATTCGGTGAAGAAATATTTCCCTGAAGTTGAGAGCTCATAAACTAATTTGTAGTCAGTAACACAATGGATTTAGCTAGCATATTGACTGTCCTATGACTCTAGCTTACCAGTAAAATAGCAATAGTGCTGCTGTTTCCTTTTCCCTTGTTTAATTTTAATTTATAACATTGATGAGTAGCTTATAATAACCAAAGTGAGAGATATAAATTCATCTCCTTGCATGAAAGGTCTAGTACCCGTGACTGTTCTGGAGAGAACTGCAATCTCTCTACTTAGTGATGCTTTTTTATTGGATCAATGCAGATTGTTGTAAAACACGAGCTATAGGTAGCACAGCCTGCTGCTGTTTCTACTGCTACTTGCTCAGCGGGGGTTTCAGACGCGGACCCGTGACCACACCCCCTCCACAGATACGTCACCAAGAGACAGAATTGCCCTATTTAAATGGCCGGAAAAAAAACTGCACTGATTGCACCTTTAATCTCGTGAGCTGCTGTTGTGCTTCGTCTGTTAGTTTTTTTTTTTATCAGGGAATAAGGTGTTTTACAACCCCTGCAGAGACATCACAAAGAGTAGCACTGCCTTTCTTAAAGGTATAGAAAAGCAACTGCATTGATGCTACCTTCATTCCCGTGAGCTGTAAGAGCTGCTGTGTTTCTGCTACTTTCTAGTCGAGGGTGTCGAACGTCAACCCGTGACCACGCCCTCTCCACAGACGTCACAAACAGGCAGCACTGCCAGCGCAGAAGGACGGCCCATTTAAGCGCCGATATAATTGTAGGACAAGTCTGTTCTTATTTCCATTTGATGTATAAAAGTAGAAACGGAGAACAGATGACTTCTTAAAGTGTCTTGCAGAGTGGTGGATGGTATGCTGTGTGGATCGCTCTGAGTGAAGGTTTCCGTTTTAAATCTGTTTTATCTTATAGTTGGTACAGTATTTCCTGGGCCATTGCTGCTCCGCGTTGCTTGCTTTCGTTGCCGTGGCTGCGGCTTTTTTGCCCGCCCATCGTTGTCCTCATCATTAGGGCTACTGAGACAAGAGCCAGTCTGGATGGCCCTTTTTTTTTTTTTGCATCATTTCTTTGGTGTGAAGGTTTCCTCTCTTGTATCTGTTTCATCTCTTAATCGGGATAGTATTTTCAGGCTTCCTTTGTTTGCTCTGTGACTGCTTGTTTAAGCTTGTTTTATCTTCCGGCTGAAGTACCCCCGACAGCAGGAGCAGCTGAAGGTATATTTACTGGTGTCAAAACTTATTTTTCGGGTTTTATGTGTTAGCCTCTGAGGAAATTTGCTCTAAATGTTTTTTCTCTATTGAGCCTGTTTTTGGGTCGTGGCAATTATGGCCCAAGGAAACAATTTTACGTACTGAGATGTATGGTTAGTAGGAGGGATAGAATGAACTGGGACTAAAAATAATTTGAAGAGTATGGTGGGCCAGCTTGTAATATATAGGTGATTTATAGGTGGGTTGGGGGGAGGGTAATAAATTAACAGAAGAGTAGAGAGTTGTTATCCCAGAACGTTCCCTTCTTAACAAGGGGGAGCCTCTTGGATCTATTGTGTCAAATGGTCCTTGTGAACAATTGTTGCATTTTCTGTATATTTTGTAAGATTGGTGAATAACGAGATCCAGACATTGACTGATTTAATTAGGGAGAAAAAAAAGCTGATGTGACTCTCAGAATCGTGGCTTAAGGATTCCGATACTTTTACTTTAGAGTTGCTTAGTTCGCAGCGATATCGTGCACTTGGCCAGGCTCGAGTGAGAAACGTGATGGTACTAATTTTTCGGAAGGGTCTGTCAGTAAAGCAGCAGATTGTTTAGCCAAGTGAGGTGAAATGTTTCTGGATCATTGAGGGCCATCCGCCATTATCTGTTATTAGTCTGTTTGGACACCTGTCATTTCAATGCTTCCTGGAATTCTCTGCTAGATCTGATGTCATCAGGAGTAATGGAATTTCAGCATGTGCTTAGTTTAGATGATTTTAATTTTTATTGGGAATTTAATGATCGTGCTGCTGATATAAATGTTAATGTGCATTGTGACTTTTGGGCTTAAGACAGGTAATTCAGGATTCCACATTGAGGGGGAAGGGGCACACTGGATTTAGTGTGTGTTTGTTTTTTTGCCCCACAGATTCTGGCAGGAGTTAGTGGATTAATGTTATAAAGATTGCACCAGTGTTCTGGTCAAATCATTCACTAATAACGTTTTTAAAATTATGAATTGCATTTCTCCAGCCATAGTGTGTTTTGTTGTGGAAGAAAACAATTTGGAATTTTAGATTCTGTGGCTTGGCAGATTCTTTGTGAAAGAGGTTGTGGTTTAATTGATAAATACATGACAGAAATGTCTAGAGTTGAAGATATTGTAGTCCCCTTGAATTCAGCAAATCAAAACACCAGCAAAATAAAATGCATTTTAATCCAGCAAAGTCAAAAGCCTTGTTAAAATGGCTGGAACGGTAAGTAGTTAAATCCTCAAATTTAATTTAGCAGGAAAGGATCTCCAATTTAAATAAAGTTCAGAATCTTGGGGAGAGATATTAGGTCGTGATTTGCTTTGGATTCTCAGATCACTGAAATGTCAAAAATTGCTTTTTTTTCCCCCCAGTTGTGGAATATAAGAAAACTAAAGATGTTTTAACCCACAGTTTTAAGGATCTTTATTAAATCCTTAGTTAGGTCACTGTTGGATTATTGACACACTAGGGAGTCTGCAGAATGGTAGCAGTAACTGAAAACACAAGCCGAGTGGGTTTTTTTTGCTTGGAGTAGGAAAAAAAAAAAAAAGGAAACTAGTACTGCTCAGTTCTCTTACTCTTACTCTTACTCTGGCTTCTGCTACTACTACCTTTACAGCAATCCTCAATTTTCTTTCTTTTTTTTTTTTAAATTTTTTTACTCACATTATTATTTAAGAAGCAGGCCTCCCTTTTCTGTGACTTTCTCCACTCTCTCTCAGCTCTTGTTGCTGTCTTCATCTGGGGCTGCTCACCAGTTGGGTTCCTGTTGATCCAGAAATTAAGGGGTAATGAAGTTGTATGTGTGTGTGCAGAGCAACAACTGAAGTGGTTATTTGTCTTCCCTTTTAGAGAATTATTTTTCCTTACCCCTTTATTGGAGTAGAAAACTTCCAAATATTTTAAGTTGCAATACTTTCTTAACTCCTCTCTCTACCTACTAAGTTAACTTTCTCCCTTACTACCCTCCCCTAGTTTTTTCCCTCCCTTCCTTTCCTTTTAATTCTAAATACCTTTCTAATTAGTTTATTTGAGAGTTTTTTTTTCTTGTTAATTTTACCAGAGATTTATCTTTTTTTTTTTTTTTGTCTGTGTGTTTGAGTGATTTTCCATCGATATGCAGACTGAATTAGACATTACATATGGGCGATGTCATCCAGCAGTACCTAACAGACTTGTCTCTCCAATCAAGTAGAACTTTGTGTGCTACTGAGTATGTGTGGGAGTTCTCATGTAGGCATTGCCTCATCAGTCTCCTCAGTTATTTTTTGTCCGAGCTCAACACGGATGAGAGGTTTTTCCCTATAATTTTTCTGTAAAAAAAAAATCCTTAAAACCTTTTGATTTCAATATTTTTACTTCAGTTTTATTCTTATGTTGTCACTGCATCTGCAGCCCCACCCCCACAAAAGCACTTAGTGCTACAGAAACAAAAAAATGTAACGAAGTGTTACTTTCTCTTACACCACGTACAGTCAGAAGAAGAAATCTGCTATGGTGAGCAGTTTGAAAAGTTGTTTCTGGGAAGATTGTCCTTCACCGACGGCCACAAATTATCAATGCCTTGTCCTTGAGAATGACCAAATGACCTGCTTTGCCTGTGAATGGATGTCCCCGCACTTGCAGAGCTCCAGGACGCTTCACGTTGAGGAACTGTGCAAATATCTCTGAAATCGCAGTAGTTCCTTGTTCTTCGGTGCATTTCTGTTTACCTCATTGAAAAAGGAGTTGAGCATCATCAGCGATGCATGGTGCATCGACTCGCCTGATGCAACCCCATTGATGCCATCAAAATGCTCGATACACGAAACTCCAATTCATTTGAGGCACCAATGTGCTCGAATTTCCGATGCAATGCAAACCTGCAGCCTCTATACGTGATCCCATGATGCACAGTGCAAGGATCCTGGTGCAGCTCCGATGCAACTGATGCAATATTGTCAGTCTGTGCCGGATTCCTTGGCGTGCTTCTCTTAAAGACCCCTTGAAGCATACTAAAGCATCCAAGGTGTCCAAATACTCTACCCTACTGAAGCCATCGATGCTCTGCCTCAGACTTTGATTTATCAAGTTGCATTGCCAACACAGCTCTACACAATCCATCCTAGATCTGCAAGAGAAGGGATCAGGTTACTCCTGCCACTACCAATAAACAGGGCACTTACCCTGTCTTGATTAGTAGTGTAAGGACTTCTCCTGGAGATTTCAGAGCCAGTGACCTCTATAGTATTCTAAACAAGGTGCCCATCCTCATGCAGGAGCCTGTTCTGGTCTCTGAAGAGGATGTCCCACCACCTATTCTAGGTACTGTATTGGGCATTCATGTCCGCAAAGAAAAAGTTCCCTGCTCCAAGCTTCTTGGGCTTCTTCAAATTCTGGACACTCCAGCTGAACTAGCAGCCCTTCATATTCACAGCATACTCAATATTTTACAGATGAGAATGTGGGAAACTCCCATTTTGGTCACACCTACAGCTAGAAAGTTAGACAGCAAACTCAGAATGCAACAATTACCAGGTTTTGATGTACTCCAGCTGCTTCACTGGTCCACAGTAATTGAATCTGCTATGAAGACAGTGAAGACATGGATTTACTCAAATTCTCCTCCTGGAAAGGACCACAACATTGCACTTTGAAATATTTTCTTGACAAAGTTATCTGCGCGCATTTCCATCCTCCATTTCTATATGGTGTAGTACATTCATGACTTCATTCAAAAGTTGAAGCCTTTCTTAGCTGCCACAGAGCAAGACAATTATTATCCACAACCACTCCTGGATCCAGAAGAGGACATCTGCCATCTACTCCAATCAGTATATTAATCTTTTGATTCCATTTCACATACCTCGTCCACCTCTGGGGCCAGACGTATGGTGTGGCTTCGAGCAAGTAGCATCCAGGAGGATCTGCAAAAAAAAAAAAAAAAAAAAAAGTTAGGGAACAATCTTTTCAGCAAAGAGCTCTGTGAAATGGTCACTCAGATTAAGGACCAAAATGTGGCGGTGCAGTTGTTCTTGACACCTCCTGAATAGCCATCCACAGCACAGGGTCACTTCTGTGCATACAAATGATCATACTTATACAGGAGGCCTTACTGTTTTTTTCTGAAGTACTATCTACTGCCCCTTCTGGCCCAGCATCAATAGCTACTTCCGGCCAGGCCTCAACAAAGAGAACACTGTCAACAGCAACCTACACAACGGGCCCAACCCAAACCAGTGCCTAGATTTTGGTTCCTCCAATCTATTTCTGACTCTTCCAGTAGGGGAATAATCTAACATTTTGTGCAGGAGTAGTGTATGATTATCAAGGACCCCGGTCCTCTACATTTTGCAGTTTAGTTCTGGTTGCATTTTTCGTGGCCTACGTCCCTCCCACATTGTTTGGTGCTCCATCCTGATCAGCTAATGTACTGTAGCTTTGACTGGAAGTCCAAACACTTCCCCAACAACGAGTGATAGTCCATCCCAGCTTCTCAGCATGAATTGGGTTTCTATTCCCAGTACTTCCTTATTTCCAATTAAATGGGGGAACTGTGGCCCATTCTCAACTGGAGATGCTTGAACAAACCCATATGTCAAGATAAGTTAAAAATGAACTCCCTCAGCTTGATCCTTCCTTATATATAGGACGACAAATGGATGTGTGCCTTGGATCTAAAAGATGCCTGTGCTCATATACCCATCCACCCTCTGCATTGGTGCTCTCTTACAGTTGGATATGTCCCACTACCAGAATAGAGTAATCCCAATTGGTTTCTCATTAGCCCTGAGTGTCTTTATGAAACGCCTTGTACTAGGGCAGTCATCTCCATCACCAGGGAGTATGTCTTCCTGTACATAGACAATTGGCTTACCACAGCAAACTCAAGGGATGAAGTGCTATGTTCTTCGAGCTCTTCCACAATGCTTTAGGTTTTCTGATCAACTTCAAGAAATCAAGCATGGAGCCCATTCAGAGATTCAGATTTATCAGGGCTTGGATAAACTTGATACTCCTGCCTCCTGCCCAAGCGAAGACTATGATGTCGCTCATCTGCAGCCACCTATCTTCTCCTCGCTCATCTGCAAGACTATGTCTGGTAGTTCTTGGTCATATGGCAGTGGCCATCCATGTGGTTCCACTGTCCTGTCTTCACATCCGCCATTTCCAGTGGAGCCTACATACCAGGTGGGATCAACTGTAACCTCCAGTGCTGATCATGACAACTTTGAAATGAGTTACAGTGGTGGCTAAACCTGCAAGTTCTCAAGGAAGGAGCCCCTCTTTGCTCACTCCCCTCCAAAGTAGTTCTGGCCACAGATACCTCTACTAAAGAGTGGGGAGTGCATACTGGAACCCTTCAAACACAAGGCCTCTGAACGCTAGAAGATTGACTTTATAGTGGTTCTTTTTAAGAGTTGAACAATCAAATACTCATCAATCTTTGTGCATCTCCTTTAGAAGAAGAGCATCCCAATTCTAACTGACAATCAGGTTGCCATGTTTAAAGTCAACAAGCAAGGAAGAACGGGATCATGGCCTCCCTGCCAGGAAGCCCTAAAAATCTGGCATTGGGTGGAAACCAATCAAGCTGCTGTCCATCTGCTGGGCATCTCCAATATGCTGGCGGATCGACTCAGTAGAGTGTTTTAACCACATGAGTGGTTTCTAAAGCAATTTGTGGTTGATGAACTCTTCAGCTTATGGGGTCTACTGTCTGTGGATGTGATAGCATCACAGCAGAACACAAAACTAAATATATTTTTTCTCACAGGCTGGCTCAAGACACTTTTCTCCTTGAGTGGTGACAAAGCCTCATGTATGCTTTTCCACCGTTACCGCTCATTGCCAGAGCAGTGCAGAAAATTCTTCAAGACTGCGTTTAACTACTCCTCATAGCCCTGGTGTAGCCCAGACACATCTGGTATACATATTTTGAACAGCTTTTCAACAGTCCTTCCATACATCTGAGAACAAACCCTACACTGTTGACACAGGAAGATGGAACATTGTACCATCCCAGCTTTTCACTCTTCAACCTCAGAGCTTGGAGTTTGAGTGCTCCGAGATCAAGGATCTTCACTTACCTATAGAAATTCTGAGCATACTTTTCTCCTTTAGAAAACCTTCCAGTAGGAGAAATTATCCCTTCACATGGCAAAGGTATTCCTAATGGTATTACCAAATGCTTTGGATCCATTTTCTTGCAAGCCTAAGCATCTGCTGAAATACTTCCTCCAACTTTCTGATTCAGGCCTAGTCACCTCTTCTGTCCAAGGGCACCTCAGCACTATAGTGGAGTACCATAATCAAGTAGACACCGATCTCTACTTATCTGTTAATCTTGTTTCATGAAAGGCCTATGGTATATGTCCAACCTTGGTACAAATTCCACCTGTAATGTGAGACCTGAACGTATGCTTTTTCCCAACTAATGAAGCCTCCCTTTAAGGCATTGTAGTCAGCTTCTCTAAAGTTCTTGACATGGAAGGTAGTGTTCCTCATTGCAGTGACTTCTTCAGCTAGGAGAATAAGCTTACTTCAAGCTCTTGTCTATTATCCTCTGTATATGCTCACCTGAATTTTCCTCCAAGGTCTTCTCAGCTTTTCATATTAATCAATTTATTGTATTGCTTATCTTTTTTTCCTAGGCTCCATGCACAGGAGCGTAAAATAGCCCTGCATACTCCGGACTGCAAAAGGACCTTAGCGTATTATAAAAAACAAACTTGTTCATATCTGGAAACCTCCCAGCTGTTCATCTCATATGATCCCAGCACTTTATATTTTGATCTCCCTCAGAAGACACTTTACCATGTACAATTGGTCCAAAATGCTAAGGTGCATCTTACTGGAGTGGGTTTTTGTGAGCGTATGTCTCCAGTATATATCTATTGGCTACCAGTGAGTAGTCAAGCCAAGTTTAAAGTATTTGTCTCATTTTCAAGGTTTTGAGTGGGAATGGTGGTGCTCCTCTCCTGGACAAACTTTGTAAATGTGTTCTGAGTCTAGCATTGCGCTTACAGGATGAGAGTCGCCGGACAGTTTCTTCAATAAGGGAAGTTAATTTGATATTGGTTGGTCATTTTGAGATGGCTTTTACTTTCTGGAACAAATTGCCTAAAGAATTGCGGCTTCTGTTGATTTTTCCCTAGACATCTAAATGTGGTCGTTTACGCTTGCATTTTAAGTTATAATTTGGATCTAGGGTTTTATTCTGTTTTTCATATATTGGTTCTTAGATTGTTTTAATTTTATTTATTTTGATTGTTGGTATGTGTATACTGAGATAGGGGATTGATCTTTTTGTATTATGTTATGGTTGAGTTAATTCTGTACTATTTGGTTTTGTTGTAACTCGCTTAGAATTTTTTTGAAACAAGTATCTAACAAATATTTAAAAAAATGTAATCCTATCCCTGAGTATGGACTGTACTCCATTGGGCCATAAAAGAATTTGATTGTCTCTTTGGGACTGGAACCTCAGGTTAACTCAAACACATTACTCCTAAGGCCTGGATTGTTTGTTGGGTGGGAGGAAAGATTTCCTTTTCAAGGCCCAGAGTGTTAGGGGTGGCTTGTAACACTTTTCTGTCCTGGGGAGAGGAGTGCTATATCCTATTTCTCAGTATGGGCTATATGTGCCGAAAAACCACTCCAGACTCTGATGTAATGTCCAAAATAAATGTTTATTAATATTAACTCAATTGAGAATTGGCACAAATAACTTAGCACTACAGGATAATATCTTTGTAACAGTCTCCTCCCTCCCTCCTTCTTCTTACAGGGACCTGGGATATCTCCACCCTCCAAAGTGAGGAAAAAGTGAAAACCGCAGGTGGACAAGTTACCCTTTAGTTGGGCAGGAATACCCCTTCAACCTCGTGCAGATTGGCACAAAAATCCCTCCCCCCAGGGGCAAAGACTCTGGGTGGGCACCCTTGAAGATATCAAAAAAGCTTTTATTCACATTTAGAAAGTTCTCCTTCTTTTCTCTTCTTCTTTCTCGGGATCCCAGGTGGGAGGGATCCACTTAAGAACAAGTAGCTCTTGATGTTTGTTTCAGGTAGGAAGGGGCAGCCAGAAATCTTCCTCCTGAGTTTCAAAATCAGTCACTTCCCTTTCAAACAATAATTACTGGAGTTTCTCCTTGCAATGCCTCACCATCATACCTCTCTTTGTTGAGAGTGTGGAGGGGCAGGTCTTCCTTGCCAAGGGCAACCCTGGACACAGGGTTCCCCATGCCCTAGGCTTAGGTGGTACCCAAGGGTCTCTCAAGGCTCCCACAACGGAAAAATGTAAAAACCTGAAAAAATAAACCCAGAGGGAAATCCCAACCAGCCAGTGAGTGGACTGGAAGGAATACCCTCCCAACCTTGATCAGAATTCCAAGGCAAGATGTGCCTGACTCCTCTGATTGGGCTTAAACATTCATCACAGAAAAAAGCTCTTTATTACCTCCTAACTTCAAGCAAATCATAAGGGACCTCCCACAGACTCTCTGGAGAGAGCTGCTTAAAAAACCTTCCCAGCGGAACAGCCATTCAAGCACGCTCAAAGGGAGGGGTTGTACAGACTGGTAACCTTCCCCACACTGATCTAACCTGCACTAGCTGAACTAAGGCCTCACCCCAGGCTTAATGGTAATGGAGCTGGAGGGTTCATTGCCTAAATAATAAATTAAAAAATCTAGAAATGTTTCTGTATTAGAGACACAGTCAATGCAATTGTTTGCTGTGCAGTTAAGTCCACTGCTGTTGTACGGCGCACAACATTGACAGCTTTATTGCATTTGAAACATGTGCTTATGGTTAAGACTTTCTTGTATTTCTTATTATAGTATGGAAATAAAGCAAAGGGCTAAGCCAGTATGAGAGGGATATGCACAGCCTGAGATTTATGTAATAAGCCACTGTGCCTTGCCATATAAATTGGTTAAATGCTGTTTTGTTTAAATATTCTGAGAGAAGGCTTTGGACAAAAGTTTAAATATAAATACGTTAATTTTTAGCACTTTCAACATTATATGTTGGTGTAAAAAAAACCCCCCAAACTGACCTAAAAAGTGTCAATCTGCAATAACATATGTGTTATAGGTACACTACTGACCTTCACGCAAGGTTTAAAGTCACTTAGGGGCGGATTTTAAAAGGAGCGCGAATAGCCTACTTTTGTTTGCGCTCCAGGCGCAAACAAAAGTACGCTGGATTTTAGCAGATACGCGCGGAGCCGCGCGTATCTGCTAAAAACCTGGATCGGCGCGCGCAAGGCTATGGATTTTGTATAGCCGGCGCGCGCCGAGCCGCGCAGCCTACCCCCGTTCCCTCCAAGGCCGCTCCGAAATCGGAGCGGCCTCGGAGGGAATCGTCTAACGCCCTCCCCTCACCTTCCCCTCCCTTCCTCTACCTAACCCACCCGCCCGGCCCTGTCTACACCCCCCCCTTACCTTTGTCGGGGGAAGCGTAAATCCCTGCGCTCCAGCGGGCCTCCTGCGCGCCGGGACGCGACCTGGGGGCGGGTACGGAGGGCACGGCCACGCCCCCGGACCGCCCCGGGCCGTAGGCACGCCCCCGTACCCGCCCCCAAAACGCTGCCGACACGCCCCAAAAACGCCGCGATGACCGGGACCGCCCCCGACACGCCCCCCTCGGAGAACCCCGGGACTTACGCGAGTCCCGGGGCTCTGCGCGCGCTGGTAGGCCTATGTAAAATAGGCTTCCCGGCGCGCAGGGCCCTGCTCGCCTAAATCCGCCCGGTTTTGGGCGGATTTAGGCGAGCAGGGCTCTTAAAATCCGCCCCTTAGTGTTTTTGTTTTGTTTTATAAGTTATTGTGCACCCAGACAGATGGACAGATTGAATCACTGCTTTGCACTTTCAGTCCTGCTGGAAATCCACTAGAAAAAGACACCATCAGATCTAATTTAGCATTAGTACTAAAAATTTTATTAGAACATGATTTAGTTGTTGGAAAAATTCTGAGGACAAACAAAATGATACTTTTCACATGTGGGTGATATCAGATAGTGCCTGGCACAGACATTTTACTTCAAAACTTCTAGATGCTTTGAGCAAGCCCTAATCGGCATATGTAACCTGACACGTCACTGCATCCACATGGGACCCATTAGTCACAGTTCTTCACACTCTACTACTACTTTTTATCTCTTCTATAGCTGCTACTTGACATATGCAGAACTGTACAAAAACAAATGAGAGAGTCCATTCTCAGTAGAGCTTACAGTCTTAATCAAAACAGATAGGACAAAAAAGACTTTGCAAATTTCTTTTATTAAGAAATAGCTAAAATCAATGTCTCTAAGTGGGATAATGGTTAAGATTTAAAAGCCACCACAAAAGTGTTTTTTAGATTAGATTTGAATAAAGCAAGAGAGTGTGCATGACACAGCAACTCAAGAAATCTCTTCTAAGCATATGGTGCAGCCAGCTGGAAAGCACGGAGACTGGCATTGATGGTAGAAAAGGGTATAGATAGGAGTGACTTGACCAATCAGCCACGTTCACAGGGGAAGGCATTGGGGGTGGGGGCGGTGAGGGGAGTGAAGATGAGAGAGAAGCTACAGAATGAAAGCTTTTGTAGGCAAGTAAAAGGAAATGTATTTGAGAGCAGGGTGCCAATGTAATGACTTCAGAAGACTTGTATGATTTATCTTTCATCATAGCAACTATAGTGAAAGATAAGTCACACAGCTGAGTTTTGAATAGATTGTAGTGGAGCAAGATGGTTTACTGGGAGACCTGCAAGGAGTAGTTGCAGTAGTCTAAGAACATAAGAAATTGCCATGCTGGGTCAGACCTAGGGTCTATCAAGCCCAGCATCCTGTTTCCAACAGAGGCCAAATCAGGCCACAAGAACCTGGCAAGTACCCAAACACCAAGAAGATCCCATGCTACTGATGCAATTAATAGCAGTGGATATTCCCTCTAGGCAAGAGATAAGAGAGAGTGGATAAGGTTTTGGGTAGTATATTCAGAAAGGAATGGATAGATTTTGGTGATTTTATAGAGAAAAAACCCCACAATTTTAACTTATTTTGAATATGACTCCCTCCCCTGTATTGTCTGAATTTTCGTCTCCAAAGTGTAGAATTTGTTTTTCATTGGGGCCCCATGGTCATTTTCTTCCCTCTAGTTAACTATAGGTTTCTCATGCATTTTAAATGGCTGTGTAGTGAGCCCGGTATCAGAGCATCAGATGGAATGTTTCCTTCATTATTGAGTCATTTCATTTTTTTGACCAGCACCACAAAAAGAGAAAGCCAGCAGATTTTAACAAGGCCCTTCCATGCAAATGCATCATCTCTATCATGGATCTCCATGATCAATGTGTGCTTTTCCTGGAGGACAATTATGATATCTTAGGGTGCTCCTTCTAGAAACACTGGAGGGTTTTTTCCCCACTTTAGTTAACATAGAAAAGCTCTTCAGGAGAATTAAATCTGGCTGATTGGCATTGAGGGACCAAAGATCTGCATCAGCTGTTGGCAATACATTAGCATAAGGTGGGGAGAGGGGAGGGCATTAACCTTTCTAGACATAGAGCAGAAGGAAGGACTGGAGAGACAGACCATTATCTGATGCCTCCCATCCAAAGAACATGGGATTCCACCTTTTTAGTACTGGCATTGTGCAGCTCCGATGAGCTGCATTGGGAGAAGGCCAAGAATCAGCGGCAACTGTCTCTGGGATATTCTGGTGGCTATTCTAAATCCACCCCCCCCCCCCCCCCCAAAGTGGTCCTGTGAAAAAGAGATTTCATCCTCTAAGCAAGCCTGGGAATGGTGGCTTTTAGGGGTCCAGATGTCAGTAGCTGATATATTTCTGATGTCCTAAGAGGATATGGCCTCTCCTCCTGCTTCTTGGTATTGGCAGTTTTCAAGGAGGAGCTAGATAGAAGGATCCAGGAATCCTTGGACTGTAAGGTTGAAAGCATGCCGGAGACATGGATTTCCATGCCGGTTCCCGAAGGGGCATCGACTTCAGGTTGCAAACTGTCCAGATTTTCTCTGGACAGCATGGATATTAGGGGAATGTTTGGAAGCCAGTCCATCTGTAATTTGCACAGTCTAAAATTAAACAGCTGTCCCATCAGGCTGATCCTCTGCTACACTATGATACTCTGTTCTGCTGCGGTTCTTTCTGCCCAGCACCAGTGTCTACAACTAAGTAAATGCTATCCATGCTGCCAAGTCTTGCCACCTCTTCTATCTCTCCTGTGGTGTCAAGTTCAAACATCAACTGATTGAACTGTGGAGGACTCCGTAGCCTACATGGTTTAATCCACTGATGTTTGAACTTGGCACAGCAGGAGGGACAGAAACAGTACTGGCCTTGGCAGCAAGGACATTCATTCACCTAGTTGAAGGTACTGGTGCTGGGCAGGAGGAGCAGTAACCTGGCCAGAGATACTGGGCAATTACAATACCATATTATTGAAATAGATGTGCTCTAGGACCAGCATGCTGGCAGAAAGCCCAAATCCTGCTGGTCAAAGTAGATGCTCCATGGGAGCAGAGGGCCAGCAGAGATCCCAAGCCCTCTTGGCCAAAAGTATCTTTGCTACAAAGGATACCTAAGATTATTATTTTTACCATGTTACTCCAATGCCAATTACTACTTTTAGGCCACTACTCATTCTATCTACTCCCTTTGTTACACTATTATTATTATTTATCCTATTTCGGCACTGTTACCAATATTGCTGCTAATCATTCTCTAACATTTACTGTACCTGTCAAATGAAAGGACTTCCTTCCCGCACCTTTCAATTTATTTGTAAACCGATGTGATATGTAAATCGAACACCGGTATATAAAAACAAATAAAATAAATAAGTGGGATTGGCGAGGGAAGAGGGGTAAGGGGTAAGGGGTAAGGGGTAACAGAAACAGCAGCAAACAAACTCTGTCCACTGGCAACAAAAAAACTCAAACAGAACACTTCCAAAAAACAACCTTGGTTTAACGAAGAACTTCAAAAACGCAAACACACACTCAGAAGGAAAGCAAATGGCGGAAATCACCAACACCAACCTCCCTCTCCGCTTACAAACTCGCTCTACACCAATACAAAAATGCCACATTAAAAACTAAAAGGGACTTCTTTGCTCAGAAGATCCACCACATTATTTTCGATTCCAAAGCCCTATTTGCTTATGTATCTAACTTAACACAAACCATTACTCCTGACATCCCAGCAAACCTAGCACAAGAAAAAGCTGAGGAACTGGCCCTCTACTTTAGCAATAAAATCTCCAACCTGATAACACAGCTGAGACCCAATACTTCAGATCCATCAAACCTATACTTACATCACAACAAAGACACTTCTCTACAATCCTTCGAACTATTCTCAATATCAGAGATACTCGCTGCATTGAAGAAAATGAAACCCTCATCACACCCATCAGACTACATCCCATCCAAACTTCTCCTGCTAATACCAGACACCATCTCTACCGCTCTGACAGACATCATTAACTGTTCACTAGCACAAGGAATCTATCCTGACGACCTGAAAATTGCATCCATCAAACCGCTCTTAAAAAAACCTAACTTAAACTCCAATGATCCCACCAATTTCCGTCCTATATCAAATCTCCCGTTCATAGCCAAGGTAATGGAAAAATTGGTTAACTCCAGACTATCAGACTACCTCGAAGAACATAAAATTCTGTTCCCGACCCAATATGGTTTCAGGAAATCCTTAAGTACAGAATCACTACTAATCTCCCTGACTGACTACCTTATCATGGGCCTGGATAAAGGTCAAGCATACTTGCTAATCCTCCTGGACCTCTCAGCTGCCTTTGATACGGTTAACCACTCCATCTTACTAATTCAACTAGCAAATATTGGAATAACAGGAACAGCTCTATCGTGGTTCAAATCGTACTTAGGAAACAGAAAATACAAAGTTAAACTACACAACAAAGAATCTCAGCACTACGCTTCCTCTTCAGGAGTTCCGCAGGGCTCCTCCCTCTCACCAACGCTCTTTAATATCTACCTGCTCCCTCTTTGCCAACTTCTAAACAAATTAAACCTTAAACACTATCTATATGCAGATGACGTCCAGATAGTCATCCCCATCAAAGAATCCTATACTAAAACTCTTGAATTCTGGGAATCTTGTCTTCAAAAAATTGATGGACTCCTCTCCAACCTAAATCTAATACTAAACTCTTCAAAAAGCGAACTCCTCCTAATTTCCACCGAAAACAGTAATACAGACGCAAATCCTCCACCGAATTTACAAACCCCACAAGTAAGAAACCTAGGAGCTATCTTTGATAATAAGCTAAACCTTAAATCATTCATAAATCAAACCACTAAGGACTGTTTCTATAAACTCCAAGTCTTAAAAAGAATAAGACCACTGTTTCACTTTCAAGACTATAGATCAATTCTTCAATCAATAATATTCGCGAAACTAGATTACTGCAACTCCTTACTATTAGGTCTTCCCTCTTCTCACACTAAACCCCTTCAGATGGTTCAAAACACGGCTGCAAGAATATTAACAAACTCCCGGAGAAGAGATCACATATCACCAATTCTCAAAGACTTACATTGGCTGCCAATTCACTACAGAATTATTTATAAGTCCATTACCATTATTTACAAAACCATACACCAACACTCTCAGCTCAACCTTCAAATTCCTCTCAAAATATTTACTTCAAATAGACCAATCAGAGAGTCCTACAAAGAATCCTTACAAATACCACATTCCAAAACTATGCGACACATAACAGCCAGAGACAGGGCTTTCTCCACCGCAGGACCATCACTGTGGAACTCCATCCCACCAGATTTGCGACAGGAACCCTGCCTCCCCACTTTCAGGAAAAGACTCAAAACATGGCTTTTTATGAAAGCATTTCCTGACCTAAACTGAACCTTAATCAGTCTTTGACTAATCACTCTGACTTTACCTTAACATAGAAATTAACTCCACAGCATTAGGGCAATTCGTTATTACCTCAAATGCATTGATATGCATATATGTATCATATGTATCTAGTTAAAAACCCCAGCTTCTTTTCTCTGCTCCAAGTTATTACTACCCTGTTTTATTGTAACTGCAACCCTTAACTTTCACTTGTATATTGTTACTATTACTACTACCTTTTTTAATTTTTGTTATTTATGACCTCTTGTTACCTCTTCACTTGTTAATTGTAAACCGACATGATGCGATACCCATCGCGAATGCCGGTATAGAAAAACTTAAAATAAATAAATAAATAAGGGCAAGGGACCCATTCAGATACACACATCTACCCTGCCACCCCTTTAGCTACACACATCTCTTCACCAACATCACCAGCCTTCCGCCCCCCCCCCCCCCCCACATCCCACCATGCATTAGTGTGAGGCGATAGCGGAAGATTACAGGATAGGAATCGGATAGGCGCCAAGTATGTGTGAAAGTATGTTCTTAAAATGGTGAATGAGGATATGAAAAAGACATTATTGTGTACAAGGTCAGCACACAGATAATGGACACAGCCCACAATCCAGTAATTTCTTTAAGCAGTGCTTTTAACAGTGTGACTGTTAGATACCCCTTCCTTTCTCTAACCTGAAGTGTGCAAGCTACGAGGTCACGAGCAGATAGATACAGAGCACAAAATGGAAACCAGACTTAATTAAAAGTATTAGATCATCATTTACTGTAAACTAGCCAACAGAGTTAAGCACAAGAGGTTTAAGCTGAAACATAGGAACATAAGAAAATGCCATACTGGGTCAGACCAAGGGTCCTTCAAGCCCAGCATCCTGTTTCCAACAGTGGCCAATCCAGGCCATAAGAACCTGGCAAGTACCCAAAAACCAAGTCCATTCCATGTAACCATTGCCAATGGCAGTGGCTATTCTCTAAGTGAACTTAATAGCAGGTAATTGACTTCTCCTCCAAGAACTTATCCAATCCTTTTTTAAACACAGCTATACTAACTGCACGAACCACATTCTCTGGCAACAAATTCCAGAGTTTAATTGTGCGTTGAGTAAAAAAGAACTTTCTCCGATTAGTTTTAAATGTGCCCCATGCTAACTTCATGGAGTGCCCCCTAGTCTTTCTACTATCCGAAAGAGTAAATAACCGATTCACATCTACCCGTTCTAGACCTCTCATGATTTTAAACACCTCTATCATATCCCCCCTCAGTCGTCTCTTCTCCAAGCTGAAAAGTCCTAACCTCTTTAGTCTTTCCTCATAGGGGAGTTGTTCCATTCCCCTTATCATTTTGGTAGCCCTTCTCTGTACCTTCTCCATCACAATTATATCTTTTTTGAGATGCGGCGACCAGAATTGTACACAGTATTCAAGGTGCGGTCTCACCATGGAGCGATATAGAGGCATTATGACATTTTCCGTTTTATTCATCATTCCTTTTCTAATAATTCCCAACATTCTGTTTGCTTTTTCGACTGCCGCAGCACACTGCACCGACGATTTCAATGTGTTATCCACTATGACACCTAGATCTCTTTCTTGGGTTGTAGCACCTAATATGGAACCCAACATTGTGTAATTATAGCATGGGTTATTTTTCCCTATATGCATCACCTTGCACTTATCCACATTAAATTTCATCTGCCATTTGGATGCCCAATTTTCCAGTCTCACAAGGTCTTCCTGCAATTTATCACAATCTGCTTGTGATTTAACTACTCTGAACAATTTTGTGTCATCTGCAAATTTGATTATCTCACTCGTCGTATTTCTTTCCAGATCATTTATAAATATATTGAACAGTAAGGGTCCCAATACAGATCCCTGAGGCACTCCACTGTCCACTCCCTTCCACTGAGAAAATTGCCCATTCAATCCTACTCTCTGTTTCCTGTCTTTTAGCCAGTTTGCAATCCACGAAAGGACATCGCCACCTATCCCATGACTTTTTACTTTTCCTAGAAGCCTCTCATGAGGAACTTTGTCAAACGCCTTCTGAAAATCCAAGTATACTATATCTACCGGTTCACCTTTATCCACATGTTTATTAACTCCTTCAAAAAAGTGAAGCAGATTTGTGAGGCAAGACTTGCCCTGGGTAAAGCCATGCTGACTTTGTTCCATTAAACCATGTCTTTCTATATGTTCTGTGATTTTGATGTTTAGAACACTTTCCACTATTTTTCCTGGCACTGAAGTCAGGCTAACCGGTCTGTAGTTTCCCGGATCGCCCCTAGAGCCCTTTTTAAATATTGGGGTTACATTTGCTATCCTCCAGTCTTCAGGTACAATGGATGATTTTAATGATAAGTTACAAATTTTTACTAATAGGTCCGAAATTTCATTTTTTAGTTCCTTCAGAACTCTGGGGTGTATACCATCCGGTCCAGGTGATTTACTACTCTTCAGTTTGTCAATCAGGCCTACCACATCTTCTAGGTTCACCGTGATTTGATTCAGTCCATCTGAATCATTACCCATGAAAACCTTCTCCATTACGGGTACCTCCCCAACATCCTCTTCAGTAAACACCGAAGCAAAGAAATCATTTAATCTTTCCATGATTACCTTATCTTCTCTAAGTGCCCCTTTAACTCCTCGATCATCTAACGGTCCAACTGACTCCCTCACAGGCTTTCTGCTTCGGATATATTTTAAAAGGTTTTTACTGTGAGTTTTTGCCTCTACAGCCAACTTCTTTTCAAATTCTCTCTTAGCCTGTCTTATCAATGTCTTACATTTAACTTGCCAATGTTTATGCTTTATCCTATTTTCTTCTGTTGGATCCTTTTTCCAATTTTTGAATGAAGATCTTTTGGCTAAAATAGCTTCTTTCACCTCCCCTTTTAACCATGCCGGTAATCGTTTTGCCTTCTTTCCACCTTCTTAATGTGTGGAATACATCTGGACTGTGCTTCTAGAATGGTATTTTTTAACAATGACCACGCCTCTTGGACATTTTTTACTTTTGTAGCTGCTCCTTTCAGTTTTTTTCTAACAATTTTTCTCATTTTATCAAAGTTTCCCTTTTGAAAGTTTAGCACGAGAGCCTTGGACTTGCACACTGTTCCTTTTCCAGTCATTAAATCAAATTTGATCATATTATGATCACTATTGCCAAGCGGCCCCACCACCGTTACCTCTCTCACCAAGTCCTGTGCTCCACTGAGAATTAGATCTAAAATTGCTCCCTCTCTCGTCGGTTCCTGAACCAATTGCTCCATAAAGCTACCAGCATTCACCCAGCCTCTTCAACAAGCGTCCAGCATTCACCCAGCCTCTTCAACAAGCATCCAGCATTCACCCAGCCTCTTCAACAAGCGTCCAGCATTCACCCAGCCTCTTCAACAAGCGTCCAGCATTCACCCAGCCTCTTCAACAAACGTCCAGCATTCATCCAGCCTCTTCAACAAGCGTCCAGCATTCACCCAGCCTCTTCATCAAGCGTCCAGCATTCATCCAGCCTCTTCAACAAGCGTCCAGCATTCATCCAGCCTCTTCAACAAGCGTCCAGCATTCACCCAGCCTCTTCAACAAGCGTCCAGCATTCATCCAGCCTCTCCAGCAAGCATTAAACATTCATACCAATCTCAGCACTCAACATCAGCTCTCAACCAAGATTCGCCCCAGCATTTCACCCCAGCACTCAACTTCAGCACTCAAACTTAGTGACCTCCAGAAGTGGAGCTCTACCACCACTTGATCAAACAACCACCCACACCTAAGGAGGACTGAGCACTCCTCCAATCAATCCAACAAGCTTATAGACTTCCTTTCAACAATCATCCAAACCGCCCTTCATTCAGACAAACACCTTCTTTCATCCGTCCACAGACATCTCTTCTTCATACAGACTTCTCACCAGTTGTATCCAGTCACAATCAAATATTGCTCAGACTAAACCTCTTCCGGAACCTCATTCATCATGTTCACACACAACATCCCAATCATCTACAACCAGAGGAGAATCTCCTTACCTAACTCCACAAACGTCTTACAAAAAAGAATTATTCCAATCATGACGTCTCCTTTGAACCAACTTCTAGGCCTCACGCTACTCTCAGTAACACTCCTCAATGCACAATCTTTAACTAAAAAGACACACATCCTCAATGATTACCTCCTGGACTCCAACCCAGACATCTGTGCCATCATAGAAACCTGGTTAAAAAACTCGGACATTGCCTTAACCAACCAACTACCTATCCAGTCATATGACATCTTCACCTTCCATAGACACAAAAAAAGAGGAGGCGGACTTCTTCTAGCCTCCAAGAAAGAACTCAGACTGACCGCTCACACCATCAAGACTGAATCCAAATTGGAACTAGGATTAGTCAAGTCAAAACTTATACAAATTCTGTTAGTCTACGCTCCTCCTGGAGTTTTAGAAACCGACCCTTCACCCCTCATAGAATCCATAGCAAAACATATTAACTTAGACCTACCAACTATGATTATGGGTGATTTCAACCTCCATACAGACGCTATACCGCGATCTGCGAACTGCGAAGCCTTCCTCACCACCCTCACTGCTATGGGATTCTCTCAGACTATCAACAGCCCCACACACAAAGCTGGTCACATCCTGGATTTAATATTCATTAACTCTAAATTCACATGCACGGTTGATCCCACATGTACCCCAATCCCTTGGTCAGATCATTTCTTGATAGAATCATCCTTCTCCACATACAAACAGACTCGCACCTCTCCGCACCTTTCCACCATTCAATTCAGGAAATCATGTCCATCTGATATACTCAGCGAGCAGCTCTCCAAGGAACTCTCCAACCTGGACCTGTCTAATCCCGACTCAGCCCTATCTTCCTGGCAAACAATTACTGAAGCAGTCGCAAACAAATGGTGCCCAATAACCTCCAAAACAATCAATCCAAAAAAAAGGGGGAATCAACCTTGGTTCAGCACCGAACTAAAACAGATGAAACAGGACTTACGCCATAAAGAAAATAGATGGCGAAAACCCCCCAACTCAACTACCCTTTCAGCATACAAGGGTTTCTTACATCGCTATAGGACCTGCATACTACAAAAAAAAAAGGAATATTACGCCAACAAAATACACCACTACCAGTATGACGCCCAGGCCCTATTTGCTTACGTAACACAAATAACTAAATCAACCCCGCCACCTATTCCAGACGAACAAGCTCTATCCAAGGCTAATGAACTCGCCTCATTTTTTCAACTGAAGATCCTAAATACTCTCGCCCTCCTTCTTCCTAATACAACACCTCTCAAATCAGATGAGAATTTCAATTTGTTCGCTAAACCTAGGTTGGACAGCTTCGAATTAATCTCCACCAAAGAGATTGAATCCATTCTAAAAAGACAGAAACCATCTAGTCATCCGGCTGATAATATCCCATCAAGACTCCTGCTGCTTATTCCAGACACGATCTCAGGACCTCTAACAAATATTATTAACAGCCTTCTAACTCAAGGAAGCTACCCAGACAGCCTAAAAACTGCTTCTCTTAAGCCCCTCCTCAAGAAACACAATCTAGACCCTAATGTACTAGCCAACTTTAGACCCATCTCCAATCTACCATTCGTTGCCAAACTTACAGAGAAACTGGTAAACACCCAGCTTTCAGAATATCTAGAGGACCATAAGATCCTATACCCCTCACAATATGGCTTCCGGAAATCACGCAACACGGAGACCCTCCTCATTTCGCTTACAGACCATATTATAATGGGATTAGACAAAGGACATTCCTTCTTATTAGTTCTGTTAGACATTTCGGCGGCATTTGACACAGTCAACCACACCATCCTCCTGGATCGCCTTGAGGATATCGGCATCTCCGGATCAGCCCACAACTGGTTCAGGTCCTTTCTCAGCAATAGGACTTTTAAAGTCAAAATCAATAACAAGGAGTCACCTCTAACAAAATCTTCCCTTGGTGTACCACAAGGATCCTCCTTATCTCCAACCCTCTTTAATATATACCTCCTCCCCCTCTGCCAACTACTGACAGACCTCAACCTAATTCACTATCTGTACGCAGATGATGTACAGATTCTAATCCCAATATCAGAATCCATCTCAAAAGCTCTCACCTACTGGAATAACTGTCTTCTATCCATTACTAATCTACTCAACAGCTTAAACTTGGTCCTCAACGCCTCAAAGACGGAACTTCTCTTCATCTCTTCAAATGAAAACAATCTTCCTCCACCTTCACCGCACAATGCTCACATCACCTGTACGCACGTTAGAGACCTTGGGGTAATAATAGACAATCGTCTAAACCTTAAAAAAATGGTCAACACAACTACCAAAGACAGTTTCTTCAGACTACAGGTTTTGAAACGACTGAGACCACTCTTATTTTTCCAAGACTTCAGGACAGTCCTCCAGGCTCTTCTGTTCGCCAAAATAGATTACTGCAGTGCCCTCTTTCTAGGCCTCCCTAAATCTACCACCAAACCACTGCAGATGTTACAAAATGCGGCAGCGAGACTGCTGACCAACACCAGCCGCGGTGAACACATCTCCCCCGTCCTCAGAAACCTACATTGGTTACCAGTAAATTTCAGAATCCTGTACAAATCTATTACCCTAATACACAAAACCATCCATCAGCAACTCCAACTCGACCTGGATATCCCTTTCAAACTCCACTCCTCTAACAGACCAACGAGAGATATCCACAAAGGCACTCTGAAATTTCCCCCTACTAAAGCCACTCGCCTCTCTACGACCAAAGACAGAGCTTTTTCAATTGCAGGCCCAGCTATCTGGAACAATATCCCAGCAAATCTCAGATTGGAACCCTGCCTCTTAACCTTCAGAAAAAGACTAAAGACGTGGCTCTTTCACCAAGCCTTCCCAGATCCACCGGATAATCACTAGTTTGAGCCTCACTTCTTACAAGGACCTTGACACACTTCCTCCTAAACAATGGACACTGGCATTTCCTGGTTAAAGCATATGCTCTAACCCGTTAAATTATTCGTATCATGTTATATTTATTCTACCTGCCTCTATCTTCCTTCCAGCTTGTCTTTAAGCCTCCAAGTTTTCCATACCTTGTTGATTGTAACTTTGACTTATTCCTTTTCCTTTGTTATCTATTATTTACCAGAATTGTTACCTCAGTTTTACCCTTTGTTAAAATGTAAACCGATCCGATATGGTTATCTACTATGAAGGTCGGTATAGAAAACTGCTAAATAAATAAATACATAAATCATTTATTCCATCCAGGAACGTTATCTCTCTAGCGTGACCCGATGATACATTTACCCAGTCTATATTGGGGTAATTGAAGTCTCCCATTATTACTGCACTACCAATTTGGTTAGCTTCCCTAATTTCTCTTAGCATTTCACTGTCCATCTCACCATCTTGACCAGGTGGACGGTAGTATACCCCTATCACTGTAGTCTTCCCTGACACACAAGGGATTTCTACCCATAAAGATTCAATTTTGTATTTAGTCTCATGCAGGATGTTTATTCTGTTGGACTCTATGCCATCCCGGAGGAGAAGTCCATTACCTATTATTAAGTTGAATTAGAAAATAGCCACTGCTATTACTAGCTTCAGTAGCAGGGGATAGACTTAGTTTTTGGGTACTTGCCAGATTCTAATGGCCTGGATTGGCCATTGTTGGAAACAGGATGCTGGGCTTGATGGATTCTTGGTCTGACCCAATATGGCATGTTCTTAATGTTCTTAACCTCAGTCTGCTTCAAAGCTAGTATGAAGATATTCTGTTATCAAAGGAGAAGGACAGGTGTTTGATGGCTAATTCATCCTGCTGACTACAGAAACACTGTTTACAGTAAGTAAACTTGCTTTTTCTATCAGTAAGAAGGGCTGATTAGCCATGATCTGTGGGGAGTCCCAATCTGAAGGTTGCAGTGAAGCATTTCATGTTAATAACCTGGACACCACTGTGGATAACAGACTATTTACATATCAAATGGGACAATGTTGCCTGCCCTACTGCACTGCCTGTGGAATCCAAGACATCAAGGCAGTAGTGGGAAGTGAACTTATGCATCGCTGACCAAATAGTTGCTTTACAAATATCTTTGATTGAATACACTCTGAGGTGTGCAATGGAGTAAATTTTTGCTCTAACCTGATGAGCTCTGCCTGGATTAGTGAGATTGAGTGCAGCTGCTGCATAGCAGTTGTTGCATGCAACTCAGAATTCAGTTTGAAAGTGTTCTCTTGGCTACAGCTGTGCCAAATCTGCTGGGATCGTATGAGATAAATAGTTGTGACATGGGATTGCCTATGGCATTTTATACTATACCAGAGCTCTTTTGTAGTCCAGTATATGCAAAGTTTTCTCACCCTCGTGAGCATGAGGTTTTGGAAAGAATGTAGGACGAACTATTAACCAATTTTTAATGGGATGCAAACATTTTTGGCAAGAACTTAGGATGCGTTCTGAGAACCACTTTATCATGGAAGAATTGCATATCAAATCCCAATGCCATTCCTTGTGACCCTGGGCAAGTCACTTCATCCTCTATTGACTCAGGTAGAAATGTGTTGCCTGATTCATTAAGTCTTTTCTCCCATTCTGTGTCTATGGGAAAATATCTTGATGAATCAGGCTTTTAGATTGTGAGCCCTCTGGGGACAAGGAAATATCTATAGTACCTGGATGTTATCTGCTTTGAAGTGCATGAAAAAGTGGAATATAAAGCAATATCAATAAATAAATATAAGATGGGTAGTGAACCAGTGCTTGTAATTCGTTTAGTAGAAATAACTGCTACAATGAAGAATACTTTCCAGGTTAAGTGCTTTAGAGAAACAGACTCTCTAAGGGCTCAAGCAGTGTGCATTAGGTGAATGATGACTATGTTAATGTCCCAAGGCACCGATGGCTTGCGAATTGGTGGATGTAGTAGCAACATATCTTTCCTGAATTTGGAGACCAGAGGAAGCATGGAAATAGGTGTGCCTTTTCACAAGGCTCAGAACATGGAAGTGCAGGGGACTCTGTACCATCCAAGGTGGCCATGTCTGGAGGTGTGCTCAGCCTCCCAGGATAAAACATTGTGGCATTAGGCTTCTGAGAGTCCAGGCTGTAGCCTTTAGCTCCTACCTCTAAAGAATTGTGGAGAATGCCATTTTTTCCCATTAGGTTGTCATGTTAACTCTTCAAGGCGGAGTTGGACAAGAGGATTTAGGATGCTTTTGCTCGATGCGGTTTCAACATTGGTGGCTTGCCATTTGGTGTGTTTAGTGACCCACTCCTTGGCACCTACCCTTCTTTACAGTGTGTTATTGATGCAGGTTCCATGATTAGAGCCTGTTTCAGTACCTTCTGCACTGGTTTGAGGGAAGCTTGTTAATGCTTTATAGCCCGCTTGTCTCTAAAGATGGCAGCACCTAGCCACCTTCTTTCTCAAGGAATATGGAAGAGGATGTGGAAAAGATCACATGCCATGCTTCTGTTGGTAAGGAGGCAAGCACAAGTATTGTATCCATGCAGTTGAAGCATTTGATATACCCCATTTGCTATACCAGAGTTTGGTTGTAAAATCCCTCCTAAAAAAGGCAAAGAAAGCAATAAATCATTCTTTGGCTCCCATGGAATATAAATCTCAATATCTTTACCTCTGTAGGAAGAAACATTATCAGAACACTGTGTGCTTTTGTTGTGCATAGTGTCCTACCAGATCTATAGGGTGATCTACTTGCAAATGATCTGAAAGGGTCTCAGTAATTCACTCTTTCTTATGATGATCCTTTTTAAATAGCATTCAGAGCCTTTGTTATGAACATTGGCATTCAAATGATTGTGAGTTTCTGAGGAGATATGCAAGATCTCATTTATCTGCCATGTTGTGAGGGATAATGTTTTGGGGAAATAAGGTGAGCAAGGCAGTGATTCTTATGAAGTACCACCACTGTACAATGTCATGCCCTAATTGCTGCCACTTTTGAACTACTTGCTGAAGCAGTAGTTTCTGAAGCAGTTTTTTGCTCAAAAGAAATATTTCGAAGGCTCTACTCGCCCTAGATAGTAGGGCTCGAGGACTTGCTAGCATGCACAGAGAATCTCTGAGCTCTGTACTGCTATCCAGTCAAAACTAGGGATGGGTTTTTGACTGAATGAAGAGCAGATAATAGTGTTCGTCTGTTTCAATAGACTTTCTTGATGAAGGCAGGCAGATGTTTTTTTGTGACCATTGGCCCATGGTATAACCCTGGTCAGGAATTAAGATCTTCCCAAGAGGCCTTATTACAGGTCCCTTTAATATAGGAATTTTGCCTGAATGCCTTAAGATGAGGGCAATTTCTTCTGCTGCCATTCCCCTTTAGTATAGCCTCCCTAGGGATATTTAATTTCATTATTTTATTTAGATTCTCCCTTACTCAGTACCTGAACTATAATTTGGATTTGGAAAAGTGAGTAAATTAAAAAAAAAAAAAAATCCAAAAGTCTGTTTCAAAGCTGGATTACATTGCAATAAAGAAAATTAAACAATCCCAAATGAAATAGTCAGACTTAAATAACTAATAATCATATCAATTAACAATAAAATTAATACAAAATCCAAACCTTCCCTTCCGACCTATAACAAAACATAGCAACATCAAAGTACAAATTAATTGCAGATATAAAATTAAAATAAAGCAAAGATATGAAATAAAAAAAATTAACTGATAGGAACAGCAGTGCCTCAAAACAAAAAGAAGTTTGACATAATAGTAAATTATAAACATCAACTTAGTTTTATGACAGACTCTAGCAGACTGTATGACCAAGTCTTAAGGCCGTATCAAAAGGGAAGATGTGTTGTGAAATTCCTGATGAGTACAGGCAGGGAGTTCCAAAAAAAATATGGGCCAGTCTGGAGAAAGCCTGTTCCCTAGTCCTAATCTTACTAATTAGATTAGAAATGAATTATTCCCATGATTGGACGCTATCTCTTGTGCTTTTATTATTTATTATTTTACTTAAATGTAAGTTTTGCTGGTCGAGGATGTTTACATATGTGAGATTTTATTATCATTTCATTGGTGTAGATGGGATTGGGGATGTTATGTTTAACATGGGTTGTGGGTTGATCATGCTTTTCCTTGATCTTTTCTGCGTTTTATGTTGATTTTATGTTTTTATGATGTCATATGAAGTGTTTGTCCTGTTTCACATAGCTTGGTATGATTTTTAATATAGTGTGTTTTATTATGATTGTACACCATTTTGAGCAGATTATTAAATCTGGATGAACTGTTTATGAATGTTAGATGAAATTAAACCTCCGACAGGTAGGGCCTCTGATATAAGCGAGGGCTACAGATTACATCTATTGGAAATCCTTCCAAACTGCATGTATAGAAGAGCTCAATTTTCATTTAACACTAGAACCTACTCAGTTTGAATATCCTATCTTTTTTACAGATGGAGTGGTTGGGCCTGTCCACTGCAGGAGAAAGGGCAGGGATATCTGGTTTGTTGTTTTTTGAGCCTTAGTTGGCATTTTTGTTGTACACTGTATAAAAAAACAACCTTCTTGTGATTGGGGAGGTAGCATATAAGCTGCTGTTAGAGTTGTCATTAAATAAATGGCCCAGTTCCACACCTTGATTTTCTCAAATTCAGAATCAAAGTGACCAGAAAAATCCTCTTGAACACTTCCTTTTTCCAGAATTCTTTCAAAACCCTGAAGTCTAAGATGGGAAGGTTTTCTCTAGTATTTTGGGGTACTTGGGAGTACTTTGTGTATTTATTTTAAAAAGCTTTTACCCAGCAGTAAAAAAAAAAAAATGAACCCAGTTTGGCATAAAGTCACAGTTGTCACCTGGATCCTCTTGACTAGTGCCCGGACAGGGTATGGCAACTGAGGCACGCTCTAGAGAGATCTGCTTATGACAGCTCCTAAGAGGAAGGTACGAGTTTTCTGCTCCAGGAAGAGATTAGAATGAAGCCAGCAGCAGATGCCTCTTCCAACATTTACTGCATATGCCTTTTCTGCTCTCTAAAGATTATAGAGAAAGGTGACAAAAATGGATGGAAGATCTCTCGTTTATTGAATTTATATTCCACATTTCAGATAATTCAAAGTGGTTTGTATTCAGGTACTTGGAGGTCTTATGGTGAAAAGCTGAACAGGTTAAGGCTCTTTAGCTTGGAGAAGAAATGGCTGAGAGGGGATATGATTAAGATTTATAAAATCACAAGTGGAGTGGAACTGGTAAATAGGGAACAATTTACCCTTTCAAACACTAGGACTAGGGGACACTCTTTGAAACTAGCAATTGGCAGATTTGAAACAAAACCAAGGAAGAATGTTTTTCATTTAGTGCTCAATCAAGCTATGAAATCTTTTGCCAGAGGACAAGGACGGGGCAATTAACATAGTGGGGGTCAAAAGCCAGTTAGACAGGCTCCTGAAGAAAGTCTGTAAACAATTCTTAGCCAGGTACATTTAGGAAAATCAGTGCTTATGCTGAGGGAAATAGATCAACTAGTTTAGATCTGCAGGGTACTTGGGATGCAAACTGACCATTTCCTAGCGTGTAGCAGATGGACTCAAAACAAATGGGTATAGTGTGCTCGTGCTAGCAGTTGGAGACGGATCTGACGTCAGCACAGGTACATATACCCCTGCAGGAAGTGCAGCCATTCAGTAATTTCCGTCTCCAAAGCAGTTTGGAGCTACCTCACGCTCGCTGAGCGTGTTTCCAAATTCTAACGACTAAATTCCTAGAAGAAACCTATTGAAGCAAGCCCTGCACTCCTGTGGTGATACCTGGAGGTTCCTCACCCAGTTGAGTTTCCCGAGCTGACTTCCGTGGTCCCTCGGAAGCGAGAGCCTCGGTCCGGTGGCCGGTTCGCGGCAGGGACCTAGCCCCCGAGTGAGAAGGGCTCGGGCGTGGGTTGGCCCCCGAGCGAGACTAGTTCGGGCGCGGCCTGGAGGCAGCCTCGGTCCCGGCGTGGACTTGGCCCCCGAGCGAGACGAGTTCGGGAGCGGCCTAGAGGCAGTGGGCGCACTTCCTTATGCGCGGCGGTTGAAGGTACTCTCCCCCCGCAGCCGGAGACCGCCTGGGTCACAGCCGGGAAGCGCCGAAGACCAGGTAAGGCGTATATCTTTACTTGGTCTCCGAGGAAGTGTGGACTAACTGGGCCTGCCTACGAGGCAGCACGCCAAGGAGGTCACCATTTTGCCTGCCTACTGACCTTCGCCGATAGTTGCTAAGCTTAGTGCACGTTCGCGCACGCAATAGGCGCACGTTGTTCGCGCACGTTGTTAGCGCACGCGATAGGCGCACGTTCGCACATTGTAAGCCGCCCGTTTCAAGGCGCACATTTATAAGATGCCCGTGTATAGGCGCATGTTTATAAGACGCCCGTGTATAGGCGCACATTTCTTAGACGCCGTTCATAGGCGCATGCTGTTAAGCGCTCTTGTTAGGCGCACTTTATTGGGCGACACCGAATTTCAGGTGAATGGAGCATAAGAGAGCCCATGCGGCCGCAGAGCAGGCACCTCCAGAATCTGGCATGAAAGCTCTAAGCCTCTGCTCAGCATGCAACCTCAGAGCCACACAGAGCGAGGAAGCAGACTCACTATGTGCCCAATGTGAGGAGGCCATGGGAGTCCGAGGACAGGACCGGCCCCAGCCCTGCGGTTCCTCAGGGAGCACACCGGACTTAGCAGGCCGCGGCGAGCAACCAGGGAACCCGAGAGACCTGGTGCCCCTATGGCCAGATCCGGCTTCGCTTTCCTGGGTGGAATTATTCAAAGGGATTCACGCCTTTGTCCAGATGCAGTCTGCTCCTCGAATGGGTCTTTCCGTCCCGGTTGATCCAGTCCCTGGACCCTTGAGACCTAGGCGCAGCCACTCACCACCCGACAGCCCCGCTTTTAGGGATTTGGATTTCTCCCAGGAAAGTGAGGAGCCCCCCGAGGAGGGTGAACTTCCCTCGGAGATAGAGCCATATCGGACAGTGAGGTGCTTCTTTTGGAAAGAGGATCTTTCAGGCCTGGTCTCGCAATGCCTATCGGAACTGGCCATTCCGGGCCAGGATACCCCAGGGGACCCTAAAATGAACCCCTTGTTAGAGGGCCTGCGCCAACCGGCTCATCATTTTCCCCTCCTACAGGCAGCACAGCAGCTAATCGATCTGGAATGGAAGGCACCGGAGGCCTCATTTAAAGGGGGTCGGGCCTTGGCAGGCATGTACCCTCTGGATCCGGCGTCCAAGGAGCTGCTGGTGTGTCCCAAGGTAGACGCCATAGTTAACGCAATAGTGAAGCACACCACCATTCCGGTTGAGGGGGAAGCGGCCCTCAAGGATTCGCATGACCGACGCATGGACACCATTCTGAAACAAGCTTTTGAGGTAGCAGCCATGTCCCTATGAATCGCGACCTGCTGCACCGTGATGACGCGCTCCTGTCTATCACAGGCGAGAAACAACACCCAGGGAGCAGACATGGAATCAGCTCTCGCATTTCTCACTGACGCAGCCTCCGACCTCGTCTGTACGGCAGCCAAGGGAGTATCCTCTTCAGTGGCAGCCAGGAGACAGCTTTGGATACGTAATTGGGCGGCCGACTCGTCCTCCAAGACATGACTCACAAGAATGTCCTTTAAGGGTTCCTTACTGTTTGGCAGCGATCGCGAGAACTGGGCTACTAAATGGGGGGGGGGGGCCTCCCCATTACCCCGTCTACCAGAAGACAGGGCGAGGAGGAGCCAGCGTTCTTTTTCTAGACCATCTAGAGGTAGAAATTCGCAGCGCTTCAACCCTTACAGGACTTGCTATCGAGCACCTCGTTCCCAGGCCAGGAACCAGTCCTTTCGGACTAAGCACAACAAGAAGAGAACCGGCTCGGGTTCTGGCCCCGGCCACACCCCACAATGACAATCAGCTGACCCATCCGGGGGTAGTAGCCATAGGGGGCAGGCTTAACCCTCTTCTACCGCAGGTGGGTCGAGATTACTTCGGACCAGTGGGTCCTCGCCATCATCCGAGAAGGATATTACCTGGATTTCTTTCGGCTTCCGCCGAACAAGTTTGTGGAATCTCCTTGTTCACCGCTCAAGGCAGCGGCACTAGAAGTGACCTTACAGAGGCTCCTGGCCCTAAAAGCCATAATCCCAGTACCTGCGGGAGAGATAAATTCTGGGCATTATTCCATTTATTTCATAGTACCCAAGAAGGAGGGCACTTTCAGGCCCGTCCTGGATCTCAAGTCAGTCAACTGACACCTACAGGTCCCCAGCTTTCGCATGGAAACTCTACGGTCGGTCAAGAATTCAGTACAGCCAGGGGAGTTTCTCACCTCCCTAGATCTGTCGGAAGCCTACCTGCATATCCCAATCCATCGGGATCACCAGTGCTATTTACGCTTCAAAGTCCTGAATCAGCACTTCCAGTTCCGAGCTTTACCCTTCGGGTTAGCCACCGCGCCGCGGATCTTTACCAAGGTAATAGTAGTAGTGGCAGCGGCACTCAGGAAGGAAGGAAGGAATTCTCGTCCATCCCTACCTGGACGATTGGCTGATCAGGGCAAAGTCACCAGAGGAGAGCCACCGGGCAACCAACAGAGTTATAGCTCTTCTGGAAAGCCTTGGATGGGTAGTCAACATAAACAAGAGCTCCCTACAGCCATCCCAGTCGCTGGAATGCCTAGGGGTCCAATTCGACACCTGAGAAGACAAGGTCAACCTGACCTCCAAGAGAAAGTCAAAACTCCAGAGTCATCTGCAAGCCCTGCTGAGCGCCAGCCGGCCCACAGCTTGAGATTACCTACAGGTCCTCGGCCTCATGGCGTCCACTCTGGAGGTGGTGCCATGGGCGCGGGCTCATATGAGACCATTGCAACGCGCCCTTCTATCTCGATGGAGCCCACGATCACAGAACTACACCGTACGCCTACCTCTACCGGCCAGAGTGCGGTATCAGCTACGGTGGTGGTTGCAGCCCGGCCACATGAGCCGGGGGTCAAGAATGTCCTCCCCAACCTGGATTCTGCTCACCACAGATGCCAGCTTGAACGGATGGGGAGCACACTGCGAGGAACTCACTGCCCAAGGGCGGTGGACCAGAGAAGAGTCGAGGTGGAACATCAACCGACTAGAGGCACTGGCAGTCAGACTAGTGTGCCTGCGATTTGCCCACAGACTTCGCGACAAAGCGGTCAGAGTGATGTCAGACAATGCCACCACGGTGGCATACATCAATCTTCAGGGCGGAACCAGAAGCCAACAAGTGTCCCTGGAAATAACTCCCCTGATGATTTGGGCAGAAGCAAATCTCCAGGACATCTCCGCCGTCCACGTTGCTGGGAAGGACAACACAACGGCAGACTTCCTCAGCAGAGAAAGCCTAAACCCGGGGGAGTGGCAGCTGTTGCCCACAGCTTTCCAGATGATTGTGGATCAGTGGGGGACGCCGGGCATGGACCTATTAGCAGACAGGTCCAACGCTCAAGTACCCAGATATTTCAGCCGCAGGCGAGATCCGCTATCCCAGGGGATCGATGCCCTGGTACAGCCGTGGCCTCAGGGAATCCTGCTATATGCCTTTCCTCCCTGGCCCCTGCTGGGCGCCATTATATGCAAGATTCAGCGACACAGAGGCCTAGTTCTTCTAGTGGCCCCGGATTGGCCAAGAAGACCCTGGTACGCAGACATGAGAAGACTACTGGCAGGGAATCCTCTACGCCTGCCTCCACACAGGGACCTGCTGCAGCAAGGTCCCATCCTCCACGAGGATCCGGCTCAATTCTCTCTTACGGTCTGGCCATTGAGAGGGCTAGACTGAAGAAAAGGGGATACTCGGAGCCGGTTATAGATACACTCCTCCGAGCACACAAGTTCTCCACATCCCTAACATATATTAGGATCTGGAGAATTTTTGAAGCCTGGTGCGACTCTCTCGGCACAAATTCACATGCTGCTAAGATTCCTATCATTTTGGACTTCCTACAAGATGGACTTCAGCAGGGTCTGTCCCTCAGCTCCATCAAGGTTCAGGTAGCAGCACTGTCTTGCTACAGTCCCAGGAGTGACGGCAACACCATTGCCAAACACCCAGACGTCTCACGTTTCCTGTAAGGAGTCAAACACATTCGCTCGCCACTGAAGTGGCCAGTGCCCTTGTGGAACCTCAACCTAGTATTGGAATTTTTGGCGGGATCAGCCTTCAGGCCCCTTCGAGGCCTGTCCCTCTGTTTGTTAACCTTGAAGATGGTGTTCTTGCTGGCTGTGTGTTCAGCACACCGCATCTCAGAGCTACAAGCACTATCCTGTCAAGATCCATTTCTTAGAATTATTCCAGAGGCTATCCATCTTCGCACAGTTCCATCCTTTTTACCCAAGGTGGTCTTACACTTTCACCTCAACCAAACCATATCCTTGCCTACCACGGAAGGTTTGAAGAAGTCGGAGGAAGGTCGAATGCTACGCCATCTCGACATCGGCAGACTGCTGTCCAGATACCTGGAAATGTCAGAAGCAGTACGAAAGACGGACCACCTGTTCGTCCTGCACAGCAGGAAGAAGCTAGGGGAAGCGGCCTCACGGCCAACCATCGCCTGCTGGATTAAAGAAGTTATCAAGGCAGCCTACATAGAGGCGGGAAAACCACCGCCTCTACAGGTCAAAGCTCATTCTACCAGAGCACAATCGGCCTCTTGGGCAGAAGCTAAGCTGCTGTCGCCTGCAGAGATATGTAAAGCGGCGACGTGGTCCTCCCTCCATACCTTCTCCAGTTTCTACCATCTGGACGTCCAGGCCAGGGAGAACACAGCATTTGCCAGGGCAATCCTAAACGGCCCTCGGGCAGCCTCCCGCCCAGTCCGGGAGTAGCTTTTGTACATCCCATTTGTTTTGAGTCCATCTGCTACACGCTAGGAAATGTAGAGATTACTTACCTGATAATCTCGTTTTCCTTAGTGTATGCAGATGGACTCAGCATCCCGCCCGGCTGCCGGCATACATGGGGATTCACCGACTCACGGTAAGCCATGTTTTCTTATAATAGGCCATCCACCCTGCTAGGTGTCGACGCCTTCCAGTTGAGAACACTGGCGGTCTCCAGCTACTATCAATCGGTCAGGGTAATCCTGTTCATTTAATTGATTGGTCAGCTACAGCTTTTGCAAGGAAGATTACTGAATGGCTGCACTTCCTGCAGGGGTATATGTACCCGTGCTGACATCAGATCAGTCTCCAACTGCTAGCACGAGCACATTATACCCATTTGTTTTGAGTCCATCTGCATACACTAAGGAAAATGAGATTATCAGGTAAGTAATCTCTACATTGTTGGAGACAGAATGCTGGATTTGATTGACCTTTCTCTGACCCAGCATGGCACTTCTTATGTTCTGCCTTTATTGGGGGACTGTTTTTTCTGTATGCCTATCCCACGTATTCCTCTGACTAAAGCTTTAATAAAACTTAACAAAATAAAAAAAGACTGAGGAATTATGATACTCTTATCTTCCCTTTGAGCCAGATCTTAGTTCTGCTCCTAAAGAATGTGTCCCTATAGAAACAATCAAATTGGGAACTTCTCCAACCCTAGTCAGTTAATGAGGAATATTGCTCCACCCTAGCATTTAGTCTCTTATCCTCACAGCCTGGATGTTAAGGGGGGAATGCAGTAAGATCCTGGGGTATGTCTGAAAAAGTGTCCTAAGTTATTCTGGCTTCGAAATAATATCTACCAGAAGATTTTATGGTTTTAAATGGAGGATGTTAAGCAATCTAGTATGAAGGCAAGGCCCTCAATCCCTTCTCTTGTCCCCTACAAAAACTGCTTGAACAACTACATTTTTCAGAATATGATCTAAAACCTAGCTTTGTCAGAGTTTACCTAAGTGCAATTGAAGCACGTCACCGGCATGCAAAAGGGAACCTAAGACAAGGTGAATAATAGCATATGGGGGTGGATCCAAGATGGATGCACGGTAGCACAGCTCGGCGTTTGCTCCGTGGGCGATTTGAATTACTTACTTTATCTTGCGAAAAAATTCTCTTTGATGGCAAGAACGCGGAAACCAAGGGGAGAACCGTACTCTGTGGTCCCCACTACGACGCCTCTTACCGGACCCATGGACGCACATGTCCTGCGTGGAGGCCTAGGAGCGGGACCTCAGCCGCTGGAGAGTGGAGGAGGGGAAAAGGAGCTTCCCTCTCTCCTTGGCTCACTATCTCCTCTTAGTCCCGCAAAAGGAACCCTGCTGCGGAGAGAAGCACTTTCGGAGCGGCAGGAATGTTGCTGGACCAAGGAGCCATGGAATGGAGCCTGGCAGGGACTGCAGGAAGTGCAATGACAGCAGAGAGCCCAATTTCATCGGGGCAGACCAGCGAAGAAAGAAGCACAGTACTGGGAGAGATGGGAAGCGGTGTAGAAGTTATCCCTGAGACAATTTCATTGACTGTGGTAAGACCCGTTGTCTTTTCACTAGAGACAATATGGGAGTCTATAGTTGAAATGAAAGTTTCTATATTGCGACAACCTGCAAATATTAAATTAAAAGAGTTGGAAGGGAAAGTTGAAGTTTTGACGCATACCAATATAAATTTGGGACAGCAAATTATATCAAATAAAGAACAAATAAAGGGACTCCAACAGGTGCAGATAACAATGATAAAAGATAAAAAAAAAAAAAAAAAAGAGCATGGTGGTGAAAATAGAGAACATGGAGAATCAAATAGAAAGCAAGAACTTAAGATTCATAAATTTCCCGCAAGTACCTTTGAACTCCACCAGAGAGATGTTCAAGAAATATCTCCAGGAAGCTTTGCAAGTTGAGGAATTTCTTATGCCACCTGTTTCAAAGATCTTTTACTTACCAAGAGCAAGGAGCCAAATGGAGCAAAGAGAGGCTGTGATACCTGAAACCCCGAGAGGGGATTTGCCATTAAACATCTCAACAATATTGGAAACGTCAGATACAGAACAAGCATTACCTGCAACCCTAACTGTGACCATGGCTTTAGAGCCAGACAAGGAGTGGTTGCTTAAGTTATGTTTAAGACATAGAAATGTTGTATTTTTAGGTTGTAGAGTAAGAGTATTCCCAGATGTCTTGAGAGATAGTCAAAGAAGAAGGAAAGCCTTCCTTCTTCTGAGACCGCAAGTATTGACATTTGGGGGAGGTTTTTTTTCCTTAAATTCCCATGCAAATGCATAGTAAAGTATGCTAATAACACGTATATATTTTTTGAGCCCCCCAACTGACACAATTTCTAATAGGGAAAACTCCTGTTATGCCCGTAGGGAATAGTTTGGGTACTGTGTGTTCCTCTTAAAGTAAAACAGTTCTCTGAATAGCTACTGTGGATTTGCTTTGTTAATTGAGTTTTCTTGAGGTTGTGTTTTCCACCCACTTATTCTGTGGACTTTAAATTAAGAGAATATGTTGTTAATTTCGTAGGACATTTTTCTTTTGATTGGTGGTATTGGATGTATTCTCTGTAATTTCCTTCAAGATGTTATCTTGTAAATTTGTTAAAATGCATTAAGAAAAAAAAAAAAAGGAACCTAAATTCGTTTAGCCTCTAGTTGTCAGATTTATGCAGAGTTGTTTCAATTGAAGTTTCATCAAGCTTCTTGCCGTGTCATGGGATATAAAATAGCTGCTTATTTCAGCTCATGAAAGCCTCCTTTCAGTCTCTAGCTCTTGTGGTCTGAAATATCTGACCTGGAATTTTGCATTTTTGGTGGCCATCACCTGTCACATGGTAGGAGCATAAGATGGCGCCGGCTGTCCATTGTTCCTACCATGTGACAAGGACCGACCAATGGCACTGGTAGCCCCTGTGACATAGTAAGAGCAAAGGCTATCGGCGCCATTTTGAATACCGGCAGCCGACTGCCCGAGTGCAGGAGATCGCTCCAGGACACCCGCTGGACCACCACGGACTTTTGGCAAGTCGTGGTGGGTTGTAGTTAATTAAATTTAAAGGGTTGGGATGGTTTTTTTTTTTTTTTTAACTTTAATGGGAAACGAATACCATATGTAACTAAATGGATGAATCTGGATCCCCCGAAAACAGATGCAACGGATTTGGGTCCCGACGAATACCGAATCGGACGAATCCATCCCTGCTGCACATCCCTATATTTCTTACACCAATATTTCTTTATAATAAGATGTTTGCAGAGCATCACCCTAAATTTATGCATTAAGTATCATCTGATTCCATTTATCAATCAGTCATCTTTTTAACATTTTCTCCAGACTGCATCTCTGCAAAGGTAAACAAGCCCTTCACTATTTGGATTGGTAGAGAGCTGTCATCCTTTTCTCCTGAATGGACTAAAGTCCAGAAAAAGCAGTGTTTTTCTTTTGACTCTTCTTAGGCAGTGTCAAAAGGTACCAGTTTAAATTGGATAACGGATTGTATCTCCTTTTATTATGCCTAGACAGGCCTGACCTGGGATGGGGCCACTAAGCATTGCCTCCATTAAGGAGATTTTCAAGGATGCAACATGGCATTCAGTCTATGCTTTTACATCCCATTGCTGTTTGGATATGGCAAGCTAGTAGGTTTGAACTGTTTGTTTTCTATGCTCTTTTTGAAGGTTAGAGCCCAAATCCATCCTCCCTATGACCCGATAGATTATTTTGGCTTGTTTTCCAGGGAATGCAATGTAACAAAATAAAATCTTTTTACATTTTGACTTAAATTAACCAACAGAAATGTACACCCATTGGCAGTCTTGTTTTTTCCTCCTTTTTGTTGAAGGCAACGTTTAGCTAGAGCAGAGGTGCTCACACCTGTCTTCAGCGTTGCCCCCCCCAACCCCCATGTGCATGAGAAATATTTGCATACATATGAGGTTGTGCATGGAAATAAATGCCATGTATATTCATTAAAGAGATCCTGAAAATCTGACTGGGGCAAGGATTTCAAACACCCCCGCTCTAGAGAATCCCACTTGTGTGACTCAAGTAAACCAGTTTGTCTTCAGTGAAAGCAAAGCTGCCTACCCGTAACAAGTGTTCTCTGAAGATAGCAATTCACCAGCCACACAAGCCTTCCCACTTCCCTTTCTGGAATGGTTTTCCCTCAGTCAAAGCAGTATTAGAACTGACGGGAGCCATGGAGCTGCAGTTCTCTTGAAAACACAGGTTTTGTGGTCAGATTCTGAATAAAATGGAACAACAGTTAGAGGTTAACAAAATAAAAACTCTTAACTTTTTTTTTCTCCTCACTTCCTCCTCTTTCCAAATTTATCCTATTTGACATTAAAGAAGAATGTTAAATTTTACTTTGTTTTTATTTCCTAAAATATTTTTTTACATACCTCCTATCAACATTTCTAGGCGGTTTACAAAATAACATTCATGAACATTTTCACTTAAACACATAATAAATAAAAATAAAACAACACTTTGTAACATTTTTGTTTCTACAGGATGCCCTAAAACTCAAACTACTGGACAGCAAGTGGGACCAGCACGTTGCCAGGCAAAGGAAGGAAGAAAGATTCAGAGACTTCTGTAAATGTAAGGGACTTGAAATGAAATAATTGTAATTGAAATCTAAAGTTACTTTAGAAGCAAGGGCCTTCAATCTTTTTAAGTCCAATTTTTAAAGAGCAACAATATGAGAGAGAAAAGTAAACTGTAATCTTTCATGTCAAGTTAAAGCTGTCTGTTAGCATCCCACACAATAGTCTTGTCATGCATGTTTTGTAAGATGGTGAATCTGGTATCAGAAATACTCCTAGATGTCTTGTGGATACAAACATATCAATGTATTTAGATTGATTTCTTTTTAAATTTAAGCATGGTGTATGGTCATGAGGCCCAGTTTGAACCTGGAATCCATTAAGTTTAGTAAATCTGTGCAATGCCAAAGAAAACAAAATTTTTCTTTGACTTTTTTTTTTTTTTTTTTAAATCTGCTTACTCTGAGGAACTTGATAAATATGTTAAGTGGGTGTTTTCTGTCTTGCCTCTTCTTTCTCTGCTTGCTAGCAGGGGAGGCCTGTTAACCAGGGTCTGAAATCCCTGCAGCAGAAATATGCAAGAGTAGATTTCTGTTATACCAACTAGCAAATAGCTAAGTTTTTAAATTTTTATTTTATTCTGCAGCATTAATTAGTATGCACTCTTTAAGAATAATTTGCTGTCAAATAACAAGAAGGGAATGCTCATCCAGTGTACATTTGTCTTACATAGCACTTTACCCTTCAGTACTCAGCTGTTTGGGTGGCCCTTTTAAAGAAAATACCAGAGGCAATTAATTGTGGTACAATGTGTGGCCATGCTTTATTGGAATTATGCACTGGATTTGTATTATATTCTTTTAAATTATTTTTACACCATTTTCTTTCCTCAAATTTATTCTCTTGAAAATTGGCAGTTTTTGTGGTAGAATTATGTAAGTATGTAAAACTTATGTTACAGCTGTGTACATAAATTTGCAATGATTTATGAAAAACTAGTAAGCAAGTAAAGCACATAATCAGGTCATTTTTGTAGACCTATTGCATACAGCAGGGGTGCATGAGAGAGATCATGGATATTCATTGTGGATATCCTGAAAACCTGGCCTGTTTGTGGCTCTTGAGGACCGGAGTTGGCCACCCCTGGCATACAGCATCCTTCACTAAAAGGAGATTCTCAGTTCAAATACTGGTATTCCCATTGATATTAAATTAGAAGAATGCCTGTCATAAATGACAGATTTTGAGCATTCAAAAATGTTGTGTGAAATATGTTTAACCTCCATTTCATCAAGATTTGAAAGGTATATGTCAAAATTTCTAAAAGTGGTGTACACTCACACACACATACCTTTGATGTACCTGTTAAATCCCCAGTGTTTTTTCTGTTTGGTTTTTTTTCTTGCCTGCTTGATCCACTCATTCCTCATTGGACCTGGTCCCCCACCCCTTTCCACTGCCGCCATTCCTCAGTTATCTTCCCACTTAGGAGCAACTTCCCTTCTTTCAGCAGAATAGGTGGATAGCCATCTCTTCCCCCTCCACATCAGCCTCGGTTCCCTCATGTGTGTGGGCATCTTTTTTTAGCAACTCGAAAAGAGAGAATACTGGGACTTTGAGCTACTGACTTGTCTATTTGCTTGACAACTGGTTCATATACTGGTTGGTTGGCGAGAAACTTAGATGTAAGAGTCCTTTTATGGGCTGAAGCATTACAGATGGAAACTGACTTTTATTTCATCATTTTTTACCATCTTGTTTAAAACAGCTCAAAAAAATCTTCAGATATTCTGTTTTTTAAATAGTTTTTGTTTGATCAACAACATAGCCTTAATCTTTACAATTAGTTTTTATTTGATGATAGCATGTTTTTTAAAATTTAATGCTAGGCACTGACAGAAAATGCATTGCTTGTAAATTTTAATTATTTTATGTAGTACAGTTTTTTGTTTTTGAACTTAATGCAACACTTCAGTTTAACTGGCTTCAGACTCAAGCATGAGATGTTTAAATGTACTACTTCTTATCACTATACACCAAACCCCAGAAATAGTTTTTTCTTTTGCATGAATGCTTGCCAAACCCTATCATGGACTTGAACCCAGAGCAGCTATGTTGCAGTGCATACCAATAGGTCATAGGGCAGCTGAAAGTGTAACTTCAGTGTTCAAAAAATAACTCTCCAATATTTCCTTTTAAAAGATAATAGTGCTTTATACTAGTATTGTACATTTGCAGATATGCATTTAAGCTTTGACTTTCAAGGAAGCTATGTTTAAATGCTCTTTAATATTTCTTTGCTGAAAAAATAAAGTATATCTATTAACTTATTTTCAGTACATTTGTCCTTGGTTTACCAGATGTGTTAAGAAACCTGTAAAGGAGCTGAAGGTGTTCATCTGAAAACCTACATACATATAGGTAGTGCTGAATGAATGGTGCTTGTGATAGATGACACATGGTTCCTTGTTTCTTTCAGTGATTAAAAAATTAAACATGTAGCTTGCAGTCTGTGTATGCTATAATTCATTTTTTCTTTTAGCAGGTCAAATTTAAAATTATCACTGCCTACGTGTAACCTTGGCAATGCTATATTAGCATTCAGCCTGTATGGTTCTAATAATTGTTGCTTGAGTGGTTGAAGGGGGTTTTTCATTGTACTTACTTCAGCAAATACACAAAGAACAAGTAATTGCTTCAGCAAGAAAAATGTTTCTAGTTAATAATAGATTTAATCAGCGACAAATTTGGTCTATATTCCTGCCATATATTTTACTTCCATAAGATGCTACTAGAGAGCAATCATGCTAGATCTGGTAGCTCCGTGGCAGTGCTGTGTACTGCCTTGAGAATGGGAATCTGGTTCAATTTCTGCATCGGCCCTTCTGTACCTCAGCTAGGCTGAGGCTGAAGATGCTGCAGAAGCAAGGTTCGCAGCCCCTGGGGTAGGGAGGAAGTCCGATCATTTGGCAAAGGTGATACCTGGTGGCCAGATTGAAAGCTCAAGGTACAGGGTTCTGGAAGGGGGAGGAAGAGTCTATTCAAATGGGGAGAGGGGAGAAACCCCAGGTAATTTGCAAATGAAGGCTCAGGGCACTAGAATCCCAGTATTTGTTCCGATTTGAGCTGGAAGAGAAAGGAAGAACTACCGTGCCAAAAATAAAATATACTGCATATTAGGATGAAAGAAGGTCAGGGGATGGGTGAGAACTGTACAGACTTAGAACTCATATTCGGTGTAGTGAGTGGAAAAAAGTGTGTGTATAGTTCAGTCACCGTTTTTTCCCTTAGTTCTGCCATAAGAAAAAGGTGTGTTGTGAACAATGCCAATAATGAATGTGATCTTTCTGTGCGTTCAATAAAGGGAAACTAGAGATTAGGTTCTCCATTCAAGTGGCCCTCTGGTTGTAAGTTAATACTGTGTGTTTGGTTGGCTATAGATTGCAGATTTGACATTGAGTTCATATCTGTTCAATTTGAATGTCACAGTGCTTCAGAGGCAGAATTTAAACCAAGGCAAGGCTCTCTCCCTCCTCCCACCTCCTTTCTGTTTTCTCTGTGCACTGAACAGTGAGCTGAGCAAGTCTGAATCATAAAGTTACAAGACATTTTTCCCACCCACATCACTTTTCTTTTTATTTGGTGTGTTTTGACAAACTATTAGTCTATAGTTCTTTGTTCCAGCTTTTTTTTCTTTATATTTAACATTTATTTGCTAATCTAGTTGCTAGAATTAAAGCAATATAATCCATGTGCTAAGCATCTCATGGGACTTTTGGTTTTAGGGATATGCAAATTAGTTTGGGTTGAACAAAATCTAGGACTTAGCTTTTTTCCACTGATCTCAGACTATTAGATTGGGGGGGGGGGGGGGTGAAGCAGAATGGCATCCTAGAGGTAGAACGCTTAAGCTCTGAGCTCTCTTGGTGGTGTTCTCTTTACCGTGGAAAAGAAGCAGAAGGGGGGAGTGCATCCCCCACCAATTCAGTTCCCTTCAACTCTTATTCAAGAATCAGTCGTGCCGTTGCCTCCATTCTGCGGCTAGAGCTTCTCACTGCCGAGGTTGAGAGAGAAGCCTCTTCCCGGTCCGAGGCTTAGGGTATCCCTCAGTCTGGAGCAGCGTATGATTCCCCCACGCCCAGAGCTGTTGGTCTCTCTCGGAGCAGAATCCCCCATCGATATGGTGAACCTGGTAGTTGGAGATCCGCAGGTGTTGTAACAGCTGGTCAGCTCTTGTGTATGGCAGAGTCCGATGACAGCTATTTCTTCTCCTTTCGGCTACCCCCGACAGCAGTTGGAGGTGCTGGTTGGTGGCTGTGTGGCATCAGGCTTCCTTGGACTTGCTGGAACATTGGGAGTGCCAAATCTGTTCACCTGTCTGAAATCTAGGAGTGGAGATGAGCATTTTCAGGACAAGAAGTAAGATCTTGCTTGAATTTGTTTGGAGTGCAATTTGCACTATGAATAATACTATCTTTAAAAGACTTGAAGGAATCACATTTCTAATGAGGGATAATATAGAGAGTGGAGCAATCAGTTATAAAGTTTTCGGAGAAGCTTTTTGTCTGTGAAAGAAGGGTAACCTCAATTCAGCCTAATGAAAGTCTGCAAAAGGATAATTTAAAACTACTACGCAAGCTGGAAGTGATGGGAAAGAAAATGAGGTTTCTGAATTTGAGAATTTCAAATTTCCTCAAGCTTCTTTCGTTAGCTCAGGAGAATTGTTTAAAAAATATTGATTGGAGAGGGAGCAGAAATGTAAATAATATGAAACCATTACTGCATATATTATGTGATTGGTGTCAAATAAACCAATGATTACCATATATTTATTGTTGTATATGCATTTTATTCAATAAAAAAGTTAAATATAAGAAATATTTGTTAGAAGTTCTAAAGTTCACTCCGGAAGCACTTCCATCATTAAATAAGATTTGCTATCTTCCTGAAAAGAAATGTGTTAATGCTCCTGATACACAGGGTGAAGTTGAGCAAGAACAGCTAAATATAGGCACTTTAGAATTGTCCACCTTTTTTAGAGAATTCGCTGGACGAGGTGTTTTCTCGGGCTGCCTCAATATCTTTTGTCTTTGAGTCAGATAAAACTTCCGTTATGCATCTTTTCTTCAAATACAAAGAATCTTTGTTTTTGGGACAACAAATTTTGTGTTTTCCAGATGATCTTTTGAAAGATAGGCTAGACTTAAGCAATTCCTGCAGATGAGGTAGGATGTGTTTAATATTCATGGTGAATATTCATTTTCCATCTAAGTGCTTGTGAAGTATGAAAATGTGATACATTTTTATTGACCTGCTATAATTGAGTATATTTTTTAATGCTAAAATTGCTGCTGTTGCTGCAGCCGTTTAGGTTTTGTAAAGACATTCGCTGGTGTAATGTATACCTCTAGGATTGTTCTTTTCCTCAGTTTCATTTGTCAATAATAGCTTTTCTGTATTTTTCATACCCCCCCCCCCCCCCCCCCGATTGTTGTGGGCATGGATGAGGATTCCAAGTTGTATTCTTATTTTCTTTTATATTAATGTATAACTCATTTTATATCTCAGCAGCCTATTTTCCTTACAAATATTATGTATTGTTATTTGTTAAAATTGAATAAATAAATGGGTTAAAAAAATCTATCAGATTATTTTCTTTGGATCTTCTCAAAATCCATTTCAGATTTCTTTAGATTTTGCTGTCATCCATTAGCAGATTACTATGGATACACTTTGGATTTTGTCATATGGCCTCTTTGGGGATTTAACCTGCACATTTTGTACAGATCCATCAAATTAGTTTGTTAATGTCTTTTTAATGAAGCTTGCACATCTCTATCCTTGACTTATTTGAAGCGATGTTGGTGTAGTATATTGATTTAGGAAGGAATTTAGGTAAACTTTTATAAACTGAGCATGACCAGTTTTGCTGCTTATCTGTTGGCCTGATACTTTTCATTTATCTGTTAATCAGTTTTCAAATCCCGATTCTGAGACTAGGGAAGTTGATCACATGATCTTACCTCTTAAAGTCAACTTACATTGATAGTACCTTCTTAACCAGTTTAATCTTGCTGCTATCACTGGACATTTGTAATCTTTTCTCTCTTTTGGTTAGAACAGGGGTGCTCAAATAAATCTCATGCATATTCATTAGGATATCCTGAAAACCCAACTGGCTGGGGGGGACCCATAGGACTGGTTTGAGCACCCCTGGTTTAGAAGATGGTCAGTGCTATCCCCTTTCACTTAGACAGTAAAAAGAATTCCTGAACTTTCACTTAGTACCTGCAGTGTGGTTATATAAAAGACCATAGCAATGCCTGTCCTCGTTGTCTTTGCTGGCACAGCAAAGTAGGTTTGGGATAACTTTCAACTTGTGCCATTTCATATAGAAAGGTGAACAGGAAATACTTTGTGAGCTGCTGGACTGATTGCCCACAGGTTCTTCTTGAGGGTTTGGGAGTTAGTCTGTAGATTTTGCAGGTCAAGTTGTGGGTCAAATTGTAAAAGAAGACTTACCAGATCAGATGTGCCCACTGCTCGCTCATTCCTTGGATATGACTAGATTACTGGTGAACTGAGATTACTGCAACCTAAGTATCTTCTATTCTTTTCTCAAGAGGTAATGCTCTTAGTCTAAGTATCCTCTGTGAACCTGATAAATAAGCATGTAAAATGAGGTGCTGTTAATGGACGTCCAGATGTAGATTGGAGAGTGCCAGCTGCCAAATCAACTAGAGTAGGGAAGGATACAAGAATTCTTACAAGAAGCTTTTTCTCAAGCAACTAGCCATCTGTCCTTACTCTTGCCTGCATATGATGCCTGTGTGACCAGGATTGCATCGACTCATCAAAAGCAACTGTTCTGCTCACTACTATTTACTCTTGTGAGGTCTGTCAAATTGCCCGAAACATGATCAGACTGAGCCCCAGAGGCATCTTAACCAGTTTAATCTTGCTGGTATCACTGGACATTTGTAATCTTTTCAGCGCCCATGGACTGAGTTGGGGGTGAAGAGCCAGCATGAAGACACCTGAAGGACTGTGTGCCCTGTCGCATGCATGAAGGAGTGTTACAAAGGAGCACCTCCTTTGTGTACATATTGGGGTAGATTTTAAAAGAAGCGCGATCAGCCTACTTTTGCTTGCGCATCAGACTCAAGCAAAAGTACGCTGGATTTTAGTAGATACGCGCGGAGCCGCGCGTATCCACTAAAATCCTGGATCGGCGCGCGCAAGGCTATCGATTTTGTATAGCCTGCGCGCGCCGAGCCGCGCTGCCTCCCCCCGTTCCCTCCAAGGCCGCTCCGAAATCGGAGCGGCCTCGGAGGGAACTTTCCTTTGCCCTCCCCTCACCTTACCCTCCCTTCCCCTACCTAACCCACCCACCCGGCCCTGTCTACACTCCCCCCTTACCTTTGTCGGGGGATTTACGCCTCCCGGAGGGAGACGTAAATCCCCGCGCGCCAGCGGGCCTGCTGCGCGCCGGGCCGCGACCTGGGGGCGGGTACGGAGGGCGCGGCCACGCCCCCGGGCCGTAGCCACGCCCCCGCACCCGCCCCCAAAACGCTGCCGACACGCCCCCGGAACGCCGCGACGACCGGGCCCGCCCCCCGACACGCCCCCCTCCGAGAACCCCGGGACTTACGCGAGTCCCGGGGCTCTGCGCGCGCCGGGAGGCCTATGTAAAATAGGCTTCCCGGCGCGCAGGGCCCTCCTCGCGTAAATCCGCCCGGTTTTGGGCGGATTTACGCGAGCAGGGCTCTGAAAATCCGCCCCATTGTGTGCACTGGATGTAGGCCAACATTGAACCTTGTTTATAAGCATATTTAGATCTGAATCATGAGTATGTCTTGTCTGAAGCATGAAAAGTGTCTGGAGGAAATGCAAGTTAATCTATTGAATGCTTTGGGGCGGATTTTCAGAGCCCTGCTCGCGTAAATCCGCCCAAAACCGGGCGGATTTACGCGAGCAGGGCCCTGCGCGCCGGGAAGCCTATTTTACATAGGCCTCCTGGCGCGCGCAGAGCCCCGGGACTCGCGTAAGTCCCGGGGTTCTCGGAGGGGGGCGTGTCGGGGGCGTGTCGGGGGGCGGGCCCGGTCGTCGCGGCGTTCCGGGGGCGTGTCGGCAGCATTTTGGGGGCGGGTACGGGGGCGTGGCTACGGCCCGGGGGCGTGGCCGCGCCCTCCGTACCCGCCCCCAGGTTGCGGCCCGGCGCGCAGCAGGCCCGCTGGCGCGCGGGGATTTAAGTCTCCCTCCGGGAGGCGTAAATCCCCCGACAAAGGTAGGATGGGGGTTTAGACAGGGCCGGGCGGGTGGGTTAGGTAGGGGAAGGGAGGGGAAGGTGAGGGGAGGGCAAAGGAAAGTTCCCTTCTAGGCCGCTCCGATTTCGGAGCGGCCTAGAAGGGAACGGGGGTAGGCTGCGCGGCTCGGCGCGCGCAGGCTATACAAAATCGATAGCCTTGCGCGCGCCGATCCAGGATTTTAGCCGATACGCGCGACTACGCGCGTATCTACTAAAATCCAGCGTACTTTTGTTTGCGCCTGGAGCGCAAACAAAAGTAGGCTATTCGCGCTCGTCTGAAAATCTACCCCTTTATGTATGGAAGAAAACCACCACAGTTTGATATGGTAACTTAGACCTGTCCCTATACTTTGTGTTTAACTGAAACTTGGCTTCTTGACGCTTATATTTTTGCACTAAATCAGTTGTTTTCTCCTTCATATGTGATAAGTGCAAAGTCTAGATGTTACCAATGGGTTTGGGGTTCTTCTGATCATGATCAAATAGTCCTTGACAGCTTCTCTCCTGGATTGACATTGAAATTGACCAGCATTATGAGATGCTGGCATTCTGTCTCATGGGGTCCTGATTATCCATTTATGCTATTTCCCTCCAGGTCTTATGTCCAGTTATCAGTTGTCATTTTTTGAGGTAATATAGGCATCTATAATTGACCTATATAGGACTATACTATTGGGGGATTTTAATTTGTACATAGATGATGTGCCTTTACCAGTGCCTTGTGACTGTTTACTTAGATCATTGTCAACTCTGCAGTTGAGGCAGATAGTTATGGAACCTACACATTGAGCTGGTATATTCTTGATTTAATTTTACTGGGGGGACAATGGGCGAATACGTATCTGAGGTTAAGATTTATTTAGCTTCCATGGTCAGAATACTTCTGGAATATTTTTTATACTTCTAAAGTTTTGCAGTTTTCTATTTCCTGGGTATTTTTTTGTTTTTGTTTAATTGCTTGTCATGAGTTGCTAATGAATGTTGTGTTTTAAAATTATGTAATTTTTTATGTGCCCACCCCGAACTTTGAAGGGCATAGGAAATAAATTATTTACATAACTAAATGACTATAACCACAAGTAGACAACGATCAGCCACACCAGCTATGACTCAATTTAATAACCCACATGTTGATATTGACCTCTTATAGAGACAGTGGGCTCCCAATTTTGATTTGAAGCTATCATTAGCACAGACATCTGACTCTGCATTCTCTAGTAAATTCTGTAGATAAAGTGGTGTTCTGAAAGCTTACATCCCTTGGAGAACCTAGTCAGTATCCTGGTTTAATCAAGCACTGAGGGAGATATAAAGGTGTCTCCACCTGGCAGAGCGCCAGTGGCAGAAAGTTAATTCTCTAGCTAACCTTGTCTACTTTAAACAATGTTTTGCTAAATATAGATATCTTGTGAATGAGGCCAAGAAATAATTCTCTCTAATAGGATATTGGCCATCAGAATCACTCTAAAGAATCGTTTCATACTGTAAAGCAGCTGACTCGGCATCATGGTTCTTATGATGATGAATATCACACTCAATTTTCTGTGAGTTGTGAGAAATTTGCAGTTTATTTCCATGACCAAGCTGCTGATTTATCTGCTCAGTTTCCAGCTATGGAATATACTTGGACTTTTCTGAAGCGATTAACACCTTTTGTTACATCAGGTGTTTGACTAGTGAAGAGAGGCAATGGCTGAACATCTTTATGGAGGAATAGAGAGCCTTTGTTTTTGTATATATATTATTTTTAAGACATTGTTCTGTTTTATTATATGCTTTATTTTTGATTGTTAATTTCTGTAAGCCACCTAGATGGTTGATAAATCTCAAAGTAAATAAACTGGGCTCAATCTTTGGGAGGGCAGAGTACAAAGAATAGATGAGACCTGGGATTGTTTTGGCTTTGCTAATAGTAGTGAGATTATTGAATAAGATGAATAGCATGTCATGCCCTTTCCAGTGATTCTAAAAGAAATTAATTTTATCGTAATCTCTTTTAAAATTTAAATGCTACTGCTCAGATGCCCCCGACCTTGGACGGGGGCCGGGCGCCCAAGGCAGCGGCCATGGACATTGGAAAGCAGCGGGGCCTCCGATCATGGACGCCTGGAAAGAGGCGGGAACATCCATGGATGTTGGAAGGCAGTGTTCCTGTCTTTTTCCGGGCGTCCATGCTCAGAGGCCCTGACCTTCACAGACGACCGGACGTCCTTGCACGTCCATGCTCGGAGGCCCTGACCTTGGACGTCCGGCCGGGCGTTCAAGGCAGTGCCCATGGACGTTGTAAAGCAGCGTTCCAGTCTCTTTCCAGGCGTCCATGCTCGGAGACCACGACCTTCACAGACGCCCGGACGTCCTTGCATGTCCTTAAGTGCCTGGCCTCCAATCAAGGACGTCCGGATGCTCAGGGCAGCGGCCCCGGTGTCCATGCGGGGTCTGTAGAAAAGAACCATCCATTTACCTGCTGGAATGACATTTGAAATGACAGGTATGGCGCCAGCGCACCCCGGATACAGTTAAATGGATTGCGAACGCCTACCGCTTCATAAGCGCGCTTTTGACGCTTCTTTGCTACCACTTGGATTTGCGTCTAATCGAGCGGCTTGCGAACTAAAATGTGCGCACGTCAAATGCGCGGGCGCCCGACACTGCTGCACTTTTTTTTACGCGTCTGTACTGTATCGGCCTGAAAGTGTGGAGAGAGATGAGGAAATGTTCTGTTCAGTATCTTTGTGCGTGACATTGCAGAAGGGATAGAAGGTAAAGTTTGTCTATTTGTGGATGATATTAAGATCTGCAGCAGAGTAGACATGCATGAAGGAGTAGAGAAAATGAAAAGTGATTTAAGAAAGCTTGAGGACTGGTCTAGGATGTGGCAGCTGGGATTCAATGCCAAGAAGTGCACAGTCACACACCTGGAGTGCGGTAATCCAAAAGGGCTGTAAGCGATGGACAGTGAAAACCTAATATCCATGGACTGGGAGAGGGACCTTGGGGAGATAGTGTCTGGTGATCTGAAGATGGCGAAGCAATGTGACAAGTCGACCGCCAAAGCTAGAAGAATGCTGGGCTCTATAGAGAGAGGAATAAACAATAAGAAAAATGTGTGGATACACTTGTACAGATCCTTGTGTTGCGTCTGTCAGTCTCAGACAGCTTCGACCTCTGTGCCTCACCTTTCTTCCTTCTCTCTCCTCAAGCCTTGGGAAGATGGCTGCTGCCGCGTCTTCATGCTGCTCTCTCAAGTGTCCCCGGATCGGCAACGGCGACTGTGTTCGCCATGATTCTCCTGAGGCCCTCCTAGGGTGCGCACATGTATGCCACCCACGTCTTTATCCATGTCATGGCGGGAGCCTCGGGGGCGTCCCCTCCAAGTGACATCATCACATCCTGGTATGTAGCCTGCCCTTCGTTTGCTAACAAACTGAGGGCTGGATTTATCAAAATGCGATAAGTATTGCATGCGATAGCAAAAGGGGTGTGGTTTATGCTAATAGACAGTTTATTGCAATTTGCACTAATTATCTATGCGAAGAGCTAAGTTAGCGCAAATTGTGATAACATTTTCAGACTTTGTGATAAGTGCCAGACCTGTTGTATTTCCTGCATACAACCACTGGGGAACCATGGAGGGAGAGGGAGAGACAAGGTTCTCTCAACCTAGCTTGATGGACACTCTTGATGGACACTCTACATCAAACTAGGTTGAGAGAACCTTGCACAAATATCATTTTGGAGTGAGTTTCCTCACTCCGAAGGTCATCAAATCTTCACAAGAGACCACTGTTCTGTTCGTACGTCTCACGTTGAATGTCAAAGTGGCCCCTAACCCCCTTCACTAATACCTAAACCTCACCTCGAGTTACTAGGTGGGCCTCCCATAGGGAGGTCCAAAGAAGATCAACCAAAATGGTGTGGGGGTCAGCATCAGAAAACTTATGAAGAGAGACTGAAGAATCTGAATATGTATACCCTGAAAGAGATGAGGTGCAGGGTAGATATGATACAGACCTTCAGATACCTGAAAGGTTTTAATGATGCACAATCATTAAACCTTTTCCACTGGAAAGAAATCAGTTGTACCTAGGGGTCACAAAATGAAATTCCAGGGAGGAGGACTGAGAACCAACGTCAGGAAATAATTCTTTATGGAGAGGGTGGCTGATGCTTGGAATGCCCTGCTGGAGGAGATGGTAAAGATGAAAACAGCGAAAGAATTCAAAGGGGCATGGGATAAACACTGTGAATCTCTAAAGACTAAAGGATGGAAATGAAGAAAAGAGTGCATGGGGGTAACTTGCTGGTGCAGCGGTTACTACTCTTAACCAATAAGCCTTGATACTGTTGATGCAACTCCAACATCGCTCTCTGCTTCAAAGGCAGGGGGAAAAGGGGTATTGGATTCACACAGCAACCGAGGGCCCTAATTTTTACAGTTTGTGAAACTGATAAGCATGGGGATAACCTGCATGGCGCTGCAGACTGGATGGACCATGTGGTCCTTTTCTGCCATCATTTCTATGTTTCATCTAGTAGTTTAATACAACCTAATTGCAAAATACAGTATAAGAGAGAATCCATTGGTGAAGAACAATAGTAAGCATTAAGTACGGGGGCTCATAACAACTTGCAGTTCCTTCTAGTTTCCCAATTTCTGTGTTTTCTTACAATGCTGCAGACTCCACCTGATTTTAAATTTTACCCTCACCTCCCAAATAGATTTCTTTCTGTGTCTCTTGCTGTTTTGAATTTCAGTACACTTTTGTTTTTACCACCTCCTTTATAGATGCTGCCTGTTAATGTAGTAGAGCAGTAGAAAGAAAACAGGCTCATGTTTATTTAATTTATATATTGCCTATCTTGCTAGACTATTTACAAAAAATAAAACAATCATTTTCAATTAAATATGTAAAACACATTAAGACATAAAATCAATAACAGGCAATACTGAAATAAAAAAATAAAATCAATATTGCCTTACAAAACATAATACCAAATAACTAAAAAAGATACACTGTCATTCATAGTCAGCCATACTGTGCTCTGCTTAGAGAATGCAACCTAGTAAATACGTTGCCATAATATTTCATTACTTCTGCTTAAAAACTTATAAAGCAAAATAAAATATAGATTAAAACATCCTTCCAGTGTCCCCGGGCTGGTTTGATGCTACGGATCCGCCATGTTCCTGATGACATAAGGGCGTGCGCTCCAGACTTGTACCAGCAAGGGCGCGAACCTCGGGGGCGTCACCCCGTAGTGACGTCATCCATTTCCACTTTAAAAGGTCTTTGCTAACCTCTAATGAGTTAGCAAGGAACTCCAACAGGACTTGCTTCGGCAGTCCACGATACTTGCAACAATGATCCGAGTCAGCAAGGGGAATCCTTCTCCACTGCTTGGCCTTTTCAAACTTACCAGGAGTACCCACTCCACGGGGGCTCCGCTCTCTCTTCTTGATTTCAGATTGCCAAGACGGGATCTGGTACTCGCTCCTCGAGGGCCTACGTCCCTGAATACTCGGAAGACTCCTCTTTGCCGGGAAGCGATCGCAGACGTGAACACAGTGAGTTCTATTGTAGATAGGAATCGGTACTCTCTCCACGAGGGCCTACATTCCTATAGCTCTGAAGACTCCCTTCTGTCCAAGACGTTATCGCAGGTACGGAGATCGAGAGTTATATTGGCAAGATTGCAGATAGGAACCGGTACTCGCTCCACAAGGGCCCATGTTCCTAGAGTCCTTTACAGACTCTCTTCTACTCTAGAAGCCATTTCATATACAGCTATTGCGAGTTCTTATTACAGACTGTCTATTGGAACCAGTGCTCGCCTGCGGCTCCTATTCCTGAATATACTGAAGACTCTCTGTCTTCAGTAGATGTCTGCAAGTGTCTGCAGTAGAAAAGATTCAACATGGTCTGGTTCATTACAGACATCTACTATTGTGAGTGTATCATCTTGTATCCAGTATACCCTGTCTACTCACTACTTCTAGTCTCTTTCTACAGCTCAGCGACCCAGAGATTATATTCCAGTATCAGAAGGACTTCAGTCTGCCGGACACATCGACACACTACTGCCACCACTGGTGGTCCAACTTCCAGCCTAATAAAGAACTATTTGTGTTATTTCTAACCTAGCCGGTGGTTCCTCTCAGGATCTCCGCCTGGGGGCGCTGTCATCTGCCATCGGCCCAGGGATTCACCATTTCCTCCAAGTGGTCATTCCTTACACTACTATCACTCTGTGGGAGCCAACCACTACCGACCACTAACACTGCTTACGGAAGTATTATATAGATAGCTACCTTCTCTTTCTATGGGACTTGTCAGCAGCCTATATATAACAGATCGCTACTCCGTAGAGGAGACATGGTAGATTGCTATCTCAGTAGCGAAGTACAATATACCTATTGTTAGCTCCTCTCTTCAGAAGACTATCATTGAACAGTTTGCCAACTCCTCTTCCCTGGGGAGTTGATCCATAACAGATTGCTACTTCCTTCCCTTACAGGAGCATCTAACAGCAGTTTGCTAACAGATTACTAACTCCGCCCTCCTGGCGGGTAAGCATTACAGATAGCTAACTCCTCCCCTCTGGAGGAGCAGATCATGACAGATTGCTAACTTCTCCCCCTTTCAGGAGAAAAGCAGAGCAGATTGCTAACTCCTCCCCTCTGGAGGAGGAGAAGAGCGTAACATTTGCTTGATCTGTGTTTTGCACACTGAAATACCTCTAATAAAGGAAAAAATAGATAACATGAGTATTATATGCTTTCTTACTACTTAGCTTTATTTTATTTTTCTCAAACTGTTTGTACCAGGATGTATGTGAGCATTATCAATGCTCATCAAATTAAGCAGAGGATTTAGCGGGTCCAATTTTATGGAACACAATGCCACTCGAAATAAGATTTAATGAAAGATTTAAAACTCTTCAAAGAAAAGTTTAAAAACATGGCTCTTCAAAAAAGCTTTTCACAGTGAGGTCGGTGAGTAAGAAACGCAAAAGAACACCTACACACAGCTGAAAGTCACCTAATAGCAAAATTGCTTACTTTATTATTTGTTCTCATAATTAAGTATTAATTTAAGAGGACAGTATAAAAAGTATGATTGTCCTATTAATCCTATAAATGGAAATACAAATCCACCTTCCATATAGATTATATTATTTATGTATTTATTTATTTATTTTTAATTTTTATATACCGACATTCTTACATCCGATGTAAATCATACCGGTTTACATTAAACAGAATAGCAGGAAATAAATTTCCATAGTCTAATACAAAGAACATTTCTAATTAAAATTATTAACAAGCGAAAAGAAAAGGTAAAGAATTGGAATACAGTTTAAATAAAAGAAAAATATAAAAGGTTTTTTTTTGGTTTTTTTTTTTACAAGCACAAGGGTTGCACGAAGGGGTGCACAAAGGGGAGGGCCCCTTTGTTGCGCCCCTTCAGCACGCGGCGCCTGATGGTGAGGCGCTCTTCAACCGTCGCTGGAGCTCCCAGTGATGTCAGGAGGGGGCGTGGTCATAGATCTCAGTCATTCAATTATTATATTATATATATATTATTGAAACATGTAACCGAAAAATTTATTGGCACCTTCTAGATAACTTATACACTAAACCAAACTTATTTACGTGCCTATTTGTAAACCGTTGTGATGGTGCATTACTAAACAACTGTATAGAAAAGCTTTTAAATAAATAAAAATAAATAAACCTTGATTTTAATTTAATTTATGTCTATAATAAAGCAGCAGTGCCTGCTACGCATGGCAGAATTCAGATTTGCCAGGAGTGGAAGGGCCAGCCTTTTCTTCAGTAAGGCTTTTTTTTTAAATTTTATTTTTAATTGAATTTTACAATATGAATACAAGAATCACACGTACCAGAAATATATGAAAAATGTCATATTCAATGATATAGTATCATATCAATATAAAAAAGAAAAATAGGAATGTCTTCACAAATATTTAACATTCATAATAGGAAAAAAGGGGAGACCAAGAAAGAAAGAAAAAAGAGCAAGTAACACTGTAATACAGAAAAGAGAAACAAACAAAACACCATCTCCAAATGCCTGCATCCTAAAGAGTTAATTTAGGCATGCGAATCCAGGAATAATCTCAGTTGAGAAAGTTCAAAATAGACATAATTAACATTCAGAGGCTTTACAAAACATTTGCATGGATATTTCAAAATAAACTGTGCACCTAAAGACAAAACCTCAGATCATATAGCAAGAAATTTCTTTCTCTGATCTTGGGTTATTCTAGTGATATCAGGAAATATCCATATCTTTTGACCATAAAAAGGCAGTAACCTATTACGGAGGAAATATCTTAAGACTAAATTTCTATTATTCCAATAAAGTTCTCCTTTTTGATACAAGAACTTCCTGTGATATTTCAAGAAAATCTGTTTAGATTTAAAGAAGAACCTTGTGCTTGATCTTCACTAATTCCCATCACCTGTTGTGGCAAATAATATGCCTTGGTAATAACTGTCATTACTTCCGTGGGGATCTTAAGAACTTGAGAAATATAATTCTTGAAGAGATTCAGCAGTGAAATCAATAACAGGAAAATTAAGAACTCTCAAGTTCATACTTCTCATAGCATTCTCAATGTTCTCTAACTTCTAGGATTGAATCAGATCTGACTGAACCAGACCATGTTGAATCTTTTCTACTGCAGACACTTGCTTCAATTTTGGACCCATGGAAGGCAACTTATTTATCAATAGCCAATATGCACTGATTGGTATCCAAGGAAACTTTTGTTAGAGAGGAAATAGAAGCTTCTAATGAGACCAAAGCATTCCAAACAGCATCCAGTATAATAACCGGTTTAATTAAAGTTACCTTTAAAACTGAGCATATCTTGGTTTCCAAACTGCCTGCACTCAATAAATTGTTGTTTCCCAAGGAGTCCCCTCCAGGTGCCAAGGACAGAGTCTGCATCAAAGGAGTATCAAATATAATTCTCTCAACAGGGATAGAAGAAACTCCTCTGCTTAAGTCCTCCGATGAGACCTCAAATAGATGAGCTGAAACTGAATGCGGGACTTACCGGCCTATGCTCCGCTTCTATAGGCATTTTGGTAAAGGGAGGGGATGGTGTTATAGGCTCGCCGGGATTCAAAGATGTTTCTTTGGCCAGTGGCACCGGCATTCACTCAGCATCAGCGTCCACAGTGGCGCGCATACCCAGCATAAGTGTTGGTGAGGGGGTAAAGAAACCCTCGATCCGAGGCTGAAATAAGTCAATCAAGGGGGAAACCTGGGCGATCTCAGTTTGGCTTTTCTTTCAGTGTGAGGCATACTTAGGAAAAAGAAATAGCCAAGGATACAAAGAGAGCTCCGACCCTGCTTCTCAAAGCGCGACCATCGTAGTCTCCCCTGGAACTAAGTTGCTTTAGTAAGGCTAAAGAACCTCTGGAGCGTTATGTAAGAACTGAGAGAACTTCCAGCAGGCCCCCATGGGTCATCTCTCTTCTCTTCTTTTTCTCTTCATCATGGCCTTTGCCATCAACGAGTTTCCACTTCAGAAGTACCCAGATGGGTGTCTATGATGTGGAAATAGAAAGGGAAAGGAGGCTGTAGTATGCTAGCCAGTAATTTCTTTCAGATCTCTGCTAATTTTGAAAGGGTTTTCAAACTTTTATGTATGTAAGGGCTGTTTTTTGTTAGCGAATTTTGAGCTTTTCAACGATTAGAAGGCAAATTTACTTTATAAAGTAAGGAGTTTTAGTCCCTCAGAGCAAGTGCATAGAAACCCATCCACAGAACTCCTGGTGAGTTTTTGAATGCATTATTTGTTAGGGATTTCTACAACATTAATTATGCTGCTGCTTTAGATTGTTCTTCACTACCTATTTTAAGGCAATAATACAATTTAGATTTTTAAAAATGCCAGCTTAATTGTCTTATTCAGTGGTCTTTTTTTTTTTTTTAACATTCTCTTATATTACTTTTTGTAGGCCTCACTCTCACTGTTTTGAATTCTTTCTCATGAAATCCACATTTTAGTTGATGTTCACATTTGGGCTTTGGATGTGCACAAGAGCTTCCTGATTTACTTAGATATTTAGTGGATTGAGTGTCTAGGTAGAAAGAGCTTTCAAAAACTTTAAACAATAATATTCTAAAACCAATTCAGTTTCATAATCAAGTTCTCTGAACTAATGTCTGTGGTATTCACTTGTATCTTTTTCCTTGGCTCTGTCTGTTTATAGTTGATAAGTATGCATATACTTTTACAAGTTTTGGACATGTAAGTCTATCTCTGAGTTTCTTTCTGCAACTTGCTATTTCTCACTAAGCAAAACAGTTAGCAATAACATTTTATTGTGTATAAGGAAGCAGTGTATGGTCCTTTGCAGTGATTCATTTTATGTAGGGGCAACCTAGGCCTCTGTATCTTTCCCCCCCCCCCCCCCTAATTCCTAACTCCACAAACAGGCATATTTTGGAATCATTTAACTCAGGTGGTTCTTTACTTATAGGCACATAGGCTATTATTGCTTTTATTGGAACCTCTCTATCAGGATGCCCTCACCATGTGGTGCTGAGCGACTGTTGACTTTCTCCCATGATCTAGTTAAAAAGCAGGCCCATCTCCTTTTTGAAGGTTAGTGCAGTAGCTTGGTTCCACCCTGGTTCTTGAGACAAGTCTCCTCTAGTGGAGTGGAAAAGGGCCAGTCTTTCCTTCTGGAATGGATATGAGTAACCAGAGACCAGTTGGACCTGAAAATTGTGCTTATCTTTTATGCTTCTTTTGCTCTTCTCTGATCCAATGGGTGAGACCGCACCCTGAATACTGTGTACAGTTCTGGTCGCCACATCTCAAAAAAATACAGTTGCGATGGAGAAGGTACAGAGAAGGGCAATCAAAATGATAAAGGGGATGGAACAGCTCCCATATGAGGAAAGGCTGAAGAGATTAGGGCTGTTCAGCTTGGAGAAGAGACAGCTGGGGGGGGGGGATATGATAGAGGTCTTTAAGATCATGAGAAGTCTTGAACGAGTAGACGTGAATCGGTTATTTACACTTTCGGATAATAGAAGAACTAGGGGGCATTCCATGAAGTTAGCAAGTAGCACATTTAAGACTAATCTGAGAAAATTATTTTTCACTCAATGCACAATTAAGCTCTGGAATTTGTTGCCAGAGGATGTGGCTAGTGCAGTTAGTGTAGCTGGGTTCAAAAAAGTTTGGATAAGTTCTTGGAGGAGAAGTCCATTAACTGCTATTAATCAAGTTTACTTGGGGAATAGCCACTGCTATTAATTGCATCAGTAGCATGGGATCTTCTTGGTGTTTGGGTAAATGCCAGGTTCTTGTGGCCTGGTTTGGCCTCTTTTGGAAACAGGATACTGGACTTGATGGACCCTTGGTCTGACCCAGCATGGCAAGTTCTTATGTTCTTTTCAGTCTTCAGCTCAAACCCTTAATCTGTGCAGCTTCCGGTGGAGGTAGAGTTTCTTCTTAAACACAAGGTGACTGAGCTTTCCCTCCACATCAATGTGGCCAGGGGTTCTATGTCTGATATTTTCTCATTCCCATGAAGTCAGGAGGATTTCTACCTATCTTGGACTTGCAAAGGCTGAACAAATTGTTGGTGCAGGAGAGATTCAAGATGAAATTCGTCCAGATGATTCTTCCTTTCATTCAATCAAGGGATTAGATGTGCACTCTGGATCTGAAGAACACTTTCGGGCCGATTCAGTAAAGTCCGCGGGAGAGCGGGCGAATGCCCGCTTTCCCGGTGCGCGCACAGGCCACTCTCCTGAGTGCGTGATTCAGTATGCTAATTAGGCCTGGCAGTAAAACCAGGTAAAAGGAGGAGCTAGAGACACTAGTGAGTCCTTAGCGCCTCCTTTTGGACTGGAGCGGCGGCTGTCAGTGGGTTTGACAGCCGACGCTCAATTTTGCTGGCGTTTCCTATGCTTAACTCCAGGAGGTTCCTGGAGGTAACACAGAATAATGGGGATACGTGTACGTTTTTGGAGGGTCATAAATGGCAGTCACATTGCAGAATATTGCTGCTTTATTTTTGCTCCCCTCCAGTGATTTATTTCCCTTTTGCTTCCTCTTGGCCTTTATCATCTTCCGTCCTTTGTGTGTTTCTGCTCCCTTTTTCTACTGTGAAGTTTTGAGTAGCTACAGTCAGAGTAATTAATCATTTGCCTTGGATTACTTTGCAGCTTATTTCACATTGAAATGTTTATGACCAACTAAACATGCCTGACCTTTTTTCTTTGTTCTTTTTCATCTCTGTAGCTTTATCCCATTTAGTGCTTAGCCCTGGAAGACTTAGGAGGTGTCTACAAACTTTGCACAGCAGGATGGTGCAGTTCTTGCTCATTTTTCTTGACAGCATAGCTCAAGCTCTTTCAAGTTAGTTGAGAATACTCTGTGGGCTGCAGTCTTCAAGTGTAGTCACAGATTTTTATTTGGATTCAGGTCTGGGCTTTGACTGGGCCACTCAAAGATGTTTGTTTTGTTCTTGCTGAACTACTTCTTTCTTACTTTTGCTTTGTGTTTAAGCTCATTGTCCTGAAAAGTGAACCTTTCTCCCCAGTCCCAGGACTGTGGTAGACTAGAACAGGTTTTCCTCCAGAATCTGCACCATCCATCCTTCCCTTGATCTTCAAGTATCCCTGCCCCTACTGTTGTAAAGAATTCCCACATCAAAATATTGCCACTACCATGTACTTTTGTAGGGATGGTGTTAGCAGGGTGGTGTACTATATTTGTTTTACGCAAAACATATCGCTTAACATTAAGACCAAAAATTTCCACTTTGGTTTCAGACCACAAAACCATCTAAATTCATGCATTGCCCTTGAACTGTTCTTTTTGCAAACACTATGTGGCACTTTATGTGGCTTCCTTCTTGCCACCCTCTCATACAGGCCATGTTTGTGGAGTAATCTTATTTGTTGAACAACCAACATTTTCACCATTTTCAGCCGGAATTTTCTGTACTTCTTTTAAAATCTTAGGCCTCACGATGACCTTCTGCAGTTTCCTTAATCCATAGTTACTGACTTTGGAAGGAGAGCCTGATCGTCGCAGTACTGTGGTGGCACCAAACTATTTCCACTTTACAATGATATACCTGGCCGTGGCACAAGAGATATTTAAACATGTTGACATTTTCTTATAGCTTTCCCTCAGTCTGCACCTGAATAACGTTATCCTGCAGTTCTTTCAGCAGTATCTTGTTTGGCTTGTTTTGACCTTTGCTTTAAATTCACTTCCTATAACAGAAACACCTTGATTCTTAATCCAGGAGTATTTGATTCAGCTCAACTATAGTGAATGGAGACAGGGCAATCTTATTATGGGCCTTGTTAAGGCAATTTTTTGAAATTAAGCTAATTTGGGTTTGCTCTGACAAAGGGTGTAAAGACATATTTTTTTTATTGTTACATTATTTTTGGAATATTTCTTTAGTTCTTTTACCATAAAAGTATAGTGTATGAGTGGCTCAGTGAAAAATCTCCTATTTTAATGCTTTTTAGTTTGTGTTTTATAGACAAAATACGAAAAATGTACAAGGATGTGAAGACTTTTGCAAGGTACTGTATTTAGATTAGTTGTGCTTTAACAAGCATGATTCATATAAATTCTTCTAGTATACAAATTCTGCATTTGTGTAAATAATCGGGAGCTGTTTGATAGAGACAGTAAACACACAAGTTTGAAACTTGTGACAGTATTGACCATCAGTTGTGCATCTTTTATAAGCATCCACAATTCAATTACCTTAAATGCAAAAGTAAATATGCTTGGATGGATAAGAGAGTCTGAGCATACACACCCTGAGAATTTAAGGGCTTGCTTGGGAAAGGGGGGTATTCAGAGAATGCAATTGTTTTGGGATGGGGAATTGAGGGAAACTTATTTATTTTTGAAATGTGTAGGAAACTGATTTGGGGAATGATGCAAGAATCACAAAATATATTGCAAGACTTCTCACTTGCCATATATTCTGTCATGATCCCCATCTTCTTCCTATATATATATTTCTGAACTTGGCTAATTCTGATTAGGCTTTTAGATTGCCTGATTTAGTTAACCAATTGATGGCCTTGCTTAGTGGTAAAGCGAATGGCCTATTTTTAGGAAAAATAATTGATTAGAAATGTAAGGAGAAAATGAATATAAATGCATGTAAAAAATTAAATGAGTAAATTTGAGGGGTTTCAATATCTGCAGTTTATATAACTCTTTCTAATGTTAGGGCTGACATAGATTTTCCCTTAAGTTAGCTCTTATTTGATTGATATGGTATATTAAGTGTTGCTGTGTTTTCTACTCCCACAAGACTTCTCGGATTGCAGCACTCTGGGTTTTTTTTCCTTTATCAGTGCTGTAATCAGGGATGAGGGCTCCCTTGATGATGGTAGACTTACATTGCTGCTATTGCACTTTGGCTTGATGGATTTCATTCTGCATTAGCTAGAATGTCAGTTGTGATCTATAAATATAGCATGTGAAGCGGACAGCAGAGTCTGAGGGGAACCGATATGTTCAAGATGACAGCAAAAGACAATTGCAAGATTCCAAGTAACATGTAGGGTGTACTGGAAGTTGTCTGTTTTTTTTTTTTTTTTAAAGCTTTTTGGTTTTTGAATGTTACTGCTTTAAAGGGGCCTTCTGCTTAGTCACTTTAATTTATTTAAAGTCTTTTATATACCGAAGTATAGCAATCTGCCTTCTCTCCAGTTTACAAAATAACAACTTGATACAGACAAAGAACAATATAAACGGGTATCATATTAACTAAACGTAACAGAAACATAGTAGGAATTGTCGAGGTTAAACAGGTCTAACAGTGTATAAATATTGTCCAATCGGGGTACAAACGAGTACTGTTGCATAAATTTCATGATAAAAACAGGGTAAAGTCAAAGAGTCTCTGGTGTGTATGTTTGATGTATGCTTAGCCAACATCATCTGTGAAAGTTTGTCTGAATATCCATGTTTTGAGTTCCTTTTTGAAGGATTTTATGTCTCTGATAAGACTTGATAAGACTGCAGCCAGAATAAGTTTTTATCTGGTCTATACGCAGTTCCTGTGACAGAAATAGAACATAAGTTTTTGAATATGTGTGTTTTTACAGTCTTTTCTCACAGCTGATATTATGCACCCATAATTAATTATTTTTCTTCCATTGTTACTGTTCATTTTCCATCCATAAACAGGCTGAATTAGCCATGACGTATGGGAATGATGTCATCTGGTGGTACTGAACAGACTCTTCTTTCCCAGCTAGTAGAGCTTTTAGCTCTACTGAGCACATGTGGGAATTGCTGTGCAAATGTTGCCTGGTGAATCTACTCAGTCATATTTTGTCAGAGTACAGGCATGGACATGTACTTAGTCTCTCCAGATAATTTTTCTTAAAAAATCCTTGAACTTTAAATTTTCATTTCTTTTCCTCAGTTTTTACTTTTAGTTGCCTTGCTGCCCCTGCTGCAATCACAACACTTTTCAGTGCTACAAACGCCCCCCCCCCCCCCCCCCCCCCAATAAAACTATGCCTCTTCAAAGATGGCTGGTAAGAAAAAACCCATGATTAGCAGCTTTAAAAACTGTCTGCTTTTAGATAGCACTGATGGACAGGAGTTGTGCTATCATTGCTTTGCTTCCAATCATGACCAGATTAATTGTTATGCCTGTGGGTGAATTTCCCTGTGTTTTCAATATTTCAAGGCTTACAGGAAGGAGAAACTGCATAGGTTTCTCAGAAGATGCAATCTGTCCTCCTCTCACAGTGCAGCATCTTTTGCTTCAGCAAGAAAAAGAATTGAGCAGCAGTGTGACAGTGTGTATCAACAATTCCCTCATTCCACCTTAGGGAGCCCAGTTCAGGTTTCTAACCCAGTCCTACTTAAGATAGAGCGCCGCAAGAGATTCTGGGTGAAAGGAGGCTCCCTTCACCCTATCATAAAAATCCAATCCTAGAAAGCTTGAGGAGGCCCCAGGGAGCTGGTAGGACCTCCTGGTATATTCGTACCACAGTATCTTTACCTGACACAAGATGAGCCACTATTTTGTTTCTGTAAGTATGAAGCACTATAAATACATATCTGTACCAGAACTGGACTAGTCAAGTCTTGTTATGTTCCTAGACTATTCCTGAGGCCACAGCAGGCCCAAAAAGGCTACACATAGTGTCAGAAGTAGTATTGTTTTGCTTAAACGGGAAGCACAAGTTAAAAAAATAAAAAATAAAAAATTCTCACAGTCTTCCAGAAGAAGAAAAAGACAAAAAACCTCCTTGCAGAGTTTTCTTTCCTGAGGCCCTCAGGCTTCAAATTCTACAGCAGGCTAAGGGGGCTATCCCCGCCTGGACAGTCAAGAGGTAAGATGGCGAGACAGGCCATCAGGTGTGTTTGTTTTCTCTGCCTCGTATGAGTTATTCAATTGGGAGCTGGCCCCAAAGGGAGATAAAATGGAACAAGTAATCTTAGCCATGGGTCAGCAACAGCTAGAGAATGCTCTGCAAACAGAAATAAACAGCAGTGGCTGCAAGACCAAGTAATGCAACAAAGCGTAGTTTTAACTCAGCTAGCTGAGGCCCTGCAGTCGGCTGTGGCCAGAATACTTCAGGTACCCTCACCTTCACATGTCCTGTTTAAGATGAAGGTAGGAAAGGACCCACAGTTCTTTCTAAAAAAAAAAAAAAAAAACTTTGAATGGACCGCCCGACCAGCTAGACAACTGACTTGGCAAATTTGCTCACCGGCAGGAGTCAAGCAGCATTCCAGGCCGCCAATCCAGATGGGAAGACTTCCTATGAGGACATCAAGGCTGCTATACTATAGACAACAGAATACTCCCCAGAACATTACTGGCAGCAGTTCTGGTGAGTGGCCCTGCAGCACGGGGAGAGGCCCAGAAACCTCTTTCACAGACTGAAAGATGCCAGTTGGAAGTGGTTTCAGCTAGCGGGAAGGTCAGGACTGGAAGTAGCCCATCAAATACTCCTGGAGGAGCTCCTAGATTGTCCAGACTGGTCAATGTGGAATTGGGTCTGCCAGCACACCAGGCTCATCTTGGAGAGAGCCCTGGATGTGGCTGAAGCCTTCCACCAGGTACAGTCAATACCCACCTGCATAAGGGGCTTAGAGAGGCAACCTGTAACCATTCCCTGGTTTGGGAGGATCTCAGCAACAAACCTCCGAGGAAGGGAGCATGGCCTCTTTACCTCCCTTTCAGATGCCAGTCTTGTCCATATGTTTTAAATATGGGCAGAAAGGATACTTGGCAAATGACTGTCAGTATGGCCAGAGCATGTCACTAGACTTTTAGCTTGGTGACACAGCTAACACCCGAGGAAGAAGTACGCATACAAAAAAAGACCAATGTTCTGAAGCAGCAACCCTAAAAAAAAAAAAAAAAAAAAAAGGAAGCTATAGAGATGGGAACAATCCAGAACAGAGGCTTTGCAGACCCTCCCTTTTTGTTCCCTTGTGCAAAGAACGGGCATGAAGAAGACTGCTGTCCATATAGGCAACCGGCAACTGAAGAGTATTTAAATGAACCTGGTAGGGCAGAAATCTGACCGCCCCATGGGCATGTTTTTTCTATAAAACAGGAGATCATACAAAGGAAGAATTTCCTTGGCTTGATGACCTGATTTGTGAATGCAAATTAGCAGAACAGGAGGAGGAGTAAAGAATTGGGGACAGAGCCCCAGAATGCTAATGGCATGTGGGAACACACATGGGGTCACAAGTTGTCAAAACTCCAAAGCTGCAATTTTGTGGGTGTTCTGTGTGCATGATTTAAGGACTTTATAATCCAGGTGGAACCGGAAGGAGCCTCTATCCAGGCCTTAATAGATTCTGGCTATAGCAAAACACTCATTTGTCAGGACTTACTATATCAAGGACACATTCACTATAAGAAAATGGAAACATTGACATGTATACATGGGGATAAACAGAAGTGTTCAACTTCTCATGTCCTCTTGACAACCACTGCAGGACAAGCCGTGTTAGAAGCGGCTGATCTCCCTGAGCTTCCATACCCAATAGTCCTCTTTAGATTATCTCCATTTAGCAACCTTATGGAGACAACTCATGAATGTTGGGGACAATACAGACGGAAGGGTGAGCCACTTGAAACAGAGCTGGGGTGTGCTCCAGGCACATCTAGCCCCTCGACCTGACAAGGTCTGGCTGAGGGAGTGGGCATGTGATGGAGTGTACTGACAACTCCCTTATTCTACCTTAAGTAGCCTGGTTAAGGTTTCTAACCCAGTGCTTTTTAAGGCAGAATATAGAAAGGGATTCTGGGTGAATATCTTTACCTGACAATTGTACCTGACACAAGGTGAGCCACTATTTTGTTTCTGTAAATGTAAACTTAAGGTGAAATGCAATGCATTAGTATTGTTGATGCATGGCATCAATGCACAGCACATCAGCAGTGTCTACTCACATGCATCAGTGACCTCGACACATGGCGCACCGACAAATTCCATGCATGGTGCATCTTCTCTTGATGCATCAGCACCACTAATTCATGACCTGTTGATTCAAAGCTCATGTACATATGGCACCCACATTTCCTCAATGCAGCCAGCCTCGAGAAAGTGATGCATTAATCATAGATGCATCCTCACTCAACATTGGCTTCATCAACATATCCAAAGCAAAGCCACGTGATGCACTTGAATCATTTTTCGTCAAAGGTCTCGAAGGACTTGCTGTAGAAGCACATGTCTTTGGCACCTTCCAAGCCAAAAGCACCAATGCTATTGTCATCTTATTCAACACATTAAACCTCGAATGTGGGGCACAATGCAAATATGCCATTCTAAATATATGTTAGTCGCCCTATACCTGGCCCAGGAGGGGAGATCTGCCTTCACTACCATCATTACGAGAGCCGTTACCCCATCAAGGCTATTTGCAGAGAAGTTATGTCTGGAAACACCAGATCCAATATTTATTTATTTATTTGGGAGCTTTTATATACCGAAGTTTAGCAGAAGGCCTTCACTCCGGTTTACAGGTAAAACAGCAGTTTGCTGGTGTCACACAACAGGTATACATCAGTTACAGAAAAAGATTAGTGACTACATTCATAGCTGTGGAAGGTGAAGTAGGTTTTCGCTCTGAAAGAAAAAACATTACAGAGAACATATGTTTACAGGAGTAGATATGGGGAATAGAAAGTGGCTGTGGGATGTGCTAAAACTAGAGACAAATGAATCGTCAAGCTGTGTTTGTTAATGCAGTCAGGTTTTGTCATGTATTTACGTCATCTAGCATTAGTGGTTTCTCCGCGTGGTGAAATATGTTCATTGGTACCACTTTTGTAAGTGGTACCACGAATAAGTGAAACGTGGTACCTTGAATAAGCCTCCTATTCAGGAGCAGAAGCCCATTCTTGTCTCTGAAGAAGATGTTTCATCACCTACATCAGATCAAAGGATACACCAGTTGCTTGACCAGATAACAGATTTAGTGATGAATTTATTTACTACTTTGATTAAGAAGACTCAAGGTACTTTATACCCTCTCCTCTCCAGTATTGCTACAGTTGTCCCACAGGAAGGAGTCCCAGTCTCCCCTATTGGGGTGAATATATAATCAGAACCCTCAAGGGTTCTTTATCATCCCACTCATTTGCAGCAGAGTTAGTTTATTCAGAGATGATAGACCAGAGTTTCTCTCTTCAGATACAGCTAGGAGAATCTCCCAATTCACCCTCTTCATCATTGGGGCCCTGATTAGCGTGCCTATGCCCTTGAGGTCTGAAGAAGTTTCAACAGGAATACCTTCTGAGCTTTTTTTAGATCCTCCAGTGCATAATTCTGGCCTGGAAGACGCCACTTATTCTAAATTTATATAAAAAGATGGGCCACATACTCAGTGTAAATGTACATAAAGACAAAGATCCTTGTTCAGAGGTTCTTGGACTTCTACAAATCCTTGAAACCATCAGAACCAACAGTTCTTCCAGTTCATAACATTCTTAATCAATTATAGGAATTTGAGAAACTCCTATAATCTGTCTTCAGATGGCTAGGAAGTTTGTTCTCAAGTACATAGTTCTCAAAAGTCAACAGGGTTTGAACTGGTACAGTTACCTCATCTCATTGTTGTGGAATCCGTACTGAAAGAGCAAAAATTTAATATATTTGAATTTGCCTTCAGGAAAAGATCCCAGGCTTCTTGACATTTTTGGGAAGAGAGTTTTTTTCAGAGCTCAGTGCTAACTGCTTGTATCTCTATTCACCAATTTTACATGATGCAATATCTGCATGACTACATGCAAACACCTAAACTTTTCATTCAACCAAACAGAGGAAATTATGTGAGAGAGTCAGTTGGACCATTAGATGACCGATGGGTTAAAGGGAAGATAAGGTCATTGCAGAATGACTAAATGAATTCTTTGATTCCGTGTTTACTAATAAGGATATTGGGGTGATACCAGTTCCGGAGATGGTTTTCAGGGGTGATGAGTCAGACGAACTGAACGAAATCACTGTGAACCTGGAAGATGTAGTAGGCCAGATTGACAAACTAAAGAGCAGCAAATCACCTGGACCGGATGGAATGCATCCTAGGGTACTGAAGGAACTCAAAAATAAAATTTCTGCTCTATTAGTTAAAATTTGTAACCTATTCTTAAAATCATCCAATGTACCTGAAGACTGGAGGGTGGCCAATGTAATCCAATATTTAAAAAAGTCTTGCCTATCAAATCTGCTTCATTTTTTTGAAGGGGTAAATAAACATGTGGATAAAGGTGAACCGGTAGTGGATTTTCAGAAGGCGTTTGACAAAGTCCCTCATGAGAGGCTTCTAAGAAAACTAAAAAGTCATGGGATAGGAGGTGATGTCCTTTCGTGGATTACAAACTGGTTAAAGGACAAGAAACAGAGAGTAGGATTAAATGGTCAATTTTCTCATGGAAAAGGGTAAACAATGGAGTGCCTCAGGGATCTGTACTTGGACCGATGCTTTTCTATATATATATATATATATATATGATCTGGAAAGGAATAAGAGTGAGGTTATCAAATTTGCGGATGATACAAAATTACTCAGAGTAGTTAAATCACAAGCAGATTGTGATACATTACAGGAGGACCTTGCAAGACTGGAAGATTGGGCATCCAAATGGCAGATTAAATTTAATGTGAACAAGTTCAAGGTGTTGCATATAAGGAAAAATAACCCTTACTGTAGTTGCACGATGTTAGGTTCCATATTAGGAGCTACCACCCAGGAAGAAGATCTCTGCATCATAGTGGATAATACTTTAAAATCGTCGGCTCAATGTGCTGCAGCAGTCAAAAAAGCAAACAGAATGTTAGGAGCTATTAGGAAGGGAATGGTTAATAAAACGGAAAATGTCATAATGCCTCTATATCGCTCCATGGTGAGACCACACTTTGAATTCTGTAGACAATTCTGGTTGCCGCATCTCAAAAAAGATATAGTTGCGATGGAGAAGGTACAGAGAAGGGCAACCAAAATGATAAAGGGGATGGAACAGCTCCCCTATGAGGAAAGGCTGAAGAGGTTAGGGCTGTTCAGCTTGGAGAAGAGATGTCTGAGGGAGGATATGATAGAGGTCTTTAAGATCATGAGAGGTCTTGAACGAGTAGATGTGAATCGGTTATATACACTTTCGAATAATAGAAGGACTAGGAGGCATTCCATGAAGTTAGCAAGGAGCACATTTAAGACTAAACGGAGAAAATTCTTTTTACTCAACGCACAATAAAGCTCTGGAATTTGTTGCCAGAGGATATGGTTAGTGCAGTTAGTGTAGCTGGGTTCAAAAAAGGTTTGGATAAGTTCTTGGAGGAGAAATCCATTAACTGCTATTAATTAAGTTTACTTAGGGGTAGATTTTCAGACGAGCGCGAACAGCCTACTTTTGTTTGCGCTCCAGGCGCAAACAAAAGTACGCTGGATTTTAGTAGATACGCGCGTAGTCGCGCGTATCGGCTAAAATCCTGGATCGGCGCGCGCAAGGCTATCGATTTCGTATAGCCTGCGCGCGCCGAGCCGCGCAGCCTACCCCCATTCCCTCCTAGGGCCGCCTCCGAATCGGAGCGGCCTAGAAGGGAACTTTCCTTTGCCCTCCCCTCACCTTCCCCTCCCTTCCCCTACCTAACCCACCCGCCCGGCCCTGTCTAAACCCCCATCCTACCTTTGTCGGGGGATTTACGCCTCCCGGAGGGAGGCGTAAATCCCCGCGCGCCAGCGGGCCTCCTGCGCGCCGGGCCGCAACCTGGGGGCGGGTACGGAGGGCGCGGCCATGCCCCCGGGTCGTAGCCACGCCCCCGTACCCGCCCCCAAAACGCTGCCGACACGCCCCCGCAACGCCGCGCGCTCCGGCCCCGCCCCCGACACGCCCACTCCGAAAACCCCGGGACTTACGCGAGTCCCGGGGTTCTGCGCGCGCCGGTGAGCCTATGTAAAATAGGCTCACCGGCGCGCAGGGCCCTGCTCGCGTAAATCCGCCCGGTTTTGGGCGGATTTACGCGAGCAGGGCTCTGAAAATCCGCCCCTTAGGGAATAGCCACTGCTAGTAATTGCATCAGTAGCATGGGATCTTCTTAGTGTTTGGGTAATTGCCAGGTTCTTGTGGCCTGGTTTGGCCTCTGTTGGAAACAGGATGCTGGGCTTGATGGACCCTTGGTCTGACCCAGCATGGCAATTTCTTATGTTCTTATTATCCTCAATCCTTTCTAGAATCAGAAGAGTGCATATGGTGGCATCTTCACTCTCCATGGCGGATTCCAGGTTGCTTAATCAGTAAATACTCCACCGCAGCCCTCAGCTTGGGACGCCCCACATGACATAGCTAATTCAACCCTGCCTATCGATGGAAAAGATAAGTTTGCTTACCATAAATAGTATTTTCCGTAGATAGCAGGATGAAGCCATGTTAAATACCTGCCTGCTTACGTGGAGAGTTGACTACCTAGCTGGAACTAGCTCTAATATGGACTGAAGAAGTTCACGAGGCAACACATACTTGGAAATTCCTGCATATCCTCAATAGAGCTAAAAGCTCTTCTAGCTAGGAGAGATGAGTCTGTTCAGTGCCACCAGATGATATCATCCCACATGTCATGGCTAATTAATCCTGCTATCTACGGAAAACACCATTTATGCTACGCAAACTTGCTGTACCAGTGATGTAACATAGGAGAGAGTAAAACAAAGGACATATTCTGTATTTCATAGATGGGTTGCACACAGGTTTTCATTTTTGGAATGGGGTTTCCCACTTCCAGAAAAATGTTACATAGGAGATAGGTTTTTTTGTGGACTTCTAAAGTGGAACTCCAGAGGTAATTTTATTTTTAAAATACATTTTTCCTTTACAGTAATTAAATAATTATTCCGAAGTATTTTGGAGAAACAGAACTCCTGCATAGTGAATGCGTTTGGTTTACTATAATGATTTTTAAGCAGTAAATATTTTAAATGGCTAGCTCAATTTACAACAGCAGTTTTCTTACTTTTGATAAATTCAGAGTTCCTGCTAATAGTAGGACCAGCCTTGCAGAGGCATAGAACTACTACTATAGCTGGGTTCCATTTTAGAAATGAAACACAGTTTCCTTTGTTTAACTAGAAATGGAGAAAGTGATAATAGTGTTTTCCTTCTTCTAGCTATTTGTTCAGTTCCATCTTTTAGAACCAAGTTGGTGCCTTTTGTAAGGCACTTAATTGGATTGTAAAGGGTGTGCAAAAAAAAAAAAAAAGAGGTGGATGGAGACATAGGGCCTTTGGCCATTTTTTTGCTCTTGTTAATTGAAATAAAACTCCATTATATTTTCAAGAATGGTTGAAGTGATCATAGTTCTGTGTCTCCATGGTTTTTCTTTCCCAAGTTGTGGTCAAATTTACAGTTGCAGTGGGCGTCACTGCCACTTTGTATATTGTCTGCTGCGATCTAATTAAATAAGAATAAAAATATAGGGCCTCATTTTCCAATATCGCATTAAGGGGCGTTTCCCATGCAAATGAGGCTTTTTTCGTGCAGCGGGGAGACTTCGCGTGCCGCGATGTTTTCGCGATTTGCGCAAATGTATTCGCGAATCGCGAAAACATCTTCGCGGTGCACGATAAAACAACCAAAGAATCATCGCACTGCACGAAACAGGCTGTTTCATGAAAGGTTTATCATGGTTCACGATACTGTTTCGGGAGAGAGAGAGAGACTTGCTATAATGTCTACTCCCTAGACAGGTATTTGTATCCCTATGGGAGGCCCACCTAGTGACTCGAGGTGGGGATTAGGTATGAGTGTAGGGGGTTGGGGCCACTTTCACATTCAACGTGAGACGTACGAACAGAACAGTGGTCTCTTGTGAAGATTTGATGGCCTTCGGAGTGAGGAAACTCACTCCAAGATGAGATTTGGGCAATGTTCTCTCCACCTAGCTTGATGGACTCTCTACCTGGGCAAAACAAGCTAAGTGGAGAGAACATTGGCCAAATCTCATCTTGGAGTGAGTTTCTTTACTCCGAAGGCCATCAAATCTTCACAAGAGACCACTGTTCTGTTTGTACGTCTCACGTTGAATGTGAAAGTGGCCCCAACCCCCTACACTCATACCTAATCCCCACCTCGAGTTACTAGGTGGGCCTCCCATAGGGATACAAATACCTGTCTAGGGAGGAGGCACCATAGCAAGTCTCTCTCTCTCTCTCTCTCTCTCTCACTGAAACAGGCTGTCTGGAAATACTGTGATAAACCTTTATCGGCCTCTAGTGCACAACGTATTGCGAATGAAAGGGTTGTAGCTATTGGCCGCGCTAACACTGCGGCTGTTTCACCGCACACGATAACTTTACATATGCTCTGCCCCTTGAATACAAAATTAAAAATTTGCAAATCGCGTTAACGGCTGTTAGTGCGTTTTGTGGACTTATCTCCTGCGGTAACTCCTTGGAAAATGACCCCCATAATTTGCAAAAGCATCAAAATGGGATATAAGCAGCATAAATATGTTTATGGTATCTTAAATCTCTGTAGCATGTCATTGCTCATGTTTTTGGCATCAATTTATGAGAAATTACTCTATTAGTTTGTATTTTATATCATCAAAAATTGTTCATTATGGGATTGATTTGCCCCTGCTTGGGGTGCTGCCATACAGAAAAACCCAAGTTCTGTTTCTGGCTCAGGTCTTCACTCCTCAGGTCAACCAGGACTGGGAAGGCAGCATTAGTCATCCCTGAGGAGAGGGGGAAGGAGATGGTTAAGAGCTGCAATTATACGATGACTAGAGAACGGATTTGGGTGTCTAAGATTGCAGAGTTCCATAAAGAGTCTTGGTACATAGGCATTGGCCAAAATGTGCTGCTCTGATGACTGGAAAATAAGTTTGGAAGGGATATAAAATAGGGAAAACTCTTGGACAATTGTGAATGAAGGCTTATGGTGCCAGATTCTAGCTCTGGTTTCGGCTGAGCTGGAAGCCTAAAGGAGTAGGAAGAAAAGAAACTGGTTAAAAAAAAGTTGTTTTATAGTACATTTTGAAAAAAAACTGGCAGGAGGCCCCACGCAGCTGGGAAAAGCCTAATAAATCCTCTTTATGCATTTTGGTAGCTTCACCCCTGTTATCCAGTTCGTAATACATTGTGGCTTCATTACAGAATTCATGGTTCCTGTTCATTTATTAGTCAAGCAGATTAGCTCTGACATCAGCAACATCTGGTATAGGAGAAAGCATATGGAGCATGCGCAGTAAAGGGATACTCTATATCAGAGCTTTCCAAACTTTTCATGTTGGTGACACACTTTTTAGACAAACATAATTTCACGACACGGTAATTCAGTCTACTAGTAAACCAGAGGTTAAAGGTTAAACGAACGAAATGTATTTCGACAATTTATGTATGTTTCCTTAAATATATACATAAATAAAATGTTTCACGACACAACCTATCTCATGAAATCCTTAAATTTATATTAAAAATATATATTCCAAGATTCATGTTATTGTTATAATTTATGAGAAACAATAATAAAACAAATTGTCTGTCCCCCACACACTCATCTCTCTCCTCCCCCCAGCACATGTCTGGCCCCCACACACTCATATCTCTCTCCCTCAAGCACATGTCTGTCCCCCCAGCACGTTTGCCCCCCACTCACTCATCTCTCTCCCCCCAGCACATGTCTGGCCCCCACACTCATGTACCTCGTCTTCTTGATTGTTGCCAGTTAAGTGCTTCACTCCCTTCCATGATCACCAGACACTGCTGCTTGCAGTCAGTACTCCTCATGGCCAGGCCTCATCGGCAGCAGCAGCCAATGCAAGGATGGCTGGGCTCGTTCCACCCACCAAGCCCCCCCAAAAAACGCGATTGACAGCAAAAATCACCCAATAATAAGCAACCCATAAACTGAAAAAAAAAAGTGAATCTCTAGAAAAAAAAAAAGCCCAAACTCGCATCAGAGTTGACCGGGCTTGCGCGACACACCTGCACACTGCAGGCGACACACTAACGTGTCCCGACACACAGTTTGGAAAGCTCTGCTCTATATAGTCAGGTATGTAGGCAAGCATGAACTTCAGAAAAGAGCAGGCACATCTGGAAACAGAAGACTGACTGATAAGTCCTCTGCAAGGAACCAGCCAAATAATTTAGAACAATCATCACTTTCACTTCAACAGACAAGTTATGAGCATGGTTTACATGGGAAGTGAAGTGTCTATGTAACTTATGATATAGCTTGGAGATGGGAATTCTCGTTAGCCTTAATCTGCTGAGAAACTCATCCGTTCTTGTACAACTAAACTAGATTGAAACATTCAGCTATGGGAAGCTGTATAATCTTCTAGAATGTGCATGAAAGATTAAATGCATTCCTGGAGACACGAGTTCTACCTCTAATACTTATCAAACATAATTTTCAAAGCAATTTACCCGAGTAAAAAGTATTTTGCCTGCATTAGTTGGCTGCCTGAAAATTGCCCTCTACAATGTGCTTGCTTTTAGCCATATTGAGAGGAGGCATGCCCAGGGATATTTATAGGAGAGGGATGGAGAACAACATTCATAGATTGCATTTTCAGATCTTCACATGTTTTTCAGCAAAATTCTACCTGCAGAAAAGGCAGATGACTTGCATGCTTTTCTATTTGTGGCAGGTTTCAAAGCAAAAGTGAGGATGTACTTTAGTTTAGAAAACTTTGTGTAAATCCTGCTTGGTTAAAAGTTACTGTTCTGTGCAGATAGTGTAAAAATTTGCTTTTTATCTTCGATCACATGTAAAAGAAAGCACAACCATTGCCTGCCCATTTTATACAGGCTGCTATTACTTAAAAAAAAAATGAGCACAGGATGCCTTTCAGCTGTGCTTAGTGTGCACAAATAGATATGATCTTGTTTAAGTGGCTTTAATGCATCACCGGCATATCCTGAAACTGCAGGGATCACATAGGAGGAGCAGGGTCAACATCACTTCCTCTGCTGGACTACTCCCCTTTCTTCAGCTGATCTTCTTAGACAAATATTGGGATCCATTATCACATCCCTTGAGGATTCTCCTGCCAGCTCCAGAAAGTATCAGTGTATTGTTCCATAACTTCATATGAAGTTTAGGGTTGTATACATTGTTGATGGGTTCAATATGTATTGCAAGGGTGAAAGCAAGAAATAATGACTTTCTTTACTATGACTTGTTTAGGTTGTGAACTGAATGGCATTTTCTCTTTTATGATTTTAAGAATGACTTGGAACCTATTAAAACCCTTGTTAGGGATTCAGGGGTCAGAATGGGCACCCTCCCACTTGGTTACCAGGAAGGGAAATATATTGCCTCCCAGATGGTCCAGTGACTACTGAGGGCCCAGAGTGATATAACAAGTCAGGAGGTCATCTGTTGTGCATCTTGAAAGGCTACCTTGCAAGTATTTTCCTTTCCATGTGTGTCATTGTGCAGCATAGTGACTTGTGTGGTTTCAGGTTTGTTTTTATGTAATGTGTTATCTATTTGAGATTCTGGCTTGTTGGGTGCCATTATGATTTCTATGTGTGTGCAACATAACTCATAGTATCATAGTTAATGCCAGCCAATAAGGACTAAAATGGTCCATCTAGCCTGCCCAGTTGAGATTTATCCACTTTGGGAGATGCTCTTATTAATGCCCATAAGCAACCCAACTCCATGTTTTTCCCCTAATCTCGCAATCCTTTTACCCTCAATCTCTCCCAAGTATGCCCAATATCTGCCACAGTGATGGCCTCCTCTTCCTGTGCTAGTAGGCCAATTCAGAACTTGCCATCTTCAATTTTGGTAGTTAAGCCATTATCCAGGCCCCCTTCTTGTCTTATTAAATTTTGTAGTATTCCCCACAGTCACCAAGGTTTGTGAGAATGTTATGTTTAAAAAAAAAAAAAAGCCTCCCCCTGCTTACTGAAGTTTGAGTTTTAACCATGGTGGCTCTATGCAGGTCAACCCAGCTTTCTTGGATGGAGGATGCTGCTATTCTACTTCTTTTTAGGATTATGGCTGCTGGTTACCCCAGTGCTTCCATGGATGCCTGATACCGCTGCGGATACCATTCTGTACAAGTTACTCCAATGCCTTCTTGGAAGCACACAGTCATACTACTGCTGTTTTGGGTTGAATTGCCATTCCTTGCAGGTTATCTTACTGCTTCATTACTATCCTCTTGCCCCGCATAGGCAGAAGCAGCCTGGTGCGAGAGGACAGACTCTAGAAAGAGCTCTGAAGGGGAGGTTTGGGAGAACACTGCTTCAAGGGGGGAAATAAAAATACATCGCAATTGGCTGGAGTATTGGAAAGTCAGAAGGAACAGGACGCACTGGGCTGCTGGGAAATATAATTTTGAGATTCTTGGCAGAGAATTAGGATCAAGCAAGCAGCTAGGGAAAAGTGTGTTGCTAATTGGGAGACACAGTTGAGACTAATTAGAAAGGCTGCTGTGTAGAGTCAGGGTGATTTTAAGGAGAGAGCACTGTGTTCCAGCAGAACCAAACAGAGAGAAGGAGAGCCAGGAAAATGGAGTCACCCAGATGCAGAGATGCCCATTGCCTGCGGTTAGGGATTTAAACCTGTGAAAAGGTACAGTTGGGGTGTAGGTTCTACATAGTTCTGGAAAGGAGTGTTGTCCTATGACTAACCAACATTGTATCTTGCTGGGATGGGCTGGTAGCTTAGAAAAGTAACTGAAAGCTTTGTTAGACGTGTACATTGATGCATGGAATTAAGTTGCTTTTTAATGCAAGTAGCTGGCTATGAGCATTGATTTCCGGAAAACTGTCAGCGAGTCGTGCAGGGCTCAGGAAGAGACCCATTCAGATCTTTAAATGTGTATCATATTCCACCTGTTCCTTGTAGGGTATGAATGTTCTTGTTTCTTCAGTCTTATCTGCTATTGCTTTTGGTGCAGACCCCAAACCATTTTGGTTGTCTTTCTCATGACCCCTCTAACCTATCTCTATCCTTTCTGAGATACAGTCTTCAAAACCGAACCGATTACTTTAGGGCATTGTTTCTCAACAATTGTATTTTCAGACCTGATCAGCATGCGATGGAAAAGTCACCACTGATGGTTGCTGACTTTCAGAACAGCACCTGGACTCTGCTCTCAGCATCTTACAGCAGCAAGCATCACAAGCAATGACTTAAATATTTAGGAACTTCTTTCTGAGAACATGAATATTCATGCATGTCTTTCCTTCCTAGCTTCAGCATGAGTCCTGGAGTGTGGACAGTTTGCAGGACATGGATAAATGGGTCCTGTATTGTGTGGCACATACAGTGCACACAGCACTCCTCATCTTCCCCCTCTCATCAATATTGTGCGACTATGAATGATGAGTAATGTTATGTCTTTTTATTGCCCCATGGTGAGACTGCACCTTGAATACTATGTGCAGTTCTGGTCGCTGCATTTCAAAAAAGATATAGTTGCACTGGAGAAAGTACAGAGAAGGGCAACCAAAATAATTAAGGGGATGGAACGGCTCCCCTATCAGGAAAGGCTAAAGAGGTTAGGGCTGTTCAACTTGGAGAAGAGACGGCTGAGGCAAGGATATAGTAGAGGTCTACAAAATCATGAAAGGACTTGAATGGGTAAATGTGACTTTATTTACTCTTTCATATAATACAAGGAATAGGGGGCACTCCATGAAGTTAGCAAATAGCTCATTTAAAAAAAAATATCAGAGAAAATTCTTTCACTCAACGCATAATTAAGCTCTGGAATTCATTGCCAGAGGATGTGGTTATGGCAATTAGTGTAGCTGGGTTTAAAAAAGGTTTGGATGAGTTCCTAGAGCAGAAGTTCATAAACTGCTATTAATCAATAAGGATTAGTAGCTTGGGATCTATTCATTTAATGTTTGGGTACTTGCCAGGTACTTGTGATTTGGTTATCCACTGTTGAACATAGGATAATGGGCTTGATGGACCTTTGGTCTGACCCAGTATGGCATATCTTATGTTCTTATGAGTATCCGTGCAGGAAAATGTATGCATGGAAACACGGAATATGTCTGCAGACAAGGACCATTTGGATTCACCCAGTCTGCCCATTTTTACCTGCTTATGTACAGTGTGAGTACTGCTACTGTGTACATGACACCGAGCAAAGGAAAATGAGGTATGATTGGACAGGTGAAGTATGTTTGGTAAATAAGTGTGTGAGACTAGTGGTATAGGGTGTGTATCTGGCAAAATGCTTTTAAACTTATTTGCGTTTATATGCTGCTTCTCATATCAAAAATATATGCGCCTAGAAACAAGCATCTCCGTCTACAGAGAAAACAGTGCTCTCTTTATAAACCGAGTAAAGCCAATGTTTTTTTTAGACTAAAGGTTTTGTTATCTTTGCTGTCATGGCATAGCTTGTTTCAGCTAGGTTTGCTGATTTGGCCATGAGAAGAAAAAAGTGATAGGATTGCTTTTATAGACTACAACAGTAGCTGTGCGGCAAGGGGCCTTTAGAAGGAAGCCCAGACCTTGGCAGGAACAAATATGTTTGGGTTGGAGGACTCTGGTAAGTGAATAACCCCCCCCCCCCCCTGAAAAACAGCTTAAAGGTGGGAGTAAATACCTCCCTGTGAGTGGAACAGATGACCTTAATAGATCTGTGGTAGAGCCATCTCCTTTGTGCCCAACTATTTTTTTCAGGTGAATATATTTTTGACCACCCCATATATCCCTTGAATATTATCTTTTTATGGCACTTGCTATTAGGCAAAATCAGAATATCCATAGGTATTTGCATTTAGAGCTCAGAAAGACCAGGATTGAATTGTCTGTGATGAGATTATTTGTATAGAAAATAAATATTCTTACAGAACTTTAATATTACACTTTGTTGAAGTATGTAAAATAATAACTACCTAGAAAATAATGGGCCATGCATCCTTATTAAGTTCTGTCAGGAACAAAATTATTGTTCCAGGTTTAGAAGTTGCCCATCATGCTGTCAGAATGAATGGGGAGCACTTAAACCTTCATCCTTGGATAAAGTATTTCAGGAGAACTGCAGCTGCTTGGTTTGTGTGGGGGATCCCTAAATGAGTGTTCAGGAAGTCTTATCCAGTTTAGTCTTCCAGTGCAAACACTGAAAATCTTACATGTCTCTGTTTTAATTTTCAAGTTACAATAGTTTAATGTTGATGTGTGGGAGGATTTTTTTTTTTTATTTTAGTGGAGAAATGTATACACATCAATCAGATAATACAGCACTTAATATGAATACACATCAGGATATTTAATGTTAAGAACAGTAAGTGTTTCATTTTTAACCTGGTTTAGCCAATGGGCTGAATATTTTATCTTCTCTGCCACTTCCTTAGAAATGGGTGGAAACTGCGACTGGATTGTGGTGATAAGTATGTTTGTTAATTGCAGGAAATGATGGTATGGGAGACCTTTTTTTCCTCCCTCTTTCATGTATTTTAAGCAGTACCTACAATTTTTTTTCATTCTGAGTTCCACATCTTAGCATTTATATGGCCTTGGAGAAGTATGGGAATTAAAGGTACCTTGGAGTTCAGGGCTGCTTTGCAGACTCAGCCAGTTTACATAAATGCTTAAAGGAGAAATTCAAGACTGGAATAATATAGTCTGGAAGGCATTTGCAGCATAACTACTTAATCAAACTCAAATATAAAAGCAAGCTAACATGGAGAGAGTGATTTTGTTTACTAGTGATGACACTGATGGAATATGTTACATCTTGCCTCCGAATAGCAGTTTATTTTTCACTCTGGCTCTTACTGTTAATTGCAATTATGTGGCAAATGTAAATCATTGTGAAAAATAAAATTGTTTTTTAAATAGTCTTTTACTGCGGGATCATGCTGTACTGGTGATATAGAAGCACAGAATATGTTGGTAGACAAAAGTCCCATCTAGTCTGCCCATTTTCCCTTTCTGTGGTAATACTTTAGACTTTACTTGAACTCAGACTTCACACATACTTTTATAGATCCTCTGTGCCTATTACATGTTTTTAAATTCTGGTATTGTTTTTGCCTCCACCATGTAGTCTGGGAAGCTATTCTATGTATCAACCATCCTTTCTGTGAAGAAATATTTCCTATCATGTCTACCCATACAAACTGTGCTAATCAACCATGATTTTAATTTGAGGAGTTGACTTAACATCATTAAATCCTACATCTGATGGACTATTATAGCTTCAGCCTTGCTCCCTGTGATGTGCTGCTGTTTTCTCTATTGTTTTTCCTCTTATGCACTCTTTGCACATGCACTGCTGTGTACTTCCATAATCCTTTTTATTCTCTTATGCAGTCTTCATTTGCAGCATAACTACTTATGCTTCCATGTCCCTTTGTTCTTGTATTTATTTGTGCATGCAATTCTGTCATCCTTTATTCCTTTGTGCTCTTTCTTTCGGTTTGCAACTCTCTGCTTTCATATTTCCCTATTTTCTGTGCTTGATGGTATTGTTTGCTGGAGATATGACTCCAAAGCCAAAAGCGAGCAGTGCGCACACAGGACGAGACTAGCGGGTTCTAATTGGAGCATCTTCTGTCTGCAGTGGCCACTTTCCCTTTTGGTTGATCCTTCGGGTGCTGATGACCAGCAGGACTTGGAGAGGAACAACAGGAGACATAAGGCACAAACTAAAGCCAAAGTTGAATCCAAACCTAGAGACACAAAGATGCCCACAGAAGCAGGGCAGGAGCAATGCAGGAAAACCTGGATAGACGAAGACACCCACAGAAGCTGTGTAGGACCACTGCAGGAAGACTGGATACACAAAGCAACCTATGATCAAGGAGGAATATAGGATACACAAAACAAATTAGGATCAAACAGGATCATGAAACAAACATAGGACCAAGATTAGGACTAAATGTAAGACCAAGTCTAGGATCACAAAGACTAAGCTGGGAGTGTGCAGTCTGGAATATAACTGTGTTCAAACAGGGACAAGATGGCCATCAGCAAGAAGTCTGGGCTACAGAGGATCAAACAGTGTGGCTATAAGGTCTGCTGAAGAGAAGCAAGAACTGCCCAACAGGGCCTTGAATTGCAAGTCCATGCTTCTATTTCTTTATTCTTCCTTTCAGTACTCTGAGTTTGATCTTGTCTTCTTTTCCTGGCATCTGTGATTGGACTAAGAGTTCATTTTTCATTGGTCTATATTTTCAAATTCTTTTTCTTGTTGATGGGAAAATATTGTATGGAAAATTGACTCTGGACCCCAAATCATGACACTTTTTCCTGAGATTCTTTCTGACCGTAAAGACAAGAAACAAAGGGCCTGATTTTAAAAAGCATTTACTCGAGTAAAAACCAGGTTTACTGGGGTAAATTCACTTTACTTGAGTAAGTGGGTTTTTGAAAATTGCTACAATATATGCCATTGACTTGTCTATAGGATTTACTCACATAAGTGCACTTTACTTGAGTAAATGGCTTTTGAAAATTGCTACAATAGTAGCTACATTTACGCATGTAACTCCTTTTGAAAATTACCCCCAAAGAGTAGGATTAAATGGTCAATTTTCTCAGTGGAAAAGGGTAAACAGTGGAGTGCCTCAGGGATCTGTACTTGGACCATAAGAACATAAGAAAATGCCATACTGGGTCAGACCAAGGGTACATCAAGCCCAGCATCCTGTTTCCAACAGTGGCCAATTCAGGCCATAAGAACCTGGCAAGTACCCAAAAACTAAGTCTATTCCATGTAACCATTGCTAATGGCAGTGGCTATTCTCTAAGTGAACCAGTGAACCAGTGCTTTTCAATATATTTATAAATGATCTGGAAAGGAATACGACGAGTGAGGTTATCAAATTTGCGGATGATACAAAATTATTCAGAGTAGTTAAATCACAAGCGGATTGTGATACATTATAGGGAGGACCTTGCGAGACTGGAAGATTGAGCATCCAAATGGCAGATGAAATTTAATGTGGACAAGTGCAAGGTGTTGCATATAGGGAAAAATAACCCTTCCTGTAGTTGCATGATGTTAGGTTCCATGTTAGGAGCTACCACCCAGAAAAAAGATCTAGGCATCATAGAGGATAATACTTTGAAATTGTTGACTCAGTGTGCTGTGGCAGTCAAAAAAGCAAACAATGTTAGGAATTATTAGGAAGGGAATGGTTAATAAAACGGAAAATGTCATAATGCCTCTATATCGCTCCATGGTGAGACCACACCTTGAATACTGTGTACAATTCTGGTTGCCACGTCTCAAAAAAGGTATAGTTGCGATGGAGAAGGTACAGAGAAGGGCAATCAAAGGGGATGGAACAACTCCCCTATGAGGAAAGACTGAAGAGGTTAGGGCTGTTCAGCTTGGAGAAGAGACGGCTGAGGGGGGGATATGATAGAGGTCTTTAAAATCATGAGAGGTCTTGAACAAGTAGATGTGAATCGGTTATTTACACTTTCGAATAATAGAAGGACTAGGGGGCACTCCATGAAGTTAGCAAGTAACCCACTTAAGACTAATAGGAGAAAATTCTTTTTCACTCAACACACAATTAAGCTCTGGAATTTGTTGCCAGAGGATGTGGTTAGTGCAGTCAGTGTAGCTGGGTTTAAAAAAGGTTTGGATAAGTTCTTGGAGGAGAAGTCCATTAACTGCCATTAATCAAGTTGACTTAGGGAATGGCCTCTGCTATTACTGGCATCAGTAGCATGGGCTCTTAGTGTTCGGGTCCTTGTCAGGTTCTTGTGGCCTGGTTTGGCCTCTGTTGGAAACAGGATGCTGGGCTTGATGGACCCTTGGTCTGACCCAGCATGGCAATTTCTTATGTTCTTATCTTCCATTTAGATGCTGAAATTCAGCTCTATATTTCATCTAAAAGTATTTAAGAAAAGCATGGTGGATAGACAGATATTGTGAATTTTATATGCATACACATTATTACTATTTTTTTGTTTGCTTTCAGCCTCATATCCTGACCCTTTCTACTGAAATCTGCTTGCCTCTTGTGCTTTATACCTTTAAGATATTTGAATGTCTATCACAACCCCTCATTCTTTCCACAAATCTTTAAGAAGCTAATGGTGATGTCCTTTGAAATTTTTCTTCCAGGTTGATAAACTCTGCCCAACTCAGTTTGAGACACTCAATTAAGTTAACTGTGCAGTATCCCCAAGGCCAATACAGTTATGTGTTGCAATCCTTCCCTAAATGCCTTTAAGTTCAAGAAGTGTTTTTGGATTACAGTTCTGTTTTCAGCTTTGAAGTTCTTTGGATAGGAATGGCTGTAGTATGTAAAAGTTTCTCAAACCCCAAATTTCAGGGCTGAATCAAAAACCTCTGCCAAATTCTTTTCATCATATCAAAGACTTTAAACAGTACACGCACTGCTCCAGAAATGTTTCATCACAAAAAGGAAAAAGAGAAAAATATTTTAAATTGTTCTCTGTTCATACCTTATCTGTAGCTCTGCAAAAGGTTTTTGAAATAGGCTCTCTCTAGAGTACCACCTCTCACTGTAGTCTCAAGAAACTAGATGACTACTAACTTCCCAGAAGTGTTTAAAAAAGATAGCTACCTTGGTTTTAAGTTGCATGAAAAAGAGAGAAAAAACGTATTCACTGCCCTTTTAATGTTGTACGTCTGTCAGTCCCTCCATATACTCTCTATCCTCTACATTCACCTCAAAAGGATTCTCATGTGGATCCGTCTCATGCTCTTATTCACTATCCAGATCCTCCTCAGTCTTTAGCCCTGAAACCTATTGCTTTCCTTCTTCCTCCCAAGGCCAGCTCTCCTCTTTACAGTTGCTCATTAGCCTTATTAGAAACACCTGATGGGAGTACTTCCCTGCCTCCTTCCTTCTTGTCCTTGGTCAGATGAGTCCGTCCTCCCTCACAAGTCCTTCTGGGAGACATAGCTTTCACTGATAGTTCTAGTGACTTAGAGTAATTTTTAAAGTGACATTCCCTTTTAAAGCAACCTTTTTATTTTTCTTTTTTTCTTTCCTCTTATCCCCCTGCTAAGGGAAATGCCCTGGGCCCAAGGTTCCCTCCTAGGTTATGTCTTAAGGTGGACTAGGCTAAATGTCTTGTCCTGGTCTTTTTTTTTATTTTTTCCCAACTTTCATTTTCAGTTTTTCTATAAAATAAGATAAGTTCCCGGCATCATAGTAAAAAGCAAAAATGTAACATTACAGATACAATATCTCTGACCTTATAGACTCACTTCTTCAACCCCCCCCCCCCCCCCCAATCCCCAAGTCTTCCAAATGTAATCTGAAAAATTTGATGGATATCTAAGTCCTCAATCTAATGTCTAACAATCAGTGATAGTTTACATGTGTCTTTTCTAAGTAAGCTACCCCAGGTTAAATAACAAACTGCATGCCTTAGCACTTATTGCCATTATAAGAACATAAGAAATTGCCATGCTGGGTCAGACCAAGGGTCCATCAAGCCCAGCATCCTGTTTCCAACAGAGCCCAAATCAGGCCACAAAAACCTGGCAATTACCCAAACACTAAGAAGATCCCATGCTACTGATGCAATTAATAGCAGTGGCTATTCCCTAAGTAAAATTGATTAATAGCCATTTCCTAGTGTGTAGCAGATGGACTCAAAACAAGTGGGTATAGTGTGCTCGTGCTAGCAGTTGGAGACTGATCTGACGTCAGCACGTGTACATATACCCCCACAGGAAGTGCAGCAATTCAGTAATTTCCGTCTCCAAAGCAGTTTGGAGCTACCTCACGCTCGCTGAGCATTTTTCCAAATTCTAACGACTAAATTCATAGAAGACACCTACCTGAAGGCGAGCCCCGCACTCCTGCGGTGATACCATTCGGTCCCTCCCCCAGTTGAGTTTCCCGAGGTGATTTCCGTGGTCCCTCTGAGGTAAGTGCCTCGGTCCGGTGGCCGGATCGTGGCAGGGACCTAGCCCCCGAGTGAGAAGGGCTTGGGCGCGGCTTTGCCCCCGAGCGAGACGAGTTTGGGCGCGGCCTAGAGGCAGCGGGTGCACCTCCTCGAGCGCGGTGGTGACGGTACTCACCCTCTCCCCCCGCAGCCGGAGACCGCCCGGGTTGCAGCCGGGAAGCGCCGAAGACAAGGTAAGGCGTACATCTTTACTTGTTGGTCTCCGAGGAACCGAGGAGTAGCAGAGTCTGCCTAGGTGGCAACCCGTCAAGGGGGTCGCCATCTTGCCTGCCTGCTCGCCATCGCCTTCTGCCTGGAGCGCACATTGAGAGGCGCCCTGGGATAAAACAAAATTGCTTACTTTGTAATAGGTGTTATCCCAGGACAGCAGGATGTAGTCCTCACGAAACCCACCCGCCACCCTGCGGAGTTGGGTATGTTACCTTTTTATTATTTTATTTTCGCTAAAGCATATTGCTACATACGAGACTGAAGAAAGACCCCTGTGGCACAGAATATCATGGCATGCTGGGCATGCTCAGTGGCCTCACAGGGCCAGTCAAAAGTTTCTAGAAACTTTGACATAAAGTTTTCCTGCAATAGGGCTCCATCAGTGACGTCACCCATATGTGAGGACTATATCCTGCTGTCCTGGGATAACACCTATTACAAGGTAAGCAATTTTGCTTTATGACATTTTCCGTTCTATTTAACCATTCCCTTCTTAATAATTCCTGATATTCTATTTGCTTTTTTGACTGCTGCAGCACACTGAGCCGACGATTTTAAAGTATTATCCACTATGATGCCCAGATCTTTTTCCTGGGTGGGTAGCTCCTAATATGGAACCTAACATCGTGTAACTATAGCAAGGGTTATTTTTCCTTATATGCAACACCTTGCACTTGTCCACATTAAATTTCATCTGCCATTTGGATGCCCAATCTTCCAGTATTGCAAGGTCCTCCTGTAATGTATTACAGTCTGCTTGTGATTTAACTACTCTGAATAATTTTGTATCATCCACAGATTTGATAACCTCACTCGTCATATTCCTTTCCAGATCATTTATATATATATTGAAAAGCACTGGTCCAAGTACAGATCCCTAAGGCACTCCACTGTTTACCCTTTTCAACTGAGAAAATTGACCATTTAATCCTACTCTCTGACTGTTTCCTGTCTTTTAGCCAGTTTGTAATCCATGAAAGGACATCGCCTCCTATCCCATGACTTTTTAGTTATGTAAGCTTACCAAATTCCCATAAAGGTCTCAGACTTCCTTCCCAAAGAGTGCTTAGCTGTTGTTTGCTCAAATATCAGAAGCTTATGCAGCCTTAACTTCCATTCTGTCATTGAGGGCTCTTGAGCCAATAATCAACGTGATAGAATCATCTTTTTAGCTACTAAGAAGGCTTTGCTTAACAATAGCTGATGCTCCGTTGCAAAAGTTGTTGAAGATCCTCAAATGTGTCAAACAGCTACGCAAAGAAAGAAGTAATTTATACGGAATTAATTGTCCCAGAAATGTAGTTACTTTTGCTCAAAATTTGTTGACCACAACACAGCTCCAAAAAATGTGCTAGTAGTTGCCTCTATCTACACCACACTTTATACATGAGTCTAAGGACACCAATTTTGCTTTGTAAGCCCACGCTTGGGGATGAAACATGCACCAAATGAATTTAAACTGTGTCTCTCGAAGCAATACGTTCTCTGTAATCCGGGGTATCAAGGCTAAACAGTTTTGTAAGACTTCTATATTTAATGCCTCTGTAACTTCCAGACCCTAACGCCATCATAGCCCTTGATGACCTCTGAAACGCATTCTAATTTTTGAAAGTAGTGAGGGCTTTCATAAAGAAAGCCCTTTTTCATACTTGCTATCTGGAACAATTCCTTATATGATTGCATAAGAACCGGTTTATTGAGGTTCATACATTGACTACTTATAAAATGCCATACTTGCAAATATGCATAAAATTCCTTATTGCTTAAGTTATATTCTGCTGCTAACACTTGAAATGTCTTAATTGTTACTCCATCTTCTTGGAGAAATTGATGGATTTGATGTAGACCTTTTCTTTTCCATCTGTGGTCACAAACCTTCAGAAGTCAAGATATAATCAATTCTTGACATTGTCTGATGTGCTCTAGATACATGTGTGTAATCCCTCTCAGTTGGGTGTAAAGTTCGACATGGGTCCACTATCTGAAGTGTTTTACAAAATAAGAGACATCTTGGTTCTTAACCTTGTTTCCTTGTGTCTTGGCTGACCTATCTCATAACGGGTCTTTAATACAGTTAAAGTACCATGCTAAAATTAGGTGACCTTTCTTGTGAGACACACTCTGTTACTATCTTAGTAAAAACCACCTGAGAGTAGTTGTTCGGAGCATAAACATTGCCAAGTGTAACTTCTTTTCCATATAATTTCCCTACCACCAGAACCAATCTCCCTTCCTCATCTTTAAAATGTGAACCTGCTCAAACTGGACTTTATGAGAATTGCTACTTCTCCTTTTCTTTTTAAAGCTAGAGAATAACTCCCAACCCACTCTCTTGTCAATTTCTTACTCTTCCTCACGCAAATGTGTTTCTTGTATAAATGCAATTTGTATTTTCTGTCTCTGCAGCGCCTGTAACATTTTTTTTCTTTTAATTGGTGAACCCAAACTATCAATGTTCCAGGAGGCAAATCTTATATTCTCAACCATATTTATCCCAAAATAAATTATTTAGATTCTTAATTCTCTGCTCCATTGGAGTGTCCACTCTGTATCTTAATATCCCCAGCCAGCCCTGGGAACAAAAGATTTGATCCTGGGATAGAACTTTGATCCTTTGCATGACAGTGCACAGCACTGCCCATGAGTCACTTGGCCGAACCAGCACAGTTTTTCTGATGCTCATTTAATGGGATAAGAAAGATGAAATGATACTGTGGGGTCTCAGATTCATATACATTATCTTTGGATAATTCTTATGTTGATCCAATAAAAGTTGTCATAGCTTGCAAAGAAAATGGCTTCTGGGCTAAGCTATTGCTCTAAGTTTGATTTACAGTAGGTTGCACTCCCACTTCTAAAACATTTGTAATTATGTGAAAGCAACCTGCTGTACATCTGTCTGGGCATTCTGCTGTAAGGGTCTACTCCTGACTTTGTGTCATGGCTTCCTTGATAGTAGATTCTGCTCTCTTCAAGGCTGCCAAAAACATCTTTGGAGTATACACAATATTATATCATGTTTAATCCACACAGGAACATCACTATCAAACAATTGTGATTAGTGCTATTATTTTGAATTCACTAGATATTTTCTAATTTATGAAGGAGCTGAAAACCGAACAACTGAGTTCTGGTTTAGATTTCTATATGACCTCTAGTGAGAGAGAATTTGATTCTGTGTATGACAGCTTACTTTGTATAATATGGTAATGAGATAAATATCTCATCTGTCTGGCTAGAAAAAGGATTATTGAACTGAAGTCATCTGGTGTCACATTGAGAAGACAGAATAGCCATAGTAACAGGATACAATGCAGGGTTTTAATTTGGTTTCCATATTAGACTGGATAGATGACAGGAAGATCTACTATCTAATTAGAAATTAAGGCATTTAGTATTCACAATAAGTGTATCTCTTTTTAAGCCACTTTAAATATTAATTGCCATCTAATTATGGAGCAGATTGTGATTGCCAGATTACTGTGATTTCAGGACATGCTGAAGCAAAGTGACTTGGGTTTTATTTTCTATTTAGTAGAGTGCATTAAAACTAATTCAGCTAGAGGTGTTATAAAGCTGGCTAATATTATTGTCCAAAATGTACCATTTTCTTGTATGCTTGCTTTGTCTAACAGTCAATTACAGTTAAGAAAAATTCTTTATGATATTCATCATGTAGATTTTTTTTGTCTTGGTGGTTTTCTTTTGCTTCTTTTTATGCCCAGGTCATTTGCAATAAGGGATGGCATCTAGTGCCATGAGCCTTCATTTGCAACTACCCTATGATTTTCCCACTACTTTATATCTCCCTTCTCAGCACACTTAGGGGCCGATGCAAAAAAGGTGCTCTGAAAGCGGGCACTGAGTGTTCAGGCACTTCTCCTGGGGGTGTGATGCAATTTTTAAATTAGGGCTTGCGCTGTCAAGGAGGAACTAGGGACGATTGCGTGCCGATTAGTCCATTTACTGTCACATGTCAGTGAAAGGACCAATCATCTTTCAGAAGGCTGTCCTAAAAGGGGATTGATCCTGTCACTGACAAATGTCAATGAAAAGGACCAATGGGCAATAACTGAAGGAGTAAATAAATTAATATTAAGTGCCCAACACTTTAATATTGATTTATTCACTACTTAGGGTGCCGGCAGTCAGATTTGGAAAATAGACACTGAATTTAGCAGCGTCCGTTTTCCACAGCCAGCATTCAAAAATACTACTTTTATGGCTTGAAACACTCGTCAGGTAAGGAGACAGGGGAGTGGCAGCTTCTTACTCTACATATCATGCAAAGATGAAATTTGTTTTCTTCAGGGACAAGCAGGATGGTAGTCCTCACACATGGGTGACATTAGATGGAGCCCTGATGTGGAAAACTTATGTCAAAGTTTCTAGAACTTTGACTAGGCACACTGAGCATGCCCAGCATGCGCTGTGTAATGCGTTCAAACGAGGTCCCTCTTCAGTCTCTTATTTTCTTTTCTGCTGAGCTGTAAGCCTGGCAGTCTGAGTTTACTTTGGCTGTTTCTGGCCTAGTGGAAAATGTTTTTTCATCACAGTTTTTTCGCGGTTTTTGGTATCATTCTATCACTGGGTCCTTATCGGTGCTTCCCCTTTAGTATCCTAGTCAGGGGTTTTGGTATTTCTGATAAGTTTCCTTTCACAGTCCATTCCCCCTGCAGCAGCGGTGCCCTGGTGCCTGCTGGCCATAGACAGCTGCCACCTTTGTTTGTTCCATCATGGCCATGTCTGGTTTTTGTCAATGTCCCTGATGCCCAAGGATCATGTCCATTACAGATCCTTGTGAGATATGTGTCCTCTGTCTGGGGGGGGACGACATTGCATGATGTCTGGGGTTGTCGCTTGTGTACCCAAATGACTTTGAAAGGATGTCTGCTTCCACTCGACAAGATGGATCAGCTCTTCGGGTCAAGGAATTCCGAGCCATCTGCATTGGTGGAATTGGTATCACTGGATCTTGGAGCTGTACCAATGGACACCATGCCATCGACATTGGTGAGAACATCTGTTCCATTGGTGCCGTTGGCTGTTAGGGGCACTGGAGACCGACTGTTGTCGATCTCCTGTAGGCCAATGATGCCAGGTTCATCATCTTTGGCCTCGGCACTGGGAAAAGTCCGGGCTGAGCATCAAGGGAAGCCTGAGAAGCATTGGTACTGGTCCCCATCAATGCACAGTGCTGGGTGCGGGGATTCACCGGCTTTTGCCACGGTGCCCCTGAAGCGACCTTGCGGTGAGGAGGGGTCCATCTTCTGTCGATGTTGGGGTCCACGACTGTCTCTACCAGTCCTGGTGCCAGTTGCTGATCCACCTGATGGGTTCAAAGAAGATCTGGCCACCCCTCCTTTCTCTTTCCTCCCAGGTGATGTTGGATCATCTATGTTTGAGGAGGAGCTGGAGCATTGAATCCAAGCTGGTGGTAGATCGGGCCTGCCTGTGGCATCGAAGGCATCATAGCCGGTGCTGCCAGTCATACTACTGCTAATGGAGAAGCTCAATGTGCTTATCTGTGCATTATGCACCTAGCTGGGGCTGGTTCCCAGGATGGTACCGGTGCCCAGCAGGGCTCAAAAGCCTTTCCCTGCCGATATGATGGTTGTTTCCAGTTCCTTCAAGGAGGAAGCTCTGCTGACCCCAATCTGGTTCTAGTGGTGCTTGCACCTCTGGACGAAGGTCGAGCATCTAGGGCTCCATCCCCTGAAGCATACAGTGAGGATAAGGGACCCTGTGACTTCCTGGGAAGGTGATCTCACAGAGTCTTCCTGTTAGGGCTCTGATGGTCTCCCTTCAGCCCCTTCTCCTCTAGATGAGCAGAGGAAGTCCCCACCTGAGGACAAGAGGGTGATGGCAGAAGTCATCCCATTGTAACTTTTAACAGAGGAGAATGTCAAGCAAGTTCATGGTGCCTCCTAAGGAGATTGTGGTGGTCCCAGTACACAAAATCCTTAAGGAGTTGTTTCTGAGGATATGGGAACACCCCCTCACAGTGTCTCCCATTAACAAGAAGGCAGATGGGTTCTACTTCATCCAGAAGGCTGCCACATTCAATAAGCGTCAGCTGCCTCATCAGTCAGTGGTGATTGAATCTGCTGTCAAAAGGGCCAAGCGTTCTTGGACCCAATCCTCTGTGCTCACAAGGAAGGACCACAGAGCGATGGATGCTCTTGAGAGATGCTCTTAAAGACTAGAGAAGTTGAACCCGTATCACCAGGGCAAAAAGGGCGGAGATTCTACTCCATTTACTTTCTAATTCCAAAGAGAACAGGAGGACTCTGTCCCATCCTAGACCTAAGGACCTTAAACAAGTTTCTAAAAAGAGAAAAGTTCAAGATGGGTACCTTGTTTTCCCTTTTGCAAAAAAGGGGAATAGCTATGCTCCCTCAACCTAAAGGATGCATACACTCATATCGAGATCTTCCCCGGTCATAGGAAGTATCTCCAATTTGTGGTGGGAACACAGTACTTCCACATTCCTCCCCACAAGTCTTCACAAAATGCCTGACCGTGGTGGCAGCACACCTCAGCAGACTGGGAGTGCATGTCTTCTCATATCTGGATGACTGGCTGGTCAAGAGCACATCTCAGGCAGAGGCCACCAGGTCCATGTGCTTGACCATTTGACCACTAGGGTTCGTTCTCAACGACCCAATATCCCATCTCAGCCCATCACCTCAATTGACTTAATAGGAGCCCTGCTAGACACTGCTCAGGCCAAGGCATTTCTGCCTCATCAGAGGGCCATTGCCGTGGCGACCATTGCAGCAGAGATTCAACAGCCAGCAGGTATCATCCTGGCACATGTTGAGGCTGTTAGGCCATATAGACACAACAATCTGTTTCTTCCTTGGCACGTTTACACATGCGCAGACCCCAATGGATCCTGAGGTCAAGGTGGTGCTAGGCCATTCAGAGCCTTCAGGATTGCATCCGAATCACCCAGTCTCTCCAGGACTCATTGTCCTGGTGGCAGGTACTTTGCAATCTGGAACAGGGGATCTCGTATTGGAGTCTGTCCACTCAAATTGTCCTAATGACAGATGCTTCTACCCTTGAGTGAGGAGCTCATGTAGATGGGCTCTATACCCAAGGTCTTTGGTCTGCTTAGGAATGTTCTTGTCAAATCAACTTCCTGGAGCATCAGGTAATCAGGTACGCGATATGGGCTTTCAGAGATCAGCTGTCCAACAAAGTTGTCCTGATCCAGACTGACAGCCAGGTAGCCATGTGGTATGTCAACAAGCAGGGAGGCATAGGATCATACGCCTGTGTCGGAAGTGGCCCAGATATGGTCGTAGGCCCTCTTCCATGAGATGGTGCTCAGGGCCATGTACCTGGCCGAGACTGAGAACATGGTAACAGTCAGGCTGAGTCAAGTCTTCAGATCCCATGAGTGATCCCTGAACTAGGGGTAGGGAATCGGATACTCTGCCTCTTGGGAAGCCTGGACATAGATCTGTTCATGTCCCCCTATAACAGGAATGTGTCTCGGTTCTGCTCCATGCACAGGACATATGGCAAAACCAGCCTTAGACACCCTTGCCTATCCTTGGGGCAAGGATCTTCTGTATGCGTATCTGATTCCCTTAGTGGTGAAGACTCTCTTGAAGCTTCGTGAGTGATTCTTATAGCTCCTCATTGGCCGAGACAGGTCTGGTTCTCACTACTTTGGGAGTTATCCATCCAGAGACCGATCAGTCTGTAGCATCCCTAGCCCTGGTCGACCCCGGAAGTGAAAAATATGAGCAGGGAATTTATCTCAGGATTAATGTTCCCTCTAAATTTTGACAGGCTATGAGGTGAATTTTAAAAGCTCGACGCCAATGTGTGCATTAGTTAGGGGATTTGTGAAGAACACAAGCTCGTGTTTGTTTGTTTGTTTATTTATTTATTTATTTATTTATTTATTTATTTAACATCTTTTATATACCGGTATTAGTAGGGACATCATGCCGGTTCACAATAAACAGCAGAACTGAAATTACATAATAGCAAAGGAGCGTAACTAGGAGGGGGGATAACTTGAGAACAGCATGGAAGGAATAGTTAAAACAACAAGAGGTAACTCCGAAGAGACTTAAGTAGAGGCTTAATGTGCAGTATCTTGGGGAAGCAGACCAGGGGGGCGCAAGTAAACAAATTGATTTTAAAAGCTGTGAATTGATTTTAAAAGTTGCTGAGATACAATATGACATGTGAAGAATCACAAGCCTTACATCAGTTACAACATAGGGAGGACATCATCATCAAACCTGCTGATAAGGGAGGCGCAGTTGTGGTCATGAGCAAAATTTCATATTTACAAGAAGTTCATCGCCAACTTGCCAATGAAACCTTCTATCAACAACTAGAAGAGGACCCCACACATAACATTCTAATGGAAGTCAAAGAGGTAGTGGAAAGAGGAATCGAACTGGGATATCTTACCAGTTCAGAATGTAAATTCTTGATTAACAGAAATCCCAGAATACCAATTCTATACACAATACAAAAAATCCACAAGACCCCAATGAACCCTCCGGGGAGACCGATAGTTTCAGCAAATGAATCAGTTCTGGAACCAATTTCCATTTTTTTAGACAGAATTCTTCAACCGTATATACCAGAATCAGCCTTTTACGTTAAAGATAGTACTAGCATGCTACAATTCCTTGATACTGTTCAATTACCCCAAGATTGTTTCTTTGTAACTTTTGCATATCCTCCGAAGCCTCAGTAACAATACCAAACAAATCAGAGGTAAATAGATAAATTCTATGCCATAACTCATGCTTTATTGATCACACTCATTTACAAAATTTATTTTATAATTATGATGGACCACTATTCTCCCGTCCACCCAACATGGTTTCAGGAAGCAATTAAGTACTGAAACATTATTACTATCCCTCTACGACACACTCCTCAGAGGAACAGACGCAGGTTCCTCTTACCTGATTGCCATGCTCGACATCTCTGCTGCGTTCGACACAGTTAATCATGATACTCTCCTCAACATCCTTAGGAGTATTGGAATCACTGGCAATGCCCTGGCCTGGATACATTCGTATCTCCAGAATCGCTTTTATACTGTCTTAGTGGATAACAACGAATCTGACCCTATCAGTCTCCCACAAGGTGTGCCCCAAGGTTCTTCCCTCTCCTCCACCCTTTTTAATATCTACATGTCACCCCTTACCACCCTTCTCACCAAACTCCACATCAAGCACTTCATTTATGCTGACGATGTGCAAATCATATTCCCCTTCTCTGACTCCCTCCAGACTGCCCTACGAAATTGGGAATCCTGTCTCTCCTCCATCAACCAACTTCTCACTGATATGCACCTTGCACTTAATCCCAACAAAACCGAACTATTAATCATCTCCAATAAGCAACCGCTCCCAGCCATCCCCCCTACATACTCATCTACTATTTTCCCCAAGCACATTCGCAATTTAGGTATCCTTATTGATAATCATCTTTCTTTTAAACCATTCATCAATTCTATCATAAAGGAATGCTATTTTAAACTGCAAACGATAAAACAACTTAGACCCCTGCTACATTTCTCGGATTTCTGTACAGTGCTCCAGTCTATTATATTGTCCAAAATAGACTACTGTAATGCACTCCTCCTTGGCATCCCCACAACACACACCAAGCCGTTACAGCTATTACAAAACGCCGCCGCTCGGATACTGTCAAATTCTAAAAAAAGAGACCATATTACCCCCACCCTTATCGAATTACACTGGCTCCCAATACGCTCAAGAATACTTTATAAAGTACTCTCCCTCATCCACAAAAGTCTGTTAAACTCCAACCTCAATTGGATCAACCCCCCCCTCCTCCCACGTACCTCCAACAGACCCACCCGCCCTGCCCTGCAAGGAACCTTACGCACCCAACCCATCAAATCTTTCAAACTATCCTCCACCATAAGCAGAGCCTTCTCCCTCACCGGCCCCACTATATGGAACTCCTTGCCCCATGACATACGCATGGAGTCCCACACTCCCAAATTCAAAAAAAAATTGAAAACCTGGCTTTTCCAGCAAGCCTACCCCTTGACACCGCCCAATTCATAAATCACCCCCTAAATGATTCAGTGACCTATGATTAAGTATGCTCTACGACTAAGGAATGCCTTATGACCAACGATTTATGCCTTTTGCTTTTATGACTACTGATGCTTTGTATATAGTTGTTATTGTACGTTATATTTATAGTTCTCTCTATTTATTGATCTATTAATTTGCATTGCCTGCTCCCCCGGTTATTTGTATTGTTATCGGTTATATGTAAGGGCGCTGCCCAATAGTTTTTTGTTCTTTGTGAACCGATGCGATGTGCAAACTGCTATCGGTATATAAGAGACTTTAAATAAATAATAAATAAATAAATATCTTATCTTGTAAATATCCAAAATTAAAATTAACACACTCTCACTACTACTTTACCCTAAAGTCATCGTAACCATACCATACATACTCCACCATGCCTTACCCTAAAATCATCACAATCATACCATACATACATCACTCATAATATACTTTACACATATCAATATATAAAACCTATGTGCTATGATGGATAATCGCTTGTACAACTCTCAGATAACCTGATCTTAGCAACCAGTGGATTATTTATCAAAATACACTTTTTCCTGAAAGGAATAGACTGTATGTGTCTCACATAACAAATATGATAAACTAATGTTCTTTTAAACAAATCTTCTCTTTATCTTAATCCAGTCCAGTCCGACGAGAGCCTTGTTTCTCCCTATTGCTCAGGGATTCTTCAGGCACTTCACTTGTGGGTTTTTCAATATGGTGTTATTTAATTGCCTGGATTATCCTAATCAATCTGTATCCGTTGGTCCATCATATAACTGCAAAGATGTTAAAATCTAGAATGTAATAAGTATACTCATAGCTACGTATAACAATATTTATATAACATCTAATAATATACTTGATACATTTTCCATAAACCATTGGTGATGGAATGTACAAAACTGATGCAGCACATCTCTATAGACATTATGAGATGTGCTGTATTAGTTTTGTACATTCCAGCACCAATGGTTAATGGAATATGTATCAAGTATACTTCTGCTATGGATGCTGTGTAAATTAAAATTTTAAAGAAAACTAGGCAGATCTGTGGGGTTTTAAGCATCGGGCCTAACTGGAGAGCGAGAAGGCTATCAAATCGGGAGGGGGGTTGGAGGACTTGTCTCTTAATTGGGTGAACTGGGGCAGAACTGTGAAACTGGGAATGGTGTCTGCACACACCCCTTTTAAAATCCTCTGATTTACGTGGTAGAAGTGGGATTTGCATGCACATGCACACGCCCACTTAAAATTTGGCGCGCATGTACATGGTCAGGCTATTTTATAACATACGAACATATGCGCATGTATGTTATAAAATGACCATGTACTTGAGTGTGGGACGATTGTATGCGTGCAAATATACGCATTGCTTTGAAAGTTACTGTCCCTCTGCGCAAAATTTTTTTTTTTTTTACAACTTTTTATAAGCTTAGTTCAGGTTTGTGCACTACAAGCCAAGTGTGCCTGAACAAGTATAATACAAAGAATATTGGGATTTTGAAAGTGTTAAGTATCTGTTTTAATGAAAATAAATCTAAATTAGGTTATTTTAGCAAATCATTTGGTTTTGGTTTTTTTTAAATAGAAAACATCTAAATTTGATTTCATATTTTTTTTATAGATAGCATATCTTTATAATTATGCTGCTTACGCCATTTATGTGCACTATGTTTTGCTTTGTGCGCAGGGTTCATGATCTGCACACACAGCAAAACATAGGTGAACTGGTAGATGTGGTGTATTTGGATTTTCAGAAGATGTTCGACAAACTCCCGCATGAGAGGCTTCTAAGAAAACTAGAAAGTCATGGGATAGGAGGTGATGTCCTTTTGTGCATTGGAAGTTGGTTAAAAGACAGGAAACAGAGAGTAGGATTAAATGGTCATTTTTCACAGTGGAAAAATGTAAACAGTGGAGTGCCTCAGGGATCTGTACTTGGACCGATGCTTTTTAATATATTTATAAATTATCTGGACAGGGGTACAATGAGTGAGGTTATCAAATTTGCGGATGACACAAAATTATACAGAGTAGTTAAATCTCAAGCGATTGTGCTGAATTGCAGGAGGATCTTGTGAGACTGGAAGATTGGGCTTCCAAATGCCAGATGAAATTTAACGTGGACAAGTGCAAAGTGATGCATATAGGGAAAAATAACCCTTGCTGTAGTTACACATCCAGGAGAGAGATCTAGGCATTATAGTGGATAATATATTGAAATCGTCAGCCCAGTGTGCTGTGGCAATCAAAAAAGCAAATAGAATGTTAGGAATTATTAAGAAGTGAATGGAAATAAAACAGAGGATGTCATAATGCTTCTGTTTCACTCCATGGTGAGATTGCACCTTGAATACTGTGTGCAGTTCTGGTCACCGCATCTAAAAAAGGATATAGCTGCACTGGAGAAAGTGCAGAGAAGGGCGACCAAAATAAGGGGCATGGAACAGCTGCCCTATAAGTAAAGGCTAAAGAGGTTAGGGTTGTTCAGTTTGGAGAAGAAACAACTGAGGGGGGATATGATAGAAGTCTACAAAATCGTGAAAGGACTTGAACAAATTAATGTAAATCAGTTATTTACTCTCTCAGATAATAGAAGGACCAGGGAGCACTCCTTGAAGTTAGAAAGTAGCTCATCTCAAACAAATCGAAGAAAAACGTTTTTTCACTCAGTGCATAGTTAAGCTCTGGAATTCATTACCAGATTGATGTGGTTACAGCAGTTAGTATAACTGGGTTTAAACAAAGTTTGGATAAGTTCCCAGTGGATAAATCCATAAACTGCTATGACTGTAATTAATAAGCAATAGTAGCTTGAAATCTATCTAATGTTTGGGTACTTGGCCGGATTCTTGTAACTTGGATTGGCCACTGTTGGAAACAGGATACTGGGCTTGTTGGACCCTTGGTCTGACCCAGTATAGGATATCTTATGCTCTTATGTTCCATAAAATGTCATACAACCGAAAAAACCTTTCATGCCTACCCGCATTCCTACAAATCTTGTAGGAGGGCTCTCTTTCTCCCCTCACCCTCTCATGGCGCTGCACTCCAAATCCATCACAAGCATGGAGACAGAAGGTGCTGGATGAGATGCTGAGAAGCATGCTTAAGCATCCCAAGTGATCTCGCCCAGAGCCAACTTTCTTGGTGCTGAAGAATTCACTGCCATCTGTGCCAAGGAATGCAGAATAAAACAGAGAATATCATAATGCCTCTGTATTGCTCCATGGTTCCGTGGTGCAACCTCATCTTGAATATTATGTGCAGTTCTGGTCACCACATCTCAAAAAAGAATAGCAGAATTAGAAAAGGTACAGAGAAGGGCAACCAAAATGATAAAGGGGATGGAACGATTCTCCTGTGAGGAAAAGTTAGAGAGGTTAGGACTCTTCAGCTTTGAGAAGAAATGGCTGAGGGGGAGATATGATAGAAGTCTATAAAATGAGTGGAGTGGAATGAGAATATGTTAATCAGTTGTTTACTCTTTCAAAGAGTACAAAGACCAGGGGATACACAATGAAGTTACTAGGTATACATTTAAAACTAAATAAAAGAAAATTATTTTTTTATTCAACGAATAATTAAGCTCTGGAATTCGTTACCAGAGAATGTGGTAAAAACTATTAGTATCTGCATTTAAAATAAAAGTTTGGACAAGTTTCTGGAGGAAAAGGCCATAAGCAATTATTAAGATGGACTTTGGGAAATCCACTGCTTGTCCCTGGGATAAGCAGATTGGAATTTATTTACCCCTTGGGAATCCTGCCAGGTACTTGTGACCTGGATTGGCCAGATGTTGGAAACAGGATACTGGGCTTGTTGAGCCTTTGGTCTGACCCAGTATGACAAGTCTTATGTTCTTAAAGTTTCACTGGGGTAGACCCCGGCCTCGTCACAGAGGCAAGCTTCTTCATTTTCTTCAGCGCAGGTCGCATTGGTGTGGACCATTCCCATGGTGTTCAGCAGCTTGTTTTTCCCCAGATGCTCCAGTCCAGGCACTGTCTAATCCATTCTGCCCCTCGGCATGGAGCACCTCTGCCAAGGTGTCGTCCATGCCGAATGCTTCAGTACTGGAGGGAAAGCATCTATATACTTTGCAAGGTGAAGCTTGATGTCGTCTGCCAAGACACATTGGCACAGCCTGCATGGAGTGCATTGGGACCAGATATGTCAGAGGTGGCAGTGGTGTGGTATGCCTAAGCTCATACTTTGTGCCATTTATATCCGCAGCACCCAGTGAGGACAAGCCCATACAGGTAAAATAAGAGGATGTGTCTCCACCCACTCCAACGCAGTGGGACTTTCAACCAATGGGGGACCCCAGCTGTTGGGAATGGTGAGGAATTTCTTTGACTACTTGAGTCTGGAAGACCAGAGAGGGGAATTATAATATGTTTAGGATGGATGAAGTTTTACTGCAGCAGGACCTCAGAGATTCCATAGGATGTCCATCCATCTCTTCTAAGCTTTTTGCCTGTGTCAGTGAGTCTGATGAGTATCGTTAGTAGACCTCCTTCTAGGGTGTCCCTACTTGATTCAGAAGGAGGAATAGTGAAATCAGTGCGTTCAGAATGCCTTCTGGTTCTCTCTTATTTCAGACCATTAGCCCCAGTCAGTTTTATCTTCATCAGAGTTCTGCTGTGTTCTGGTGACAAAGGGTATACAGGGATATCTTCAGACCTCCTGCTGGACTTGCCACACCATTTGTCCCCCGCTGAAGATCTCAGTCACTCTTGTTTTCCAGATGCGCCAAAAGGTTGTAGCCTCAGGTGGTGGATTTTTTCTTTGTTTCCCTTGCAATTGTTTATTGAAATGTGAAAATATGCATATGTTTTCTTTGACTCTAAGCAACTGAAGACTTTTCTTGATACTAAAAATTCCTCTTTTGATGATGTCTGTCAGTTGAGTTCGATCTCTCCAGATATGGTTCAGTTCACTGCGGGCTTGATTTTCAAAAGCATTTACATGCGTAAAATTGGAATTTACATGTATAAATGCACTTTGCCTATGTAAGTGGGCTTTTGACAATTGCTACAATATTTGCCATTGAATTGTCGATAGAATTTACTTGCGTAAGTGGCTTTTGAAAATTGCAACGATAGTATGTTACATTTACATGTGTAACTCCTTTGAAAATTCATCTGCATGAGTCTATTATTCTGCCTTTGGTTGCTGTTTTCCCATTTTTCTTTAGGATCAAATTTGTCAATTTCCTTTTGCATGGTTCTTTCTTATAGGGGACTTTGATTAGGCGTATTTGGTATTTGAAATGTTCTTATTTTTGTTTTAATATTAATTGTATGATCTTTCTTGCCATTGTGCTTTGTTTTCTTGCAATTTGTATTGTAATTATTTGGAAAATGTAATAAATATATAGTTAAAACACATACCCCAACATCTGTACTTGTTTTTCCTCTCTGCCTTTTCTTCTCTCAATTTTTTGGCCTCCTAATTTCTATCCTCCTTCCATTTCTCTCCTCTTGATTTTAATTTCTTTTTCAATACAACTTTACAATTTATTTCTTTTCTAAAATTAGATTTTCTGCTCTTCACTATATGCATCAGAGCAAATAAAAGAAAATACAATTGTTCTCATACCCCTACCCAGTATAATAAAAATAATTTAGAATTATGGGGCCAATATGCCGCACATTTTTCTACAGCTTATACATGTTTTGGCCCTGTGTAAGTTAATGAAAGGGATTTTCTGAGAAAGGCCCAGAGCACTTTTCTCTATCATCCTTCCTCCAAAAAAAGAAATAATGCTGAAGATGTGTACCACTTAAGTGCAGTTATATGCAAGAGAAATAGATTTTTCCATTCCTTTATATAGGAGGTAAAAGTGTACAGTACAAAGTAGCGTAAAAAATCACTATGTTATGTTATTAGCTATTCTGATCTTGATTGAGTAAACCAGTGGTTTCTAGGTAATTCTCTTCTGACAGGCCAATTACCTGCCACAGTTAGTTTGTGAGGTCCACAACCCATCTCCGTTCTTCAAAATTGCAACCTTGTATCCTTTTTTTTTTTTGGCTTTCCCCTTCCACATGTGGGCATAGACATTCTTACAATTTTATTTAGAATAAATGTACACATCTTGGGAAGAGCTGCTGGGAAGATTGGTGTCCTGCGTATGCATCTTGTGTTTGTCTGCGTCACTGATTGTCACACAGTTCCTAACCCGTCAGTGATGCCAGAATTTCAGCACCTTCCCACCCCTTCCATTCAGAAAGAATCAGTTTGTATGGGGCAGCTAAACATAAGTGTGGCAGGCCTGCAACAGCCTGTAAATGTCTCTTTTTTATTATATGCACAGTTTAATCTTGGAAAAAATATATAATTATAGACTGAAAATAGAGAATATTATATTTGGAGCCTCAAATTTCACAGAAAACACACCCGAACTTGAAATACTTTCCAGATTTGCTTCAAGCAAAGGATAACTAAAAAAAAAAAAAAAAGTTTTTTGATCTAGCAGAATCCCTCTAGTAACTTGCATGATTAAAAGAGGTCTTTCAATAGAAAACACATTGTTGTTTGTTTTGTATATGATCTAAAATGAACCTATATTTTTGTCTGTAATTTCATCTCTTCATTATATCATCTGATTGTTTTTCATCACCTGCTAATAGCTTGCTCGTCTTCCTGTCAGGTAGAAGTCATATTGTTTCCCAGGACACTTGATAATTTATGCACTTTAATGAGGCCTCGGTACTCATACATTTTCAGTGTTGATTGCCAAATTCTGTTGTAAGTTTATTGTGCTCCATTCCTGGTTTTCTAATATATGTCAATTTTTTCTTCAGATTAGCAAAACACAGTGAACTCCATTTTATGTACTTCACCAAACTGATAATTTATTAAAAAAAAAAAAAAAAGGGCCACGTGGGTGCTGAGGATGCTGCATAGTTGCATAGGCACCACTCACGGTCCAATAGGTTCTCAATGAAGCTGTGGTTTGTGGTCCCAAGCTGAAGACTTTCTGCAGTGGCTGAGCTGAGTTGGAAGGGGATATAGGAAGAGGGGAGAATGGGGAAGTTACTTTTCTTCTAATTCTGAGAAAGGAAAGGATTAGTGGAGCCTGAGAGGCAAAGTCTCATTGAAATTTAACAAAATTAACTGAGTACAAGGCACTGTTTATCTCATGATTTCTTGAAGTCCAAAACTTTTTTTGCCTACACCACCTCTACTGGTTCATACTGTTTAGGGAGACTTTTCCATACATCTATAAGATTTTTGTGAAAAAATGTTTTGATATTTCTGAGCCTCCCCTGGGGCAGAGGGGAAATTTAGTGCCTGCTGGCCATTGACCCTCCACTACCATCAAGTTCAGTTTTGTGTCCCTTTGCTTTTGCTCCGACATGTCTAGCAGGTTTCAGTGATACCTTCAATGTAGTAGGATCATGTCTACCATGGACTCCCATGATAGATGTGTTCTCAGCTTGGGGGAATCACACAATGTCTGGGATGCTTCAAGAAAGGTGAAATAACCCCAAAAGGATGCCAGTCCTGGTTGGATCTCATTGAATGTCTCTTCAGGCACCAGAAGACCAATCAATTGGCATCAGCAGAACTATCAGTGACTCTAGAGCTATATCGATGGCAGAAGAGCCATTGGCATCAGGGGAAGTATCTGTTCCCTTGATGTTGATGGCTGGAAGGGAACCCAGAGATGGTTCATTGTCAAAGTCCTCCAGATTGAAGAAGGCATAGGGTTCTGTCTCCTTGACTTTGGCATGAGGAAGTCCCATGCTGAGCATCAGGGGAAGCTGAAGAAGCATCAACATCAGTCTCCATCAATGCCCAATGCTGAGAGAAGGGATGCTGAGAGTAGGGCAGCCAAGACTCCTCCCCCCCAAAGTGACCCCATACTGAGGAGAGCTGATACTCTTAGACTCTTAGACACACATGGGATTCGTGACGTTCTCCACTGGTCCTGGTGTCATCCATCAGTCCTCTTTTTGGTTCTGAAGAGGATCTGGCTGCTCCTCCTGCCTCCCAGTCAGTGTTGGCATCAGTGATCTTGAAAAAGGAGTTGGAGAAACAGATTAGGCAGGCTATGGAAAAAGCAGTGTAAGGCCTGGGTACTGAGGCTTTGAGAGCACCGAGGCCTGCATTGATACTCTTGGAGCTGCTTGAGTCCCTGCAAGTGTTTGTCAATTCTGCATCAATGCCATTGCTGGCATCGATACCTGTCCTGTTACTGGTGCCAGGAGGAGCATCAGGTTCCTTGTTTTACCAGTTTGTTGTTGAATTCTGTTTCCTTGGAGGAGGAAGCTTGCCCAGGACATTGGGAGGTCTCAGAATACAGGCCCAGATGGTTAGTTGCTTCAGTTGACCTGCCAACCAAGGACAGAACACCCATAGTGTCTTCCCCTGTGGAATACAGTGAATCAGGCTCTCAGTATTCTTGGGGTATGTTTTTGACTCTGGAGATGTCTCTGCAGAGGGAGACGTACATGGATCTCCCCTCTGACCCGTCTACAAAATAAAAGGAAGTCCCTTCTGGAGGACCTTTCTTTCGTGGGCTTTGTATGGGAAATGACTGAGTCCATTCCATTTACTTTGCAAACAGAGGAGGAGTCCAGCAACAAGATACTGGACATCCTCCAGTACTTGAAAACGTTTAAGGAGATTATGGCAGTCCCAATTCATAAAATCCTGATGGAGATACTGTTAAGGATGTGGGAAAACCCCCTCATCGTGGCTCCCCTAACAAGAAGATGGATGCAGTTGTACTTCATCCAGAAGGCTACCAGATTTGACAAATGTCAGCTGCCACACCAGCCTATGATCATCGAACCCACTCTTAAAAAGGCCAAGAGTTCTAGAACCCATGTCTCTGTTTTTCTAGGGCCATATCTACTTTGGGAGAGAAATCTTTCAGGGTGCTAAGCTTATCGTCCACATAGTGGCCTACCCGCTCTTCATGAGCCAATACATGCACAACATCCAAAAGCAAGTGCAGGAGGTAGCCAAACAGCTGCTTCAGCAGCAGCAGGAAATCCTCCAGTCACTGGCGAACAAGGGACTAGAATGTGGATAACATGGAATCTGTTGGACCTACAATGTTTTCAAAGCTTTATCAAGAAAATCTGCTGTAGGGATCGGGATGTGCAAACTCTAGCTTTTCTAGACTGGATAAAATGTGCCATTCTGAACTAATTATTGTAATAAGTTGAAGCAAGAGAGACTAGATCTCACTTTAACATTACCACTAGTATTTTGTAGCTGCTCTAACCAATGGCTCTGTGACAGTGATAATCACCCTTCTCACTCAGTTGTGTTTTATTAAACTTTAAACTTGATGTGTTAATGCTGTTTGATTCGGTGATGGTTTAATTCTATACTTTAGATAAGCTGCTTTGAAGGCCCTGAAATGCTACAGGTTGAGTACTGTGACTGCCTTCTAAGATGATTATAGTAATTTTGAATGACTTGTAAATACTAACACGTTTTCTAGGTTGTCATTGTTATGTTAATGTAAGTGGCTTGTGCTTATTTCTTATTCCTAATCTATAATCACATGTATCATTTCTTTTAGGGCAGCTTGCACCCATGATGTTCTATGACTGTTAGTAATTTTATTTGTTAGAGGCGCTTTATGCTTTGCCATCATTTTTATACCTTTTTCTTTTTATCTTGTGTTTTGATACCTCTTTACATGTAAGTAGGTTCTAACTCAGGTTAGATCGCCTATAGTTTAAAAATAATATGCAAAATAAAAAAAAATCCTTGATTGTTAGCAAGTAAGTGTGAGTCCTGGGCCACTGTCAGTTAATGCCACAGATGTACCCAGCATTTAGTATGACTCATTGTCACCTTTTCATCCTGGCTGAGTGCCAGGGGAGTTGAGAAAACTGTGCTTTGCTGCTTTGATTTTAGTGAAATTTCCATTCTGTCTGTCCCTGATTTCATTTAGCAATTTGCTTCTGAAAAACAGGGATGTGCGGTAGTGGAGAAAAGTCTTTTTTTATTCCCATCTCTATCGAAGGAAATAGGATTATAGGCAAGGTTACAACTTTTTCATAGACCATGACTGGACACTTGAGGACTGGAAGAGGGGGTGCCCCATTCCTTTCCAACATTTAGCATAAATTTGCATATATTTGTCCCCTTGCTCCTGTCTCCTCTTTTCCCTCCATTCCTTGTGCCTTGATGTTCTTTCCCCTCCCATACCTCTCATTTCTCTCCCACCCGTCTCCTGAACCTTCCCTTGTCTCTTTTCCTGTCTTCTCCAGGCCCTGTGCCCCTCTCTCTCCCCTCATTTTCTATTCCCTCCTTTCTTTTCATCCTTAGCCCCTGTGCCCCTATTCTCTCTTCTTCCAATCTCTCCTGTGCCCTATTGACTCTATCCCTTCTCCATCTCCTGTGCCAATCCTCTGTGTCTGTCCCTCCAGCCCGTGTGCCCTCCTGTGTCTCCCTTCTTCATTCTCTGTGCCCTCTCTCTCCTTCCCTCCTTCCATGTGGCACCTCTGGCTCTCTCATCAAGCCTGTGTATCTCCCTCTCTATCCTTCCCTCCAGCCTGTACCTCCCTTCTCCATTCCCTGTATCCTCTTATTTTTCTCTTCCAACCCATCTTTCTCTCCTCTGAGGCATTCCTGAGATATGCAGGATGTACTGCTAGAGCAGCCAAGAGGAGGAAGAGATTGAGCTGTGTTTCCCATCCCCTCTCCCCACAGCTTCAGTCACATTAGAGACAGGAGGTGGGGGGAAGAGTGGCAGAGGAGCTGCTAAGGAGAGTGTACTCAGGTGAGGTCCCACCCTCACTCCCCACAGCTGCCAATCACAGCACGGGGAGAGGAGGCAGGGCAGGGCTGCAGCTCCACTCTCATGCTGCTCGTTCTGCCTTAGTCCCCTCCCCGTCTATAAACAGGAAGTGGTGCAGAGCTGAGAAGAAAGGACCTGCCTGCTGCAGGAGACAGAGTTTTAGTGTCTGGTCAGTACTTCTGATCGGACACTGTACAGGTGAATAGAAAATTGGACTGTCCGGTTCAAAACTGGGCAGTTGGCAACTCTAATTACAGGATTGTAGCAGTTACTGTGAGCTTTGGTATTTTTACAGCCGTACTTTAACATAAGTGACATGTAAGTTAACAGTAAATTTTATAATACTACACAATATTAGGTTAAAAATAATTTAGAAACAATATTTTATTCTAAAAGATTTATGTACTCTCAAGGCAAGGTGAATCACTCAGTCACACCTGCAGGTGATGTCATGAGACAGCGCCAACATGGAACACGCTTCCAGAGCTTTGTAGGAAAAGCCAAAGGTCCCCGAGAACATGCGTATTGTACCTGAAGTTCATTGTTTTTCTGCCGGTCAGAGTCCCCCCCACCCCCCATCTTTCTGTTGTAGTGTGCTGTATTGATTCAAGCTGTGCCATAGAATCTTTTCTCATTCCTTCTCATTGTTTCAGGCAAGTTATCGTCATCTGCTTAGTCTTACTTGGTAGTGGTGTGGGCAGCCCCAGTGTGGATGGTAGTAGGTTGACTGCTGCAGTGGTGGCATCCATCTTCAACTTCAGGAAGGAAGCACCTTGCCATAGTTCAAAAAGATTCTGGGTCAGTGACCTGCTGGAAAATCAGTGCCATATCTGCACAAACTGATGGTTGAAACAGAGAGCAGGAAGACAGATTTGAGGAAGGGGGAAATGGGAAAGAGGTGCATGTATAGGCTTTTCCACATGTCTTTCCTTTGTTTCTTTGTAACCTGCAATAGCTTTTTCTGCTCCAAAGTGAGGACCAGTCCTAGTCCTAATAAAGGTAGCTGCAGTCTAAATGCCAGGCCTGTGAGCTAGTATACACTCAGGTCATGCAATGGGCCAATCTTCTGCATGCATGAGCCTCATGTTTCATTATTGCACCAAGCCCTGCTATAGATTCAAGATGGCTATGAGTCAACCGGTGTTAGATATGAGTTGAGTATTTGGGGGTTCTTATTACGTCTCCCATGCTGTAAGCATATACTCTGCCTTTCCCTGTCTCATTACTTTCTCCAGATTCATTTCAATTTAAATTGTAGAGGAAAAAATGTGCTTTTCCCTCTTTCAAACATTTGACTTTTCTTGTTGGGATCTCTGTTCTTTAATTTGCAACTTTATTGCTTTTCAGTTTAAATGGAAATTGTTCAGTGGAGCTGCTGTTGAGGATGTGGGAACAACGCCTCACAATGCCTTCCATGAAAAAGAAGGTGGATGCAGTCACTCACCCAGAAAGCTACTGAGTTAGACAGGCGACAGCTGCCCCTCCAATCGGTGGTGGTCAAGTCCGCTCTTAAGAGAGCCAAGTGTTCTAGGACCCATTCCTCTGTGCTCGTTGCCTACATAGTTTCCTACCAACTCTACCTGAGGCAATACTTGTGGGACATCTGAAAGCAGATGCAGGAGGTGGCTGTTGCATAAGGGCTTGGATTGCAAAAAATACAAGGTATGCACGACCTACAATGTTTTCAAAATAGCATCAAGGGTCTCTGCAGTGGGAATCAGCTCCCGCAGAATGGCAGTGCTGTGGGCCTCAGATCTCTGACCAGAGGTACAGGAAAGACTTGCTGATGTGCCGTGCACTGGAGAAAATCTCTACGGAGATAAGGTTAAGGATGTGGTGGCCTAGATCAGGGTCCACCCTGAGAATCTTCAACAGCTCTCTGCTAGCACTCTGGACTTGTCCTCCTATTCTAGGATGTCAGCAAGATCGGGGCAGAAGAAGTCTTTCTTTCGCCAAAGAAAGTACTATCCTTCTTGCTTCCGTTAGCAGCACCAGAGCTTTCTCAGCTGTCCCAGGCAGCAAAGAGCTCAAACTCCATCCGGCGCTTCAGTCAACTCCAGGGACGGGGTTTTGACTGAATCGAAGGGAGCGTAGCCCCATTTCCCATAACCAGGGCGATGGGTCTGCCAGTTGGGGGAGGCTGCGGTTTTTCATGAACCAGTGGCCCAGTGTAATCTCAGACTAATGGGTTCTTTCTATCGGTCGTCAAAGGTACCAATTGAACCTATTGGATGCTTTGCCAAATTGCCCTCTGAACTCATTTTGGAGTTTGGTAGCATATCAGGAGGTACTGTTAATGGAGTTATCCTCTCTCTTAACAGCCAGAAGGTTCAAACCCATTCCACCAAGGCAAAGAGGGTGGGGATTTTACTCCTTCCTGATTGCAAAGAAAACAGGAGGACTCCATCCCATCCTAACCTAAGGGCCTTGAACAGGCTCATAAAGAAAGAAAAGTTCAAGATGGTTGCCCTGGGCACCTAGATCCCCATTCTAAAACAAGGGGATCTGAAGGACATGTACTGTCTGCTTGTTAGGTTTTTCGGTTCTTCATCTTTCCTACTGTACTTGATTTTTTAAATATAATATTTTAGTAGGGAGTTTAGCCTACTGATGTATTAGGTGTCAGATAGTATAGAGTTTTTACATGAAATTGTATTTTTCTCTAATCTTTCTATTTGATTTAATGTAATTTATTATTTATTTTTACTTTAGCATAACTATCTTGGTTATGTTGGTTTCTGCTTAACCTACACAAATTAACAAATGTTATTTTATTTCAGTTATACCTTATTATTTTTATGTTTTGATTTATTTTATTCTATTTTATTTTATTTTAATTTTACCAGTGTAAACCATTTTGATCAATTATATATTGTTAAAGACGGTATAGAAATATAAATAAATAAAAATAAATAAATGTACATGCATGTTGAAATCTTCCCCAGCCACCGGAAATATCTCTGATTCTTGGTGGGAAAACAGCCCTTCTAGTATCAAGTGTTGCCGTTCGGGCTCACATTAGCCTCACAAATCTTTACAAAGTGTCTGGCCATGGTGGTGGTGCACCTTCGGAAACTGGAAGTGGAGGTTTTCCCTTATCTAGATGATTGGTTGGTCAAGAGTGCCTCTCGGGCAGGGGCTGTCAGGTCCATGTGCTTGACCATCCAATTGTTGAAGTCACTAGGGTTCGTCTTAGCTTGTCACCTCAATTAGACATAGCTCAGGCCAAGGTCTTTCTATCAGCCTGAATATATCATGCTATAAATTCAACAGAGCCAGCAGGGGTCGTCTTGGCACATGTTGAGAGTTTTGGGCCACATGGCTGCGACAGTTGACGTCACTCCCTTGGTATGCTTATACATGCAAAAGGCCCAATGGATCCTAAGGTTGGAGTGGCATTAGGCCACACAGAACCTCCAGGACCACATCAGAGTCAGTTCACCCCTCTGAAACTCCTTGTCCTTGTGGCAGGTAAATTCAAATCTAGAACAGGGGCTCTGTTTTCAAAGGCCCACCCCCTCCCAAATTGTCCAAACCATGGATGCGTCTACTCTGGGGTGGGGAGCTCATGTAGATGAGCTCAGCACTCGGGGCATCTTATTTGCCCAGGAACGTTGATGCCAAATCAATTTCCTGGAGTTCCGGGTGAATCAGGTACACGTGAGGGCTTTCAGAGATCGGCTGTCCAACAAAGTTGTCCTGATTCAAAATGACAACCAAGTAGTGATGTCATATGTAAAAAAGCAGGAAGGTATGGGATCAAACGTCTTGCGTTAATTAGTGATCCAGATATGGTTATGGATCCTGCCCCATGGGATGGTGCTCAGGGGTATGTACCTGGTCGGGACGGCAAACTTGATGGTGGACAGGCTGAATTGTGCCTTTGGACCCCACAAATGGTCTCTGAATCAAGGAATAGGGCATTGGATCTTCTGTCTCTGGGGAAGCCTGGATGTGGATCTCTTCTCAGGGCCTTAGAACAGGAAGTCTCCTCAGTTCTACTCCCTGTGCATGGTATGCAGCAGACCAGCTTCAGATGCCCTTGCCTTCCATTGGGGCGAAAGTCTTTTGTATGTGTATCTTCTGGTTTCACTGGTAGAGAAGACTCTCTTGAGTTTTCGTGAGGACAAAGGGATTATGTTCCTCATAGCCCCTTATTGGCTGAGACAGGTATGATTTCAGTTCCTGTAGGATTTATCCATCTGGAGACCAATCAGTCTGGGGACTTCCCCAGATCTTATCACGCAGGATTGAGGCAGGTTGTGACATCCCAACTGCCAGGCCCTATTGCTCACAGCCTGGATGTTAAGAGGTTAATTCTGCAACCACTTGATCCGTCAGAGGATGTCTTGAGTCCTGGTGGCTTCCAGAAAGCTTTCCACTAGAAAATCCTATGGTCTGAAGTAGAGGAAGTTTTCCATGTGGTTTGAGCAGAAGGTCTTAGTCCTTTCTCCTGCCCCAAACAAAAACTGCTTGATTACCTTCTACACTTATTGGAAGCTAGCTTGAAGACCAACTCCATTAGAGTTTATCTGAGTGCAATTGGCGCATACCACCACAGTGTAGATGGTGTGCCCATATCTGTATAGCCTATAGTTGTATGTTTCATGCGGGGCTTGCCTCTTGCTGTGTCTTAGGACCTCAGTGTGGTGTTAGCTCATCTGATGAAAATGCCTTTTGAGCTTCTGAGCTCCTGTGGCCTGAAGTTCCTGACCTGGAAGGTCTTAATTTTGGTGGCAGTCACTTCCACACACAGGTTCAGCGAGGCCTTGGTGACTTATCCACCTTATACTAAGTTGTTTCTTGACAAGGTTGTCTTGCTTATGCACCCTAAGTTTCTGCCTAGGGTGGTGCTGGATTTCCATCTTAACCAGTCTATTGTCCTGCTAACATTCTTTCCCAGGCCCCATGCAAATCAAGGAGAACAAGCTCTGCATAGCTTGGACTTTAAGAGAGCCTTAGTCTTCTGTCTGGAGTGGACAAAATCCTATAGACAGTTCATCCAATTTTTTTCTTTTGATAGTATTAAGTTGGGAATTGCCATTGCCAAACAGACACACTGTAAGTGGCTAGCAGATTGTATCTCCTTCTGTTATGCCCAGGTGGGACTGCATCTTGGGGGTCATATCAAGGCTCATTCTGTTCAAGCCATGGCAGCATCACTGGCCCACTTGCGAGCAGTTCCCATAGAGGAGATCTGCAAGCTGTGATGTGGAGTTCTCTTCAAATGTTCATATCCCACTATTTCTTGGATAGGGATGGCAATAGTGATAGTAGGTTTGGCCAGTCTGTCCTTCGGAAGTTGTTTGAGGTGTAGAACCCAACTCTGTTCCCACCTAAGGCCTGTTCTTTCTGTTCAGGTTGTCCCGTCCCGTCCCCCCCTTGTTACCAATTACTCCATCATTGTGCCCGCTGGCACCTGTTTAGGTGTTTTGTTGGTCCCCTTTTTATGTTGGGGGAAAGCCTGTAGCTATGTATTCACCCAAATATGAGGACTACCATCCTGCTTGTCCTCTGCGGAAGCACAATTGCTTACCTATAACAGGTGTTTTCCGAGGGCAGCAGAATGTTAGTACTCACAAAGTCCACCCACCACCCTGCAGAGTTGGGTTTTCACTACGTGGGTTTCCTTCTTTTTTAAAATATTTTTCCTTATATACTATATTATAAGACTAAAGTGGACCCTGCATGGATGCGTGCTATAATGCATGTTGGGCATGCTAAATGAGGCCAAGTTAAAGTTCGAGATACGTTTTTTCTGTTCTGCGCTCCAACTGATGATGTCACTCATGTGTGAGAACTAACATCCTGCTGTCCTTGGAGAACACTGTTACAGGTAAGCAACTCTGCTTTCTCCAGAGTCCCTTATTGGCTGTGGCACATCCAGTTCCCTCTTGTAGCAACTGAAAATACCATCAACTTATTTATTTTAGTGAATCTCATTTCTCAGAACTAGGGAACCCCTCTTCTACTCCAGCTTCCTATTGATTCACTGTGACTGAGAAGGTCTCTTAGGTCCTCGGGACTGCTCTCAAATAGTCTTCTCAAACAGTCTTCTCAAACATAATACAAGTTCTGAATTGTTCTCTTAGACTTGTAACCTGCCTAATCAATCCATAAGAATTATGCTAAGCGACTTACAGCAATTTAAAAAACATTTCAGACAGAACAGTTCATAGAATACATTTTTAACAGGTTTTACACCATGCAAAAACTGCTCATATACCTTCTGTTTCTCTAGAAGTCCAGTAGTTCTTATTCTCAATTGCTGCTTTAGTTGAAATTGTAGAATAGAATTCTTTCTCTAATCTTAGAAATATTTCATGCATAGAACTGCCATTTCTAAAGCCTTTGAAGACTAGTGTTAGTTACCTTATGGATTAACAAGTTTAGCTATATTTATGGAAAGGATCAGTTACTTCTAGTAATCAGTTGATGTGCAGGCATATTTAAAATTTTAATTTATTTAATTTTTGTTCTGCTTTTCAGCACTTCAAAGCGGATTACATTCAGGTACTGTGGGTATTTCCCTGTCCCCAGAGGGCTTACAATCTAAGTTTTGTACCTGAGGCAACAGAAGGTAAAGTGATTTGCCCAAGGTTACAAGGAGAGCAGTGGGATTTGAACCTTGGATTCCGTTGGTCGCAGTCCGCTACTCCTCCACTCGTGGACATTTTCCTGGGATAATGCCCAGAGCTATCTTGTAGTGAAGTTGTTAGTCTGAATTCAAGGAAGCATCAGCTTCCTGCAGTATTCGGCATATCCCCAGGGGAGCACTACCTGCCTTACACTCCCTGCTCCCCTACCTCAAAGAAGATGGAATCCTCACTGTCATAAATTCATTTGTTTAGTGCTTGTATGTGCAGTAACTTTGCCTCCTGTATCATTCTTTGGCTCTCCCATCAGATAACAGTTATGAATTGAACACTATCTTTTCATCTTAATTGGTACACCATTTGAAAAGCATACAAGCATCCTCACCTACATTGAAAACCATTAGATTCATCCCCAAGCAGCTCTGGACTTGTCTAACTGAAAACAGAGCAGGGGCTGACACAAACTTCTGCTCAGAAATACCTGAAATGTTTTTAGCCATCTGACTGTTGTACACTAGAATATTCTTGTTCTTTGCTGATTTTTATTCAATCAATACAGCCCATGACCCTCAAAACATCTAGTTTTACATATTTCTTGACATTATTCCTACCTGGTAGTTAAAATTAAATATTACCATGGGTTCATCAAACTGTCCTCTTGTTTATCAGTTTACCTGCACTTTGGTTATCCTAAAGAAAGCAAGAAAAATTGTCCCTCTGTATCCAGTTCTGGAGTAAAGGGAATCAGTTTTTCCATTACATGACCTATGTTTAGCTTAAGTCCTTGGATTTACATGTTTCCCTGAAGATTAATCCGTCTTGTCATATCCGTATAACTTTTTTTCTTTAAAAGCTTGTCCATTATTATTGCTTTGAAGTTATTTAACATTGGAACCGTGACTTAGATGTGTGGCACCTTGTGTTAAAAAATGTCACCACTTATCTCCAGGACTATGACTGAAGAATTCCTTCTTTGAAAGATGATAGTTTCCTTTAACCATAGGGTGATGGCCTGTTGATGCATTTGTCATGTTATATAAAGACGGGGAGCAGGAATTTTGTAACATCCATTGCTCTGTGTATAATAATGTTCCTCATTAATGTTAGGGATAATTTCCCTTTCATGGAGAGTTTTTTATGTACACACAAGCTCTTATGTACCCATTATTTTCTTTGTTTTACTTTTTATTTTGCAAAATGTAGTCTCCTGTACATTTTACTTCAGATGTGGACCGATGATGGCATTCATTTGGTCTCCCATGAACTTATTCCTAAACCATCATTAATTTTCTAGAATCTTGTTTTTTTCCCTTTTTGTCTTTGTTTTTTAATATTTTTAAAATAAAGTGCATACCTTTTCATGTGAATGTGCCCAATTCCCTTTTTAATTGATATTTACAAGAAAGTAGTAGATTTCTTGTTTATATATGGCACATTACAGAAATATAGTTGAACCGGATGAATGCAACCTAGACTAAAAAGCAGACAGTGGCTATTTGTATCACTTTGGCCATCAAAAATATTGCAGCATAGTCAACCAAATTAATTTTTAAAAAATATTAGCAGGTATGTAGGCTTTGTGTTCTGCAGCAGGTGAAGGGCAAAATAACACTTAAATTAAACAGCTAATACCAGATCCAGTCTGTTTTTGACAGAGATGTTACTTTTGTGAATTGAATTAGGGGTTGTGCGATACAGTGGTACCTTGCTTACCTTTGAGACCTGAGGATTTATTCATCCATAGTGCCTTGGGTTGTGGGATTTCAAAATAATTTAAGCCTGGTTTTAAGAACATAAGAAATTGCCATGCTGGGACAGACCAAGGGTCCATCAAGCCCAGCATCCTGTTTCCAACAGAGGCCAAAAACCAGGCCTCAAGAACCTGGCAATTACCCAAACACTAAGAAGAACCCATGCTACTGATGCAATTAATAGCAGTGGCTATTCCCTAAGTATAATTGATTAATAGCCATTAATGGACTTCTCCTCCAAGAACTTATCCAAACCTTTTTTGAACCCAGCTACACTAACTGCACTAACTACCTTCTCTGGCAACCAATTCCAGAGCTTTATTGTGCGTTGAGTGAAAAAGAATTTTCTCTGATTAGTCTTAAATGTGTTACTTGCTAACTTCATGGAATGCCCCCTAGTCCTTCTATTATTCGAAAGTGTAAATAACCGAGTCACATCTACTCGTTCAAGACCTCTCATGATCTTAAAGACCTCTATCATATCCCCCCTCAGCCGTCTGTTTTGCAATATGAAAACGTATTACCAGCTATTTATCAACAATATGAAAGAATTGTATACTGTTTGAAAATAATCCAACCCAAATAATTAGCATTTGCTATCCAAAAGCTTATTTAGTTAAACACAACCTAGTTAAATTACACTGAATATGACATTTTGTGCTATAAAATAATTGACATATTGTAATGGGAGGAAAGGTCATTTATACCAAAAAATGCTTACCTTTTTACAGATTGTGAAATATTAAAAACCAGGATGTGGCTTGAATTATTTAAAATCCTTGGCATAGGTTTGCAGGATTTCCTGATATGGCCTACTGAAGTAAAATGTATTGCTGTTGACAGCGAGAACTCCTGAACAGCCTGCATGCTGAACATACCATACACGAGTTTTCAGCAAAACTCATCCTGTTAAACATAAAAAGCAGCTTTGCATCTTAGTTTATTTTTTAAAAAGCATGCTCATGGAATGCTGTGTACCCTTTTTTGGGAACTGGGGGGAAGGTATTAAGTTTTTTGAGGCATGTGGATTTTGTGTGAGTAATAGATACAGAAAAATTATTTAAAAAAACAGAATGCTAGCTGAAAATATGGCAAAATGACCTACAGTTGTTTTTTCCATTAGCATTCTGATAAACTTACACAAATCCAAAACTTTTTTATCCATTGTTGTGATAGTTTAATTCATACCTTTTGACCTGGCAGTTTCCTTGTCCTCCTTTGGAGCTTCAGCACAATTGAAACCAGGCCTGAGATCCTGGTGCCATGAGCTTTTGTGCATAACTACTGCAAATTTTTTTTCTCTGTTATATCTCTTCCATTTTCCTGGTCAGGGCACCACAGAGACAATCCTCTGGCTGGGGATCAGCATTAGGGCTCCCTTTGAGACTTCAGAACTTTGGTCTCCAGTTTAAGTCTCTAAGTGTCACTGTTGGAGAAAGGAGATTCTTAGAGTAGTGATCTGTTGGTTTTTTTCTAATTATCGGGCCGATACAGTACAGTGCGCTCTGGAGCGCACTGTTAACCCGCCATTGGACGCACGTTTTCCCTTACCCCTTATTCAGTAAGGGGCCAAAACGCTCGTCCAACCCGCCAAACCTAATAGCGCCCTCAACATGCAAATGCATGTTGAGGGCCCTATTAGGTATTCCCGCGTGATACAGAAAGTAAAATGTGCAGCCAAGCCACACATTTTACTTTCAGAAATTAGCGCCTACCCAAAGGTAGGCGCTAATTTCTTCGGGCACCGGGAAAGTGCACAGAAAAGCAGTAAAAACTGCTTTTCTGTGCACTCTCAGACTTAATATCATGGCGATATTAAGTTGGAGGTCCCGAAGGGTAAAAAAAGTAAATAAATACATAAATAAATAAAAATTTAAAAAAAATTGAAGTCTGCCCGCGGCTGTCGGGTCGAAAACCGGACGCTCAATTTTGCCGGCGTCCAGTTTCCGAGCCCGTGGCTGTCAGCGGGCTCGAGAACCGACGCCGGCAAAATTGAGCGTCAGCTGTCAAACCCGCTGACAGCCGCCGCTCTGGGCCAAAAGGAGGCCTAATTTAAATACTGAATCGCGCGCACAGGCGAGTGGCCTGTGTGCGTGCCGGGAGAGCGGGCATTCGCCCACTCTCCCGCAGACTTTACTGAATCGGCCCGTATGATTTTAGTATTTATTGCGTGTTCTATATTATTAGTGCCATTTTATGTTTTTATATTTCTTTTATAAATTTTACATTTGGTTGAAGTAATTATTTTATGTATTTTATTATTTTATTAATATTTATTATGGTACAGTGTTTAAAATGTAAACGGTTGTGATGGTACTACTTAACGACGGTATATAAAAGCTTTTAAATAAATAAATATTGAGCGATGAACATGACTCCATGAGAGCACTGCCTCTACAGCATCCTCAGTGCCATCTAGTCCGGGGAGTGGAAGTTCTGACTCGGGAATTGATCCAGGGACCATCACATGTCACTTAGCTACCAGGCAAGGCCAAATTCAGTCCTGAGTGCTAAGGTCTCTTAACTGTAGGTTATACGATATGATTAGGTTTTCTGAATGTGTGTTAAAACCCTGGTAAAACACCATCAATAGTGGAAAAACACCTGAAAATAGGCCTACTTTTCAGGCACTCTGATGCAAATTAAGAAAAGACAGGATCTGCAAAACAACCTGATGTTATCCGAGCAGGCTGGCACAGGAAACAGAAATATGGCACCACACGGACAGCAAGAGACCAAGCCCTGCCAGCCTGCTCCTCCTCTGAAGCCTCATCATTTTATGATTTGCTGGCTTACAGCTACCTTCTCAGAAATTAGTTTGTAAAGCCAAAATATAGTGATTATTGTACAGGATCCTTCTACCATTTTTGCCAACCAGAATCCATGTTGTCATGAAACTGTAGCCCTACTGGTTTTCACACTTGTGCCAATGTAGTCTGTTTTGGTTTGCAGATGCATTGAGTTAGATATTAGAAAACCAGCAGTGAATCATAATTTCCTAAGGATGTGGACTTAGATCATCCGTACTATAAGTTCCTTGCCTCTCTTGTTTTCATCAATCATCAGTGATGCTCTGGGGACAGCAGGAGTTCTGCCTGAAATGGAGCAAAGTATAATTTGAGAGATGATCACAATAGAAAATGAAAAAAATGAGACAAATGGCTGGAAAGAAGACATCAAGTTTTAGAAGCTACCCAAAGTCTTTACAGTAAATTGTAAAGCTCTTCCATTAAAGTATGGTCTATGTGGAAATTTATTTTACCATAGGCTTATGTAAACCCTATCTCAGCCAGTTATTGAAGATTCATGCTTCATTCCTCCTTTAAAGCACTTTTGTCCCTGCTGAGAGGTCTGCATCATTTTTGCCCTTGATTAAAAGTGCCCATCAGTTTCTAAAGGTAATGAAATATTCAAATACGTTTGCTACAATGAAGTTAGCGTATTTGCTTGTCTTTGGCACCACCATGTGGCTATTGTTTGATTTGCAGCCATATGCAAAGGTGGTATGTGAACCCATAGTAACAGGTACTAAAAAGGGAGAGGTGCTACCATCACAGAAAAGGAAATTCTGCTTCTCCTTTTCTTATGGGAATCCACAGTGGGTATCAAAAATAAAAATTCAACTAATATATGCCCAAACCCCAAAATGCTATGAAATAAAATACCAACAAACATTGAAACAGAAAACACCTCCTTGGGTGACTGTTATCAGCGGTACTAACTTGGGGACTCACTTTGAGGGACACACAGTAGTTAAATGCCTTTCATCATCCTCAGCTGGAAGTTAACAAAAACCAGATTGTCATTGTAATCAAAGGTGAAAATAAGGCTTGGAAAATCAATGTTATCATCCATCTGGGGACAAATGACCTTGCTAGAAACAGCATTCAAGCCGTACGAAGGGATTTCTAGCTGGGAAATCAGCTTGGGCACATAGCGAATATAAGAATTGCCATACTGGGTCAGACTGAGGGTTCATCAATCCAGTATCTGTTTCCAACAATGGCCAGTCCAGGTCAAACTACCTGGCAAGATCCCAAATAGTAAATAGATTCCTTATTGCTATTTTGCAGTGATTAGTGGCTATTCCCTAAGTCTGCTTGTTTAATAAAAGTTTATGAACTACTTCTTCAGGAACTTGTCCAAACCTTTTTTAAACCCAATTACACTAACTACCTTAACCATGTGCATTGAATGAAAATTTTTTTTCTCAGATTTGTTTTCATGGAGAGTCCTCTAGTCTTTGTATATTTTGAAAGAGTAAATAACCAATTTATATTTACCTGTTCTATTCCATTCATGATTTTATAGATCTCTGTCATATCCCCCCTCAGCTGTCTCTTCTCCAAGCTGAATAGCCCTAACCTCTCTATCCTTTCCTCATAGGGGAGCCATTCTGTCCCCTTTATCATTTTGATCGCCTTTTTCTGTACCATTTTCAATTCAACTCTTTTTTTTTTTTTTTGAGATGCAGCAGCCAGAACGTACACGGTACTCCAGGCGCAGCCTCACCATGGAGCAATACAGAAGCATCATGACATTCTCCATTTTACTCTCCATTCTTTTCCTAATAATTCCTAATATTCTGCTTGCTTTTTTGTACCACCACTGCACATTGTTGCACCGGAGGTGGACCCTTGGGCCAAGGTGGAGTTGATGCTACCCATAGGAGGGATACTACAGGTCCCCACCGTCGGCAGGCTGAGAGGGCGGATGGACGGAGGCTGGCTGGCGCTTCACCAATACCAGCCCTCGTTCCCTGCGGGTTGAGCCTTTGGGTGCCGGGGCTGGCTTGACTTAGGTGGCCTCAGTCAGTGGTCTTTGATGGTTGGATCGAGGTCAGCCCAGAGGCAGCAACTAGTGTAGGTATCAGTCTGTACTGGATGAGGCGAGTCCTGGAGACTCGGGCGCCAATAGGAACAAAGTTTGACAGAGGGCGCCCGAGCAAGAGCAGGCCGAAGCCTGAATGAACCACGTCCAGGACAAAAGCTGAAGAGGCGTCTTTAAGCAAGCTGGGATCACGGCTGGCGTCAATCTGGAAGCAGTGGCAAGCAAGGCTGAGGTCTAGACGAGGAGAGAGTTAAAAGGATGGTCAGATGAAGCAGAAGTCCAGGGCTGGAGAGAAGCAACGGCGTAGTCAAGTGATACAGAGTTCCGGGGCTGGAGAGAAGCAACTGAGTATTTATTTATTTTTAACTTTTTTATACCAACGTTCCTGTATAAAATACATATCACACCGGTTTACAATGAAACTGTAAATTCACTCGGGGGCGATACAAGGAACAGGGAATAACAAGTAACTGTGATGAGGGAGACTACAAAAACAAACACTATAAAATCTTCACAAAAAAAACATCAGAACTGAAAACGATCCTTAACTATAGCATGAAGAAAAATACATTTGAATGCAATTTGACAAGGCCCGACCTTAATTGCAAACATAGATGGCAAGGCCAACCTTTAGTTACGGAATTAAATGATATTGCAAGATTATGTTTGAAAACGACATGAAAGGACTTAAGTACCAGATTTTTTAAAGTAGGTCACGGATTGGGAGATGTGAACCTGCTGGTGGGCAAGTGATCATAGGCGGGAAATAGTGAAGAATGTACATGCCCGTTGAAATAGAGCGGATGTAGTCAGTAGTCAGGGAATGCAAACCAGGTCAGCAATCCGAAGGAGAGAAGAAGGAACAGGAACACATGAACGAAGGCAGTCAGGATCGGGAACCAGGAACTGAAGAGGCAACAAGTACTCGACTAGTGAGGGGACCTGTTGCAAAGGCAATTTGAGAGAGCGGAGCCCGGGCCGACGTCATCTGGGTCCGCGGCCAGGTTCCCGCCACGGGCCCTATTTAAAGACTAGCTGTGTGCACGCACCTAGGGAGGGGCGCAGTGCTGGTTGAGATGGTGTCTCTCCATGGGCCATGTGAAGAGGCCCGACGCAGAGCCGGAGGCACCAGGGGCAGCCCAAGGACGGAGCTGGCAGCCCACAGTGATTTCTGCAAGCTACATGTGAGAACCACATTTCTTAAATAAGGATGTGGGTATGTGAAGAAGTTTTGGCGTTTTGGTGATGTTTGATATAAAATCTATCCCCTGATGAAGGCCGGCTGGCCGAAACATGGTCTGTGTTGGGAACATTTGGAACAGCAAAATTAATGAACGCCGGATTATATGAGCTAAGTGGGAATACTGTGAACAGTAAAATTATTAATGCAGGATTATATGACTAAATATTTTGTAGTTTAAGTAGTGTGGATAAAGAGTAGTTCATAGAACAAAGTATTAGGTTTTTATAAAAATAAAAAAAAATTCTTAAAGTAACAGCAATAAATAAAATAACATTTTATGAGTGTGACAGTATATGATTACAATTCACAGTGCCGCTAAGGCTGATACTGCCTGGGGCCCATTGTGTGGCGAGAGACAATGTATTAAAACGGAGGCACTCTAGTTATGATACCGTCTCTACTCATTTGAAGTTTCTTTTTGAATAAATAAACTGATTGGGAGATTTATATTTCCCTCTCCTTTTTTGTTTTGTGTAATTAAAATCAGACCATAAGACATGCCTGATAAATGATATATGTGCTATGCAGATACAGAAATATAGATCTTACTGCTGACATGGTAAGGAAATACAGACAGCTTGCTTGACAAATACCTTGTTTTCTGATTAATCATGACCAGATAGGTATCTTAAACACAATCTAAGTTAATTTATTCAGCAAATTCAATAGCTGGTCATTCTAGTGCATGAGTGCCCTCTTGTGGACAAAATAGTATCCGCACACAAATTTTGCTTTTCACTAGAATTCTGTTTCCTTCATTATAGAATACTACACAATCTTGAAACATTTAATTACCTTTAACTTAATAGTGATAGCTGTAATTGGATTTAACTTGCTGAGTAGTTTATACTTATTGCTTGTTTTTACATAAAATGCCTCTCCTTTGCAGCTGCAGTGAGATGTGGAAAATGATGATGTATGCTAAATAGAACTGTACAATAGAAATCTAAAATTAATATTTTTTCTCTTAGATTACAAGACACCAAGACACATTGACAGTAAAGTAGGTAAGCACCACTAAGACAATTTTATTTACTGTAGTTGCTATAATTTTAAAATTGCTTGATTAACAGAGTTTATTTTGTAGAGGTGGTTGCTGGATATAAACTATCCTGTATATAGGATGTTTTGCAGTTTCAATTAACAATGCAATATGGTTTTGACAGGATGAGATTAATTGGTGAATATTTAAGTCTCAGTGATGGGTTCTATCCTTTTGGATGTTAAATGTTTTGTATTGTGTATCTCTTAAGAACTAGTTTATATAAACTACTGAAGATTGCGCTCCTTGGAGCTGAAGTCAAGATTAACAAAGAATTCCAGGACAGAGAGCCACCCACTCTTACCATTCTTTGAGGGAGAGGGATTAAAGAAGTTGATCTTGAAGGGTCATGGTGCGAGCATCATGCAGACACATTGATGCTATGGTATTGTTCCTCATCGGTGCTCGATGCCAAGAGAGAAAAATGTGGCTGCCATTCCTATACCAAAGCTGCAGTGATGATGTGATCTCAGCCTCTGCTTCAGTGTCAAAGCCACATCTTTTTCTAGAGCTCGGTGCCATAAACATTGCTTCCTCTTTTCTGGTCACACAGGAGAATGTCTCATCCTTTGTTTCTCCTGTATTGGTGTCAGCAACCTTTTGAGCAGGAACTGAACCAGAGAATAATCAGCGCTATTTTTCAGCACCTCAGCCAAATCAAGATGTTAACAGTGAGTGCTTCAACTACAGCTGTGGTCCTCCTGATGGAGCCAGTCCTTGAGATCCATGCCCTAGCATTGATTAAGTTGACATTGGCACCCAGAATGCCTCATTGCTCTTTGACACCAATATTGTTGGCAACACGTATAAGACGTTCAGTGTTTGAGAGGGAAGCCTCTTCTGCTTCTCGCTGCTTGGCTTCAAGGCCAAAGCAGTCTCAGTAGCGGCTGTACATGGTGAGACTGCCAAAACAGTGCTACCTCAAAGACCCTAGTGATATCTGAGCCTGAAGAGTCCTGAGATCTGTGAGAATTTTGATTGAACACGATTCTCCATGTGCTTTGTCAGATCATTCTCCTTCACAAGACAGGAGATAGTCTTCTCCAGAAGGTCTTCCTTTCCTATTCCACTTTTATCCAGGAGATGGCTAAGACTATCCCATTCAAGTTGAAGGCACCTATGTGTGTTCTTTCAAATACTTGAATGCTCCAAAGGATTTAATGGCAGTACCTGTCCACAAGCACCTTATGGAAGTACAGCTGCATATGTGAGAAACTCCACTAACTGCCCTTCAGCTTCAAAGAAGACAGATGTGAAATCGCTTCCAAAAGGCTTTTGGATTCAGCTAATCCCAGTTTCCACACCAGTCTGTGGTTGTTGAAGCTACATGGAAAATAATCAAGAACTTTAAGCCTCAGCACTCCAGGCCGTGATCCCAGGACCTTGGGACTTTTTTGGTATTCTAGAAAACTTTGCATTTTGTCAAGTTTCTTTCTGAAGAGAAAGAGGAAGAATTAGTTTGCTAAATGAAACAAATCGAAGAATGAGGGAAGCATCTGGTCTGCTAGACTATTATGCTTTCGAAACAGCATTGAGAACCGAACTTCGGCCATGGCTTTTGACGTATACAGATTCTCATAGCTGTGAGCCTCAGGACCCCTGGAGGATATAAATGACAGGTTTGTAGATGTGCCTTGCACCGATAAGAAACTTTTTGGAAAGAAGGTCAAGGAAGTGATGGATCTGATAAAAGACCACGGTCTTGACATTTCAGATTCTCACTGCTGTCGCTTTGGATCTGCGCTCGAGTGCTAAAGTGAGGAAACATTTTTTTTCCCACAGAAGAGATGTTTTCCTCATTACACTTGTTTTTTCAGCAACAGAGCTAATGGCCTCACCAGCGTGACCATGAAAACTTAAAACTGTAGGCAGCAGCCCAGATGAACCCTGGGATGGGGTTTTGACTTGCTCCAGAGTCCATAGCTAGTGTTTCATTCTCTGTACCGACAAATTTACCTGTAAGTTAGGTTGAAGTTTTATGTAAACCATTGTCACTAATAATATCATATATGTAAACCATACTGCATTTGTCATACTAACTAACCTTTAGCAACAGTTGTTTTCATTCCTTTCAGCTGTCCTACAGAAATTTGACCTAGCCTCTTTTAAAGTCCGTCATCAGATCTCTTGAGGGCTTGCTTTGCTTGAAGCCACCCCTTCAATGGGATGCTTAAACAGCTGATGAAAGCTCAAGTACCTGACCTGGAAAGTCTTATTTTTGGTGGCAGTCACTTCAGCATAAAGTCAGTGAGCTCTAGGCTCTAGTGACTTATCCATCCTATATTAAATGTTATCATAACAGTGGTGTTACACACTCATCTTAAGTTCCTGCATAAGGTGGCATCTGACTCTTTCCTTAATCAGCCAATTGTTCTGCCAACATGTTTTTTCCAGGCCCCATGCGTGAACAAGCCTTATAGAATTTGGCTTGCAAAAAATCCTAAATGGCTCAGTGGCAAGTGCTCTGTGCTTATATGTGGAAGGTCCCTGCTTTGATTCCCATCCGAGGTTTTCCACACTCGGGTTGACTAGGGCTGAAGTTGCTACAGAGGCAGCATTCAGCATCTCTGGGGAGGAGGGAATCATGGTCATCAATAAGGGCGACATCTGATGACCAGATTTGGAACTTATGATGCAAGGTTATGGAAGTAGCCTTGGTATATGGCTGCCGGCTTTCAGGATTGTTGCAGTAATCAGTGAGAAGGAGGGTCTATTAAAATAGGGGGAAAATCGCCAAAGTTGTAAATGAAGGTTGCTGGCATTAGGATCCCAGCACTGGTTCCAATTGAGCTGGAAGAAAAAAGGAGCAGGGAGGAATTGCTGAACCAAAAAATATACAAAAGTTCTTTTTCCAACAAAATTATTCTTGCTTGTTGACAGTTCTTGTTGTGTTCCACTTTTTTGTTGAAGGCAGCACTTGGCTAAGGACTGAAACTTGTTTGACATGGAGAACCTTCTTGTCTTCAGAGAAAGTAGTAGGCAGCACTTGGCTAAGGACTGAAACTTGTTTGACATGGAGAACCTTCTTGTCTTCAGAGAAAGTAGTTGCTTACCTGTAAGAGGCATTCTCTGAAGACCAGCAGGTCACTGGCCGCACAAACTCTTCTGTCTCCCCTTGTGAGTTCTTGCCTGTAGCTAAACAGGACCTGAGAGAAAGCTGTAAAGTTTCCATAGTCCAGGAAGTCCCACACATACACAGAAAAAACATCTAGTATTTTCCAGAAAGCTATGGAATTTTGTTGTCCTTGTAACCATTTGCAGTCATGTGACCCATTTCCATGGCTGCTGAACTGTTTTCTTCAGAAAATACCTGTTACAGCAACTTTGCTGTCTCTGCTTCCTTAAGATGATGATGTGCATTTTCAATTGCTGTGGGAACAGTCCGGTAATTAACCTTAACTAAAGGATACTTATGTTCATTGCTGCCTTTTTGAGGGTAGTGCTGAAGCACCTCAGTGATTTTATAAATGCAAACTGCCATCTGCTAAAAGGGAAGAGAAGTCCAGGAGAGAGAGAACGGTATCTATGGAGCTTGAAATGGAGATAACTGACAGATTGGGAGGAAGAGGGGAGAAAACCAAGAGAGCACTTGAAGAAAATACTCTTCCAGACATATTTTCTATTACCATCAGATTTTTATCTCTCTGGGACGTTGAAACAAGTAATAGTCATGCGCTCCAACTGGATTTACACATATGTGGAAATGGTGTTGCTTTAAATAGTGGTTCTGCATCTCACATACATAGCTTCTGCTGTATATACTGCAGGCTAAGTCATTTTAATGTGCAGAAACATGGTTTAATGCACACAAGAACTAATGTTGGCTGCCCTGATCCTGAAATAATGTAGAAACCTAGGAACAGTAATATAGCACCACCCACTGTTTTAAGCTATCACATCCTCTTCCAGCTGTTCCAGTCCAATTTTCAGGGTAATCTGCTGTCGCAGACTGACAGACACCATCTCTGCATTGTGCGTTCTTTTCTAGATTGTTATTGAACGCCCTAAAAAAGTGTAACCAGGCAGTCAAACTGTGGTTTTAACTGATGCTCTAGGTTGGGGTAATAAATCTTCCTTTATTCTAAGTTTTTTTTTGTTTTTGGTTTTTTTTTAATTAAAATGTAAAGTTTTATGAGTACAGATTTAAATGTAGTCATGTTTGGGGGGTTTTTTTTTGTTTAAGTGAAAATATGTCCTTGTACAAGACTTTAGAAGTCAAAATTTAATTTCTCAGTTTGCTTACATTTTTTGTCTAATTTTTCCTCTGTCACTTCTTAATTATAGATATTTGTTTACTTTTTCTTCTAACTTTTCTGGTTCAGTCTGATTCTTCATAATCCTATTTTCTTAAACTCCTTGTTTAGTTTTTTCTCTCTCTTTCTGTCAAGTAGTTGGGTAACCAGCTGGATGGTGATTTCCTCTGCAGGAGCAGGGCCAGACAGATCTTCCACCTGATCAGTTACCTTCCCCACAGGGTGAGCCCTTGGGTTCTGGTGGCCAGCAAAACTTAAGCTGTAAATGGAGATAAGCTGGGTCTAGGAGTAGAACAGGCAGAGACAATGCAGGAACAGAGATAAGCTGGAACCAAAGGTATAGGCAGGAGCTGGAGATTGGGATGGAACAGAACGCAAAGCCTGACATAAAAACGGAGCTGGAACTGGTGGTAAGGCCTGGTCAGGAAGACAAGGGCAAGTCCTGGGACCGGAGATAAGGACTGGAGACACATGGAAGGCCCACTAGGAACTGGGGTCACAGGGAGGACTAGATAGGAAAAGACCAGGACAAGGAAATATAGAAGGCTGAGGCAGGGCAAGAAAGTACTAGAAGACCCGAAAGCCAAGGGTAGAGCTGGGCATAACAAGAAGGCTTAAGACCCACAGGACAGGGCAAGGAGGCCAGAAAGGCCACAAGCAAGATAAAAGATGAAGGAGGCCAGAAAGTAAAGCAGAAGGCCACAGGGGAAGGCAGAAGGCCATGCAGCAGGAAAGCAAGATAAGGTAGGCTAATGTAAAGAGCTAAGCAAGGTGACTTGATGAAGAGGCAATGAGTTGTGAAAGAGGCAGAGCTAAATAGGGCTGGCCTTGCTGAGTCATGGGAGCATCAAGGAGGTGACTAGGATGGGAGTGAATGTGGCTGCTGAAGACCTCTGCTGGCGAGGATGCTGCCTAGTAGCCAGTATCATGGCATTTTCCTGTCTTATGGCTTTGATGCTCCCTGCAACCTCTGCAGCCTGTTAGATTTGCTCAGCAAACCCTGGATGAGCCAAAATGGTTATAGTGAACCATGTAGAATATACAAGTTTCCTAGGACAGTATCACTTCATATAACACTTTGCAGAGCCCTTGCATGATGTTGCCACTTAAACTCTTAAGCGATCATGCTCAGGGAGGGTAATTTTTTTTAACATCAAGGGTAACTTATGCATAGTGTCTTTTTTTTTTTTGTTTAAACTGATTTCCACCTATAACTTCTTGGATTTTTGCAATGGTGTGCCACAGAAAAGAGAGCTTTTCTCCCATTTCCACTCCTTAAATCAGCCAGAGCCTGTCAGAAAAGAGGGGGTGGTCCACTGTTGTAGTTGTCAGAAAAGGGGCGTTCCCCACTTCCTGCTTTATCTCATCCAGCCTGCAGGAGTCCCCAGCAAGTAGTGCGTCTTATGTGCTGCTGTTACTCCTCCTCTTTGGGCTTTCCCTCCGCAGATAAAGCTGCAGGTCCCTTTGGTCTTGAGAGTCCCTGGTCTTGTATGGTTCTAGCTGCAGAGGGAAGCCCAAAGAGGAGTCAGCAGCAGCAGCAAGTAAGAAGCACTGCTCCTGCTAGCTCCACAGTGAAGGAAATCTTTCAGGGAGGAGATATGTGCTGTGGGGGTAGGTATTCACATTGGGGTTATGCAGGGGGGGAATCACACGAGGTAGAGGAAAGAAATGATTGTGTCAGCAGCCAAAGGGGTAGGGAGGGGAGGGAAAATGATTATGCCATACTAGTTGGAGGAGAAATGATTATGGGGCAAAGTGGGTGTGGAATAGATTATTCTATCAGAAGAGTGAGGTGTTCGGGGGTGATAGAGATAAGATGCTTCAATAAAGGTGAGTGGAGGAAAGATGCTGATTGTGCAAATGGGTGTAAGAGAGATTATGATGTCAAGAGGGGGGCAGGAAAGATGTTTGCACAAAGGGGGTTGCTGGAGAGAGATAATTTTGCCAGGGGGGATGTGGGCAGGGAGAGATGATGATTGTGTCCTGGGAGTGGGGTTGGAGTAAAGTTGATCAGGGCTGGAAAAGACGTGGGCACTGCTGTTGCTAAGTGTGCTGGGAGGAAGTCCTAGAGCCTGAAGGAGGAGAAGAGAGTGCTTGGCTCTGGAGAGAATACAAGAAAGAGTGAAAGGCGAGGTTAGTGCCTTGCAAAGGGAGAGGAAAGAAAAATAAAGAAAAGGAACCAGAAAGGAAAAGAAAGAACAGGCAAAAGAAAGAAAAGTAAAAACGAAATCCACCCAAATGACCTCCAGTATTTACCTAAAGAAATGAGTTTCTCTTTCCCACCTATTTTCTCCTGTTTTTGTTCCTGTCATAATAAATCCTATAAAATTCCCGGGAAATATAAGTAAAAAATTAAAAATGAAGGTCGCTGCTCATATGGCAAATATGTGCTTCAGTCATCCTAAATTTCAAAGGGACTGTACCCATGTATTTTCACTTTGAAAGTTATCCCACCAAAGTATCTGTATAGGTTACACCTGCTGTGCAGAGCTTGTAAATTACCAGTGTAAACTTATGCAGTACTTCTTAAAATCTAAAGATGTGTGCATAAGGGAAAACTCTGCTCCAGCCCTGCCTCTGGAAATGCTTTTGCACAATCCTGGTATGCGAACACGACATAATGTGTGTACGTTTAGTTGCACATTTGGGTGGGCAATTTTTTCAAATCCTGAGGGATGAAAGGGAGTAATCTAAGGAAATAGTTCTTTGCAGGAACAGCCTGCTTGTGGAGGTGGTGGAGACGAGGGTAGTTACAGAATGCAAACAACCAGAGAGTCTTTGAAGGAGAGGAAGGGACTGTAAAGCTGCACTTGGGCCGACTGGATGGGCCTTATGGTCTTTATCCTTTTGTTAGGGTTTATTGTGAATGTTTTGGTTGTTAGCCACTGAGTTTTGCAGATCAGCAGGCTACCAATTTTTTAAATAAATGTTTCCACTTGTAAAATTGTGTTTTATGAGCAGAAATGCATTTGAAAATTACTCCCTGACTATAGTTGTAGTTTTTTGAGGTATACAGATTGTAATCTGATCCATCAGTATTTAATTTTGCATCAATAAAAATCTAAACATACATCTATTTACACATTTTTGTTTTTCTAGAGATACATACTGAAAATGTAGACATCGACAGAAGTAGGTATTGAAGTGATTTTTTTTTCCTGTCTAATTATAGAGAGGTAGATTTTCAACTGAGTTTATCTGGATTACTCAAAAGGTATCTGGATTGGTTCATTTATCAGATAAATTTTATCCGGACAAGTCATCTGGATAAAATTTATCCAGATAAATTATAGGTGTTTTGGGGGCCGGGGGCAGGGTTAAAGTTTATCTGGCAGTTGTTTGGCATTAGCCAATAATTTAGTCAGCTATCTCCAGACATGTAAAGGAGAAAGGTTAGAGTTATCTAGCAACTGAGCTTAGATTGTTTTGGATTAGCTAGCAGAAACGGAGAGCACTCCAAGTCAGACACAACTGCTACATTTTGAGATAAACTCTATGATACAACAGCAGCCACTACAGCTGCTGATTAAACTTTTAATATGCTTCCAAAAATGTGGTCTGGTGTAAATGTTTAATGCTAATTCTGTTGATCGGTTATAGTCAATGCCTTAACAGTGACAGTAGGTGGTGGTATTGTACTGTATTTGTTATTGCCATTTCAGAGCAAGATTACACTAGTAAAGACGCTGTCCATCCATGTTAAGAAAGAAAAGGACCTGAGGTCTGATATCTTCAGGCTACCACAATTTCTCTGTGGACAAGCAGGAATGAAAGAGCCACTCAAGTGGGTGATGTCATCTGATAGTGCTGAGGAGAAAGAAAACTCTCTATTAACTTGGAAGAATTAAAAAGTATTTCAGAGCATGCATGGGTGTTTCTGAGATGCTGCCACTGCCGCCACGTGAGCCTAGTCTCTTTTTCATCCACCCCAGTGCTCTGGAAGATAAAATTTTGCTTGCCGTCTATTTTCTGTCACTTTATTTAATTTTGTTTTTTTCTGAGTTGAAAACAAAAACAAATACATCTTTTAAATTTCATTTCTTCAAGGTATCTGTAAGTCATGGGGGGGGGCTGGTTGGAGTCCTTTAAAAGTCCTTTGTTCAAATTGTCAACATAAAATAGGTAGTGCTGATTCCCATGATTTGTGTCTCAAATGTCTGGGGCCAAACCACAACCCCTCTCTAATTGTGATCCCTGAGGAAAGGTGTCCCTCAGAGCCAGGGCCTGTAGGTCCATGAAATTAAAAATGGAGTTTTCTTCTCCCTCAGAAAAGGAGGACTCCTCCTCTCTGACAGCAGTGCCAAAAGGATCAGTCTTGAGACAGGAAAAGTGCAACTTCTTCCCATAAGAAAAAGGAAGCATTCACCATCAGAAAAAAGACACTGTGGTGAATCATTGGTGCAGAAATCATCAGTGCCATCAGAAAAATAGCACTGTTTCACCTCAGCGGAGCAGAGCAATTGGCACCGTCAGGAGCAAAATACCACACACACAAGTTGGTGCAGACATCTTTGGCACCATTTATATCATTCTATTCGGCACCGAGAACATAGTCTCAACTCTTATCCATGGTCTTCCATCTTTTGTTTCTCTACTGCCTGCTCACAACTGAAGGTCTAAATCTTCTCAGTTCCTGTTCAGCCAGGCTCAAGGGAAGGCACATTGGATACATTTTGTGGAGAAGGCCAAAAATTGCAGGATTTGTTGTGTGCGTGTGTGTGTGTGTGCTTATGTATTAACACAATTTTCCATTGTCCCTGCTCATCAAGACACCTTGTTTTGAGTATTAAGGAATGTTGAAATGCAGGGTTTAGATAAATTAGCATGTACCGGTTAGGCTGATCTGCTTACTCTTTCCTTATGCCTAGGAAGAAGGACTTCTGAGTTTGATTCTTTTATACTGTAGCAATAATTTGGATATTAAACCACCTCTAGCTCATTCATGTTCTAGTGCATTGAGGGCTTTGACACAACTTCTTTAAGGTGTTAGCTGATAAGAAGGGCATTTTATATCAAGTAATTATTACTATTATTATCATAGATATAGTGCTACCAGGCTTTGCAGAGACACATATTGTTTAATTAAGCAAAATTTGTAGAAAACTGATCCCTTGATTGTAGCCACTGTAAGTATTAGAATAAATTAGTAGCAAAACATCTAGTACTTTCCAGAAACTTTGTATTATGTTAATGTGCAGACTTGCTATTCTATAATAATAATTGAGACAGGTTTTGGATAGTTGTTTATCTACATTGTTTATTCCAAGTACCATAGTAAGCTAATCAAAACTGCTGCTGTTCTTATAATTAAAGTTGATAAATTCCATCAAAGGCAAACTTTCAGGTGCTTTTTGTACATCTCAACAAAGAGTTTGATAAAAGAATGCCAAAGAAAAATGAAATAAAATGTTGTCTCTGAGTTCAGTTGTTTGTCTAGCAGTGAGGACATGACAAACACTGATCTGCAAGTTAATTAAAAATGTGTTTAATTTATATGGCAGCAATACTTTTCAGTTTTGATAAGGCACAACAGCAGGACCTTCTGTTTTTAATTCTGTGTATTATAAATCAAAATAGGCATATCAGTCATGGTGATATTCATCTCTTCGTCTAAATGACATTATTGAAGTTCAGTATTAAGATAGGGAAGAAAAGTACATTTTCTTAGCATGTAGACAGATGGATTCAGGACCAGTGGGTTATACTCCCCTGCCAGCAGATGGAGACAGAGCAAGCTGACATACAGTATATATACTCCTGCAGTGACCCCAGCCTGCCAGTATTCTCCGTCTCCAGCAGATGGTGGACGGTCATTTCCTTATGGGGATTGCTTCAGATTTTGGAAGAAGAATTAAAAAACAAACAAACCCAAAAAAACAAAAAACTCCACTCTCCTGCAGTGATACCAGATGGTCCCTCACCCAGTTGAGAACTCCTGAGGTGATTTCCATGGTCCCTCAGATGTCTGCCTTTGTCCAGTAACTGTTTTTTTCTGGCGTGGACTTAAGCTGATTGTACAGCTTAAAGGCAGCGGGTGCAGGAGGCCAGGCACGGCAGTGATGGCACATGCCCTCTCCCCTCGCAGCCAGAGACCATCTCTGTACTTATTCAGTAAAGGCTGAGCTCAGGTAAGTTAAAAAAAAAAATATATATAGTATTTAATTAAGGTAGAGACTGTGTAGAGGGGTTTTTCAGGACTTCCTCTGGTCTCCGAGCTTGGTGCGCCGTTCTGACATTTGTTCCTGCTCCCATTGGGGTTAGGGGAACTGGGCAGCCTGGCGGGTTGAGCAGCCCGAGTGGGCTTGGCCCAGTAATTAGGCTTTTTCCTGCATGTCGCGTAGTAGGCTTTTGTGCGTGTTTGACAGCCCTCTACAGGAATGCTGGTGTGCACAGTGCATCCGGCTCTGCACACACGTTGTGCGCTCAGTTTTGGGCGCTGTTTTTGTGTGCACATTTTTTATATAAATGGTGATGCGCCCAGATTTTGGAGCACAGTTTGTGCGCGTGTTTTTGGGGCACTTACTCTTGGAGCACCTAATTTTAGTGTGTGTAAATTTTGTGCACTTGAATGCACAATCTCCATCGAATGGGCACTGATGGTGCCAGTGAGCAAGAAACCTAACATAAGAACATAAGAAATTGCCATGCTGGGTCAGACCAAGGGTCCATCAAGCCCAGCATCCTGTTTCCAACAGAGGCCAAACCAGGCTACAAGAACCTGGCGATTACCCAAACACTACTGATGCTACTGATGCAATTAATAGCAGTGGCTATTCCCTAAGTAAATTTGATTATTAGCCGTTAATGGACTTCTCCTCCAAGAACTTATCCAAACCTTTTTTGAACCCAGCTGCACTAACTGCACTAACCACATCCTCTGGCAACAAATTCCAGAGCTTTTTGTGCGTTGAGTGAAAAATAATTTTCTCCGATTAGTCTTAAATGTGCTACTTGCTAACTTCATGGAATGCCCCCTAGTCCTTCTATTATTCGAAAGTGTAAATAACAGATTCACATCTACTCATTCAAGACCTCTCATTATCTTAGACCTCTTATCATATTCCCCCTCAGCCGTCTCTTCAAGCTGAACAGCCCTAACCTCTTCAGCCTTTCCTCATAGGGGAGCTGATCCATCCCCTTTATCATTTTGGTTGCCTTTCTCTGTACCTTCTCCATTGCAACTATATCTTTTTTGAGATGCGGCGACCAGAATTGTACACAGTATTCGTGGCCATACCACAGATATTGTCGGTGCTCGCCTCCATACATCGATGATCTCAACATTCACGTCGTTCCCATCGGTATCTTCAATGTTTTTATGAATGCGGTCATTGACTCCGTCAATGCCGGTATCATTTTTTCCGAAACCAGTGATGTTTTTTCGATTATTTGATGCCACATCATTCCCATAGATACCTACGCTGATGTCGTCAGTGTTCCGTCACTTTCAACATTGCTGGACGAGTCATCAACATTTTTTATATCCATTTTTACGTTACTCTTGAGGCCGCTTTGGCCACCATCGCCACCATCCATGCCGACATAACACCACCACATAATGCCCTCGCCTGAACGCAGTGCTCCATGCTTTGGGTCCTTATTAAAGCCCCGTATCAGGAACAGAGCAGGCATGCTGACAGTCCGTCATCGATCACCATCCAGGACAGCGAGGGCTTCCATCTCTGTGCTGGGGAAAGACCAGGTCAAGCACCGTGGCATCCATCGTCACTGACACGATGACCATCCACCACCGACGCCATCCAGCACATTGCTGCTTTCCTTCTCGATGCTGGACAATGCTTGGACCGAGCAACATCACCACTGCCATTGGCACTGTTCCGCACAGTTTGGCAGTCCTTCCTGCTCCAGAAACACCCAATCGGGGTCCGAAGAATTCTGCACTGGCGTCATGAGACATCAAGCCGCTGCAACAAGGGTCGGGTTCACAAGCTCGTTAATCGGCGCCTTTGTTCCCAGGCTTGCCCCACCGACATAGGTGCGGGATTCTGGCCCTCCGCTCATTACAGTCTAAGCGCCAGCCTTGTCTCCTCTTTACCTGCGCCACCATACCAGGTATCAGAGTTGAGACGGATGTTTACGTCCACAGGCTACCCCTCAAGGACTCCGGAAATCCATGGAGCCAGCAATCTTCACCGGCTCATCCTTCGGCGGTTCACATCAGATGGTAAGTACCCGCTTCTGCAGCATTCCCATTGAGATGTGTTCTCTAATTCGGGCCACATGGTTCGAAAAGTTCTAGGCCATGTACTTTCCAAGAACTGTATTAGTGTCACATATCGCTATGCCAGCTATGTCAGCCACAATACCAAGAGAACCTCTCTTTCTTTTCTTTGGGATTGCAGCAGGGCTTCCTCCCTATTTCAGCAACGGAGCTCTGTACTCATTAATACTCTAGCTTTTGGTTCCTGTTTCAGAACCAAAGTTCCAGGTGCATTCGCTGTTCTGCTAAACACGAGATCCAGCAGATGCTGCCTCAAGTGCAAGTCCACCTCAAAGCCTGATACAGGTCTCGATGTCTCCTTGTACAGCACTCAGAAATGCGGGTAAAACTTTACCGCTCTCACTCCCGTGGGAGGTTACATGGATTCTGAAAGAACTAAAAAAATGAAATTTCAGACCTATTTCAGTTAGTTCGTAACTTATCATTAAAATCATCCGAAGTACCTGAAGATTGGAAGATGGGCAATGTAACCCCTATATTTAAAAAGGGGTAATCCAGGAAACTATATACCGGTGAGCCTGACTGTTGTAAAGAATAAAATTACAAAACATTTAGATAAACGATGTTTGATGGGACACAGCCAAAATGGATTTACCCAAGGGAAGTCTGCCTCAAAAAATCTCCTATACTTTTTTGAAGGGGTGAAGAAACATGTGTACAAAGGTGAACCAGTAGATGTGGTGTATTTAGATTTTCAGAAGGCATTCGACAAAGTCCCACATGAGAAGCTTCTAAGAAAACAAAAAGTCATGGGACAGGAGGTGATGTGCTTTTGTGGATTGCAAGTTGGTTAAAAGAAAGGAAACAGAGAGTAGGATTAAATGGTTTGTTTTCACAGTGGAACAAGGTAAACAGTGGAGTGCCTCAGGGATCTGTACTTGGACCAGGCTTTTTAATATATTTACAAATTATCTGCAAAGGGGTACGATGAGTGAGGTGATAAAATGTGCAGATGACACTAAATTATGCAGAGTTGTTAAATCTCAAGCAGATTGTGATAAATTGCAGGAAGACTTTGCGAGACTGGAAGATTGGGCTTCCAAATGGCAGAAGAAATTTAATGTGGACAAGTGATGCATATAGGGAAAAATAACCCTTGCTGTAGTTACACAATGTTAGGTTCTATCTTAGGAGTTACCACCCAGGAAAGAGATCTAGGCCTCATAGTAGTTAATACATTGAAATTGTCGGCCCAGTGTGCTGTGGCAATAAAAAAAAGCAAACAGAATGTTAGGAATTATTAGGAAGGGAATGGCAAATAAAATGTAGGATGTCATAATGCCTCTGTATCACTCCATGGTGAAGACCACACCTTGAATTCTGTATGCAGTTCTGATCATCGCATTTCAAAAAGGATATAGCTGCACTTGAGAGAGTGCAGTGAAGGGTGACCAAAATAAGGGGCGTATGGAACAGCTGCCTGTGAGGAAAGGCTAAAGAAGTTAGGACTGTTCAGTTTGGAGAAGAGATGACGGAGGGGCGGATATGATAGAAATCTACAAAATCATGAAAGGACTTGAACAAGTTAATGTAAATAAGTTATTTACTCTCTCCAATAACAGGACCAGGGGGCACTCCATGAAGTTAGCAAGTAGCTGATTTAAAAAAAAATCGAAAAAAATTCTATTTCACTCAGGCATAGTTAAGCTCTGGAATTCATTACCAGAGGATGTGGTTACAGCAGTCACAACCTTCAACTGGGGTCACAAGTGCCTCAAAAGATAGCATGTTTCAGGTGCCAGAAGCAGCAGCATTTGTAGTAGAAGACACCTTGGGCTTGTGAGCCAGTGCATACTTGCAAGTCCTGCAGTAGCCCTGCTCTTGCATGAGTTTGCGGTAATAGGGAAGGGATCAGAGCTGCTGCTGGGCCTGTGAGCTTGCACTGGCTCACAAGCCCTACACTGTCCTTCATTACTAATGCTGCTGCCACTTGCAGATCACCATAGTTTGAGGAAAGCAGTGTTATACCTATGTGATCCAAACCACATGGAGAACTTAGGAGGCCCTGTGTTGAAAGTAATGGGATAAGCACTTTTAATGGTGCCTACAAATATTCATTTAAATTATGTCTGCCATTTGTATGTTAGAAAAGTAAATAAGAGGAAAAAGAATCCAATCTTGTTTTCTAAGGAGGTGGCTGATAAAATAAAGGCAAAAAAGAACAGTGTTCAAGAAGTATAAAGGATCTCAGAAAAGGGGACACAGGGAAGAATATCTGTTAAAACTGAGGGAGAAGAAGAAAGAGAGAAACAGAAGAATAGATTACCAAAGAAGTAAAGTGAGGTGATAAAACATTTTTCAGATATATCAGAGAAAGAAGTAAGGTAGTGGTATAGTGAAAATGAAAAGTGATCAGGAGCAATGTGTGGAGAGAGACAAAGAAATGGCAGCAATGTTAAATAAATACTTCAGTTCAGTGTTCACTAAAGAAGACTCTGGAGAAGGATTGTTGCTGGTTGACAAGACCAGAGATGGGAATGTGGTAGATGAAACTCCGTTTACAAAAGAGAATGTTTGGGAAGAGCTAGGCAAACTGAAAGTGGACAAGGGCAAGGGGCCGGATGAAATGCATCCCAGAATACTAAGGAAGCTCAGAGATGTACTGGCGGGTCTGCTGAAGGACCTGTTCAATACATCCCTGGTAATGGGAGTGGTGCCGCAGGCTTGGAAAAAAATGGTTGTGGTTCCACTTCACAAAAGTGGTAGCAGAGAGGAAGCTGGAAACTACAGGCCGATTAGCCTCACCTTAGTGGTGGGAAAATTAATGGAGACTCTGCTGAGGGAAAGGATAGTGAGCTATGTACAGTCGGGTGGGTTGCTGGTCCTGAGGCAGCAAGGATTTACCTGGGGAAAGTCCTGTCAGACAAATCTTATAGATTTTTTTTTGATTGGGTGACTAGAGAATTGGATTAAGGAAGAGCACTTGATGTGATCTACTTGGATTTCAGCAAAGCTTTTGATATGGTCCCGCTTAGGAGGCTTGTGAATAAAATGAGAAGCTTGGGCGTGAGCACCAAGGTAGTAGTGTGGATTACAAACTGGTTGACTGTTAGGTGACAGCATGTAATAGTAACTGGAACCTATTTTGGAGAGAGAACAGTGTTAAATGAAGTGCCACAGGGATCTGTATTGGGACTGGTTCTGTTCAACATCTTTGTGAGCAATATTGCAGAAGGGATGTAATGTAAAGTTTATCTATTTGCGGATGATCCTAAGATCTGTATGAGTGTGTGGTCATGCCTAAAGGATTAGAGAGAATGAACAGTGATTTAAGAAAACTTGAAGAATGGTCGAAAATGTGGCAGCTGCGAAAGGCTGAAGAGGTTAGGTCTGTTCAGCTTGGAGAAGAGACGGCTGAGGGGGGATATTATAGAGGTCTTTAAGATCATGAGAGGACTTGAATGAGTAGATGTGAATCGGTTATTTACACTTACGAATAATAGGAGGACTAAGGGACATTCCATGAAGTTAGCAAGTAGCACATTTAAGACTAATCAGAGAAAATTCTTTTTCACTCAACGCACAATAAAGCTCTGGAATTTATTGCCAGAGGATGTGGTTAGTGCAGTTAGTGTAGCTAGGTTCAAAAAAGGTTTGGATAAGTTCTTGGAGGAGAAGTCCATTAACGGCTATTAATCAAGTTTAATTAGGGAACAGCCACTGCTATTAATTGCATCAGTAGCTTGGGATCTTCTTAGTGTTTGGGTAATTGCCAGGTTCTTGAGGCCTGGTTTGGCCTCTGTTGGAAACAGTATGCTGGGCTTGATGGACCTCTGGTCTGACCCAGCATGGCAATTTCTTATGTTCTTAAGTGTGGAGTCATGCAACTGGGATGCAGTAATCCAAAAAGAGCTGCATATTATGGGGGTGAATGTTGTGACCGTCGCTGCCCAACGTCTCCACTATGCCCACCTTACTGCTTTGGCGACTCCCTCTTTGCCTGTTGGAAGTTTGGCTACCGCGGCGTCCTCTTGCTGTCCTCCTCCGGCATCCCCGGACCGGCTAGATGCTGCACACCGCCATGTTCCCATGGAGCCTAAGGGCGTGCGCGCAGCGCGGCCCCAACTGAAGTACCAGCAGTGGTGCGAACCTCAGGGGCGTCCCCCTGAAATGACATTATCCGCACCGGATATTTAAGGTCTCTGAAATCGCTAACGAATCAAGTTAGCAAAGGGAATGGGTTACTCTACCTAAGCTACTCTGCCTCCTCGGACTTATCAGGGGTACCCACTCCTTGGGGGCCTCGCTTTCTCTTTTGCTTTTCAGATCGCAGTCTGGAACCGGTACTTGCTCCTCGAGGGCCCTCGTTCCCAGACTTGCTACTGAATACCATTCTGCCAGGAAGTTTTCGCTGCCTACAACATCAGTGAGTTATCTCTCTCTCTCTCAGAGCGTTCCCTGGAACCAGGTACTCGCTCCTCGAGGGCCTATTTCATTCCAGCTCCTGGACTGCCTCCATGAAACCATTGTGTGAGTGTTACCATCAGGGTTCTGTTCCTGAACTCTGCATACCCTGCCTACTCACTATATTCAGTTTCTCTACAGCTCAGTTATCCAGGATCGCTGTACCAGTATCTGAGGGACTACAGCCCAGCCGGGCAATTCAGCTCACTACTGCCACCTCTGGTGGTTCAATATACTGTTTAATAAAAGAACTAGGGTGTGTCTGTCTCCATACTCTGAGCCTGACCGGTGGTCCCTCTTGGGATCTTCCCCCGGGGGTGTGGTCATCTGCTACCGGCCCAAGGATCCACCCACAACTACCTCAAACACTAACAGTGAAAGACTTGTATCCTCGGACCAAGAGAGGGTCTTGGGGTAATAGTGTCTGATGATTTGAATTTTACCTAGCTTTGAATGTTTGGGCTGATAATGTATACTCAGATTGACACAGGTTGAGAGGGCAGTGAAGGGTAAGTATCCACATCTGTGCCTTGTTTGAGTGTAATTAGTATCTGTATATAAATATAATCAATGAGTTTCTTAGCTCTTTAGAAAACCTTGTACACTTCATCTGGGGCTGCACTGACTTTGGTTACTGAAGCATGGAGAAAGCAAACGGAACTGTCCAAGGATCTGAGAGCAAAGTAGTTCAACTTTATAAATCAGGAAAAAGATATAAAAGATATGCAAAGTTCAAACTCTGATCAAGAAGTGGAAAATTATGGGTTCTGTTGATACCAAGGTAGACCAGAAAAAAGCCATTGCTTCACCAATGCCGCAAAACAGCCTACTTGCAATACGCCAGACAGCACCTAGAGAAGCCTCAAAACTGGAACAAAATAATTTGGAGTGATGAGACCAGAATTGAACTTTATGGTCACAATCATAAATGCTATGAAGAGAAGCACACCATCCCTACCATGAAGCATGGGGATGGATCTCTGCTGTTTTGTGGGGGTGTGAGCTGCAGCGGAACAGGAAATTTAGTCAAAATTAATGGCAGGATGAATGCATCAGCTTGTCAGAAAATATTGTAGGAGAATTTGCATTCATCAGCCAGGAAGCTGCGCATGGGGCTCATTTGGACTTTCCAGCATGACAATAATCTGAAACAAGGCCAAGTCGACCCTTGAGTGGCTGCAGCAAAAAAGAAAGTGAAGGTTCTTGAGTGGCCATCACAGTTTCCTGACCTCAACATCATTGAGCCACTTTGGGGAGAACTCAAACATACAGTTCATGCTAAACAACCAAAGAATTTTCAGGATCAGTAACTTTTTGCCAAGAGGAATGGGCAGCTTTACCATATGAGAAAATAAAGGGCCTCATTCACAATTATCACAAAAGGCTGCAAGCAGTCATTGATACACAAGGTGGTAATACACAATATCCAGAACTAAGGATTTGTAAACTTGTGAACAGATAGAAAAAGTCCAATGTGGTACAGACAACCAAATCAATATGTACTGAAAAAAAGTCTCCAAAATCAAATGTAAATGTTTTGAATTTTGTGCAATAAATTGATAGAGAAAATCACAAAAGAATTTCTTATAATGTAAAGATCATCAAAACACCCTGCAGATGTTGTAAAGTTTTTTTCTTGTTTCCAGTATTTTCACCGACGATGGGTCTTAATCATTGGACCAGTAGTAAAAACATCTTTTTTTTTTTTAAAGAATTTATATATGCTCATAAAAATAATGAAAAAGAAGCATACTTCCTATTTGCTCATAGTAATTTTCTGCCCTATTTTTAGTAATAGGGTAGAAAATTATTTATCAAGATTTGAATTATGTCTCTAGAATTTATTTGGCATATAACCTTGTCTTCCACCTCTCTTCCCAACAATTTTTTTTTTTTGTGAGAAGGGGCAGATGAAGTACATAGGGGCAGATTTTCAAAGGGTTACACATGTAACCCCCGAAAAGCTGCCCTTGTGTGCGCCAATTCTAAGCCCCGGGACGCGCGTAAGTCCCGGGGCTTCGAAAAAGGGGCGAGTCCGGGGGCGGGACCATGGCGTCCTTTGTTGAGGCTGTGCTAGGGAATGGCTAGCCGGCCGGTGCGTGCAAGTTACGCCTGCCCGGAGGCAGATGTAACTTCTGCAACAAAGGTCAGAATGGGGGTTTAGGTAGGGCTGGAGGGCGGGTTAGGTAGGGGAAGGGAGGGGAAGGTGGGGGGTGGCGGAAGGAAAGTTCCCTCCGAGGCTGCTCCGATTTCAGAGCGGCCTCGGAGGGAACAGGGAAAGCCACTGGGGCTCCCTTAGGGCTTGGCGTGCACAAGTGTGCACCCCCTTGTGCTCGCCGACTCTGGATTTTATAACATGCGCGCAGCAAAGTGTGCATGTTATAAAATCGGGCGTAGATTTGTTCGTGCCAGGTTGCGCGAACAAATCTACGCCCACGCGTATCTTTTAAGATCTGGCCCATAGTGAGCACATTTCTTTCCTGGTGAATACTTATCCCCCCTCACCCTGGTGTAATCTTCTGCTCCAGGCCCTACAACCTCACTCTCCTCTCTGACCCCCAACTCTTACTCTTCTCTTGTCCCTCACCCCTGTCTCTCTTCCTGCTGCAACCATCTGTTCTTCTGGTCCCTGATTGGAGCAGAAGACACAGCTTCTTCCTGTCAGGATCCCTATCAAGGCCAAAGACAACAAGTTGCCCATTAAAAAAATCCACTCAGGGCAAGCAGGCAAGTGTATTTTTCAAACTTTGGCAAGCATAATAACTTGGTTATGCATTTTGCTTCAGTATTTTATAATAAGTGGTTCTTTGGAGAAAGATTATATTGTCTATTTGTACAGCATAAGATCTGTAATAATTTTAATAGATTTGAGCAAAAAGAGGATAAGTGATGTACTAGATATCACATTAAATAATGGTTTTGAGAATGAAATCTAGGTCTCTGGGTTTTAAAACGTTTGACAATAGCCACTGGCTATATTTCCAGCACAGTAAACAAATCATTTTGAGATGAACGAAGTTTTAAATTTGTTTTCTAGGCTTGGGTGGATTGGGTCCTTTTAAAGATCTGTTGCTTTCTAGATGCTATGCACATATTTTGTTACATTACAGAGATTAATAATCTGTCGGACGACTTTAGCTTTTTCTTACCTATATTTCTTTTTGCATGAGTCTCTTAAGTTTATTTTGATTGATCATTTGTAGACTAGAATCCATTTATTTTTAATGTGTTTGGTTTGAGTATTTGAAATACATAAATTATTCCTCTTGTGTTAATATTGAGATCTCATTATAGGTGGTAGAAAGTGACAAGTCTGAAGAACAGCAGAGTAATTGTATGAATTCAACTGTTCTGTTTCCTCTTACACTGTGACTGTTGTGCTCTTTTCCATTTAGAATTACAGATTAAACTAAAAAATGATACAAATAGACCAAAAGATCTACTACAGTTTTAGAGTTTGTCCTTGTACTATAATAAAGGTCTATTCTGTATTATTGATAATCTCTAGTCTTGGAACAGCCAGGTACCTCATAGTGGTAGATTGGGTGTTGGGGGGGGGGGGGGGTGAATGTGGGCTATGCACCATTAACCTTTCAGTCTTACCTCAGTAGTCCATTCTCTTTTCCTATTCTGAAATAAATTAGGCATCCTAGCAACCTCCAAGTGGAATCCTCTGCAGCCAGCTGGCCATACAACATAATAGCACCAGCTGTCTGAGTCTGGCGCCAAAGTGATATCACGTTGGTGCTGGGCTCAGGCCGCCAGCACCAATTTTAAAGGACTGCAGGTTGGGCCAGGAGTGAGTGAACATCATTCCTGCTGTGTTCTTTTTGGGAGGATTTCTACAAAAGGGGCAGATGGGAGGCAGGGAGATCCCCAGCTTCAGCAAACTTTTCAGGAGTTAGGAGGAGGTCGGAGGGTCCTGGGTAGGCCCGGGTCACGCAGTATTCTTAGCAGAGCGAAAGGGAGGTTGGAGGGGCCTACGGAGGCCCTGGTTAGGATTAGTTCAGCCCTGCCAGGTAGGCCCTGGCTCCACAGCTTCGTTGAGTGATGGGAGAGGGGGGTTCCTTTATTTATTTTTTTTAAAGCAAAAATAAGTGAAAATTAAATATTTTCATACAAGGTCTTTTGTCATTTTGGTGTGTCATTCGTTTAAATCTATGCACATCCCTACCAGACATACAAGATCTTAGTGTGGTGGTAGCTGAACAGTGCTTACACATATTAGGATTTATGGCAGTGACAGTAGAGATGGTACCTAGGGCTAGATTCATATAATAGATTTATAACATCTGTTGCTAAAAGAATAGAACCTGTCAAGAAAGGATATAACATGCTTCTCTCTTGTTTTATTTATTTTTTAAACAATGAACTTGAGAACTACCTCAAGGGTTGAAAATATATTTTTAATAAGCGATGGCTTAGAAAATTAAATCAATGATATCTATAAATACAAAATACTCTGTGGATCTCTTTATTTTCATGTGGAGATAGTGACTTGAATCAGGAATGAATGTATTGTTGCATGTATTTGTCCTTGGTATAGGCTCATTGAAATAGCAAAGGTACTTAAAAGTGAAATAATGTATGGCATCCATTTATTTATCTAAGTGTTCTTGATTTTCTGCTTTTCCATTTTATAATACAAAAGTGGATTACAAAATTAACATTTAGTGTAGTACATATCACAAATAATGAATAATATAACAAATACATAGAATCACAAAACCATAAATAATAATATTATAATTAAAAAAAAATGGCTTTGAAAATGATCTGCAGTTATCTATGAAGATTGTAAAACACTTGAGAAGATACTTGATAGCCCATTAACAACTTGTTAGGTTTAAAGTTGGATGTTTACTTTATTATCATATGTTTTTCTCTTGGTTTGATATTGTTTAAGAGTCATTCTAATCCTCACTTGCCTCACACTTTTTCAGTTGTCATTATTTACCTTTGTTTTTGATCCCTTATTCCCAGTTCCATGTCACCCTGTTCTATGTAATGCTATTTGCAACTTTTGTGTTTTCACTGTAAACCGATATGATATGTAAATTATCTACATGAATGTCGGTATATAAAAGTTCTAAATAAATAAATAAAAACAGAATGATAAACTTTAACAATAAAATTAACTTGCAATCTAGCCTGCTTAACTATCCAAGATGATTCTTTGGCTAAATGTTATAGACTAGTATCCAAGTGATACTCTGGCATCACTATTAAGCAAAATGACTCTGTGTTAGTTGATTGTACACAATCTTGGAAACAGGAAGCATTTACATTGATTACATGGATTTGATTGTACAACTGGTATACAGTCTGAGATGGTAAAGATTCCCTTTGTCAACCAGTTATTGTACCATACATTTTGTGCAAAGTGTTTTCTGTTTTTCTGTTTTCAGAACATACACTAAACTATTAAGTGTTTCTCTTAGTTTTAATCTCACCCCAACTTATTTATGTGAATATAATTTTTCAAACTTTACACAAGCGTGGTATTTATTCTTATTGAACTGCAAAGAAAGATAAATACTATCACACAAGCTGTGAATAAGAAAACATATTGGTATATCAGAGAATTCAAAATTCAATAATATGAAAAATATTTAGGAGCTTTCATATGTAAGGTGGTGAGGCAGTGGACACGTCTAGTGCTCACATCTAGTGCTTTGATCATAGGGTCCCACTTTCGTGAGTGATTCATTGTTTTTTGAAACAATAAATGAACATTTTTATTTGGGCCTTTTATGTACATTCAGAAAAAAGTTTTTAATATATACTGAATGACTAAGTACTATTTATTGAACCATATACTGTATGCCAAAAGATTGACAATCCAGTGGGAGCACTGAGAGGAGAGGATCACCTTTCTGGTGGCTGAAAGGAATCAGTAAGTTTTTGCTTGGGAAATTTTCTTTTTTAAATGTATTGGGACGAAGTTAACTATTTGGGAATATTATTTATGTGTTTGTGCTTTTGTGCTTTTAACAGTCAGTAAGGCAGGGAATAAACTGAAGTTAGACTGTATTTTTAAATAGTCTGTAAGGCAGCTAATAAGCAGAAGTTAGTGTTTCTATTTAAAAAAAAAAAAAAAAAAAGTAGCCAGAAGCTAGAAGCAGTGTATACCTAAGTAAAAAGGTTGAAAAGTTCAGCACACACCTTGGAAATGCATTAAGGTAGTGTGATTTGGTTTGATTAGGTACCTCAAGAGAGCAGTGAGTCACTCTGGCTGACTAACTGAAGTTAGACTGTTTGTATTTCCCAACCCTCCCACCCCTAGCTCATCCTTTAATTTATAGGCAGGTGCCACTTTCACAAAAAAAAACACCTTATTGAGAGTTTGATCATTCCCCTGTAGGCCACTACCAGACATATAGTGAATTCACTAATACATTTAAAGGACATTAATTAGACACATTCCTACTCCCATAGCAACCTAAAACTTAACTAGGAACTGAACAAATTTGAAATGAAAGCAGCAGTCCAGCAGCAAGAGGGGGGCTTCCCAGTCTTTTGCATCTAGTGTCACATGTATGATTTTTTACCCGCTGGTGAGAAATTGTACATGTGCATGCGATGCAAAGAACTCCTGTCTCTCAGAGAACGAGTCCGATCTCTGGAGGCTAGAGTGGCAGACCTGGAGGAGCTGAGGCAGACAGAGAGGTATATAGATGAGACCTTCAGGGACATAGTAGCCAAGTCCCGACTTCAGACTGGCAGCCCTGGTGCTGCCTTGGAGGAAGAAGGTCCCATGATTGGAGAGCATCAACCTGGTGCAGCAGGAAAGGATCCTGTAGCAAGGACCTGCTCTCCAGGTGGTGCATTGTTCTTTTGAACCAAGGATATTTATTTATTTACTTTATTTATTTAAAGTTTTTTATATACCGATACTCGTTAAGAAAATATCACATCGGTTTTCATACAACGTGAAATCAGCCAACAGGGCTTTACAGTGTAACTGATAATAGAACTGTGGGGAGGGGGGAACGGGTCAGGTAAACAAGGCCTAATGCCCAGGAGGGAAGGGTTAGGTCAGCTGTCATAGTTGGTGATTCGATTAATAGGAATGTAGACAGCTGGGTGGCTGGTGGGCGTGAGGATTGCCTGGTAACATGCATACCTGGTGCAAAGGTGGGGGACCTCACGCGTCACCTAGATACGTTTTTAGACAGTGCTGGGGAGGAGCCGGCTGTCATGGTACACGCGGGCACCAATGACATAGGAAAATGTGGGAGGGAGGTTCTGGAAGCCAAATTTCGGCTCTTAGGTAGAAAGCTTAAATCCAGAATTTCCAGGGTAGCATTCTCTGAAATGCTCCCTGTTCCACATGCAGGTCCCCAGAAGCAGGCAGAGCTCTGGAGTCTCAATGCGTGGATGAGACGATGGTACAAGGAAGAGGGATTCAGTTTTGTAAGGAACTGGGGAACTTTTGGGGGGAAGGGGAGTATCTTCCGAAGGGATTGGCTCCACCTTAACCAGGGTGGAACCAGACTGCTGGCGCTAATCTTTAAAAAGGAGGTAGAGCAGCTTTTAAACTAGAGCAAAGGGGAAAGCCGACAGTTGCTCAGCAGCGCATGGTTCGGAGGGAGGTATCTTCAAAGGATACTAATGATGCATTAGAATTAGGGCATCCTGACAGCGAGGTTCAAATAATTAGAAAACTAGTCCAAGTGTCTGTAAATAAAAACTCACCTGAGCTAAAAAATTCTAACTTATCCCTATCAATTAAAAAGCAGAATGAAAATACAAACAAAAAACCAAACTTTGAAATGTTTGTTGGGAGAATTAGAATGTATAGCAGTGAATGATGACATTGCCTTAATTGGCATCTCAGAGACATGGTGGAAGGAGGATAACCAATGGGACAGTGCTATACCAGGGTACAAATTATATCGCAATGACAGAGAGGAGCACCCGGGAGGCGGTGTGGCGCTTTAAGTCTGGGATGGCATAAAGTCCAACAGGATAAACATCCTGCATGAGACTAAATGCACAATCGAATTTTTATGGGTAGAAATCCCTTGTGTGTTCGGGAAGCCTATAGTGATAGGAGTATACTACCGTCTACCTGGTCAAGATGATGAGACGGACAATGAAATGCTAGAGAAATTAGGGAAGCTAACCAAATTGGTAGTGCGGTAATAATGGGAGATTTCAATTATCCCAATATTGACTGTGTAAATGTATCATCGGGACATGCTAGAGAGATAAAGTTCCTGGATGGAATAAATGACAGCTTTATGGAGCAATTGGTTCAGGAACCGACGAGAGGGAGCAATTTTAGATCTAATTCTCAGTGGAGCACAGGATTAGGTGAGAGAGGTAACGGTGGTGGGGCTGCTTGGCAATAGTGATCATAATATGATCAAATTTGAATTAATGGCTGGAAGGGGGATAGTAAGCAAATCCACGGCTCTCGTGCTAAACTTTCAAAAGGGAAACTTTGATAAAATGAGAAAAATATTTAGAAAAAAACTGAAAGGAGCACCTAGAAAGGTAAAACATGTGCAAGAGGCATAGTCAATGTTAAAAAAAAAAAAACAAAACAAAAACATTCTAGAAGCACAATCCAGATGTATTCCAGACATTAAGAAAGGTGGAAAGAAGGTAAAATGATCACCGGCATGGTTAAAAGGGGAGGTGAAAGAAGCTATTTTAGCCAAAAGATCTTCATTCAAAAATTGGAAGAAGGATCCAACAGAAGAAAATAGGATAATGTGTAAGCGTTGGCAAGTTAAATGTAAGACATTGATAAGATAGGCGAAGAGAGCATTTGAAAAGAAGTTGGCCGTAGAGGCAAAACTCACAGTAAAAACTTTTTAAAATATATCCGAAGCAGAAAGCCTGTGAGGGAGTCAGTTGGACAGTTAGATGATCGAGGGGTTAAAGGGGCAATTAGAGAAGATAAGGCCATCGTGGAAAGATTAAATGATTTTATTGCTTCAGTGTTTACTAAAGAGGATGTTTTGGAGATACCCGTATCAGAGAAGGTTTTCATGTGTAATGATTCAGATGGACTGAACCAAATCACTGTGAACCTAGAAGATGTGGTAGGCCTGATTGACAAACTGAAGAGTAGTAAATCACCTGGACCGGATGGTATATATCCCAGGGTTCTGAAGGAACTAAAAAATGAAATTTCAGACCTATTAGTAAAAATTTGTAACCTATCATTAAAATCATCCATTGTACCTGAAGACTGGAGGGTAGCTAATGTAACCCCAATATTTAAAAAGGGCTCCAGGACGATCCGGGAAACTACAGACCAGTTAGCCTGACTTCAGTGCCAGGAAAAATATTGGAAAGTGTTCTAAATATCAAAATCACTGAACATATAGAAAGACATGTTTTGTTTTGTTTTTTAATTTTATTTTTATTTCATTTTCAATTTTAACACACTTACATATTGTGAACGAAAAATGGTGGCACAGTCACAAACTTAATTACTAAATACATAATTCCATCTCTACTTTATCACATAGGAAATTATATGTTGTACCACACAACATAAAAAAATAATATACTTGGGGAGGAGAAGGTGTAATTTCTAGAGCGAACATAATCATTTTATAAGTCAAAAGGTAATATCAGACGACTGGATGACTAGCCTAAACATTGCCTTCCTGTATTGCTTGTGTCATGTTAGGGTGTGAGTCTAGAAAATAACGAAGCTGTGTCGGCTCATAAAAAACAAATGTAGAACCCTGAAACTTAACGCATCTGCATGGATAGCATAAAGTAAACTTTGAACACTTTATCACAGCTTCAGCTCTCATTTCTAGAAAATTTTTTCTTCTTGCTTGAGTTACCCTTGTAATATCTGGGAACAGCCACACCTTTTGTCTGTGAAATAATTCAAGCATTTTACGAAAAATTAGCCTTAGAATGTTATTCTTCTCAGTCAAAAAGGCAAATGTTACAAACAAAGTTCCTCTATTAACAATCTTATTCTCAGTTAAAAGTTCCAACAGATCAAAGACATTCATTTGTTGTTGCGTTCGATTTTCCTGATTTTCATGAATGCTCTCTTCTCTTCTCTGAGGGAGATAGTAAGCCTTAAGAATTAATGGAGCTGCTCCCAGTGGAATTTTTAATATCTTATTCATATACTTATTGAATAAGTCCAAAGGTGAAATTAGATTTATAATCTGAAAATTCATTACCCTGATATTCAAATTTCTTAATGAATTTTCAATATTCTCAATTCTTTTGTCCTGTACATTTTCCATTTGGAGCAGTTTCTGTTGATGGCTTTCTACAACTTTAATCTTTTCTTCCATCATTTCTACTTTTCTTTCTTGAGTCATTATTTTTTCTTCATTACTGGAGCTATTTTTGTTGGTTTCAGGAATAGATTTTGATAAATTCACTATAGCTGATTCTATGGCTACTAAAGCTTCCCAGATAGTGTCATTTGTTATAGCCACAGGTTTAAACAAGAAAAGATTTATAACTTGTAACTACTCACCCCTCCTCTCGGCAACAGTGTCAGGGTCTCTTCCTTCATTCAGCATTGAGTTTGCGGTACCGTTGTCACCCAGAGCGGTAGGCAAATATGATCCCAGCTGTAATCCAATATCAATTTTTCCTGTCGGTTCTCTCCCCCCTTGAGCTCCTTGCTCACTGGAGCGTCCTGGCAGTATTTTTCCTCTACTTCCTCCATCGATCTCTCACGCTGGGGTAGAGATGGTGTCTCTGGTGCGCCGGGACTAAGTGAAATCTCATTGGCTTGCGGTAAGGACGCTCGCTCTCCGTCCATACCTTTTGCGTCTCTCGCTCCCAGCTCCTTCAGCGTTGAGGTAAAAAAGGATGAAATTTCAGGCTGTTTTGATTCCAGACTTTCGGAAACTGCTATGCTTTCTCGAAGCCTAGCTTTTTTCTTAGTATGTGGCATTAGGAAATCGAAATAGGTCCGAAATCTTACAGAAATAGTATATGAAAATTGGCAGCTCCTTCTCTAATCTCTCATTCAGTCGCCATCTTAACTCCTCCTCATTTGAAAGACAGGTTTAATGGAACAAAGTCAACATGGCTTTACGCAAGGCAAGTCTTGCCTCACAAATCTGCTTCACTTTTTTGAAGGCGTTAATAAACATGTGGATAAAGGTGAACCAGTAAATATGGTATATTTGGATTTTCAGAAGGCATTTGACAAAGTTCTTTATGAGAGGCTTCTAGGAAAAGTAAAGAGTCATGGGGTAGGAGGCGATGTCCTTTCGTGGATTACAAACTGGCTAAACTAAAAGACAGGAAACAGAGAGTAGGATTAAATGGACAATTTTCTCAGTGGAAGGGAGTGGGCAGTGGAGTGCCTCAGGGATCTGTATTGGGACCCATTCTTTTCAATATATTGATAAATGATCTGGAACGAAATATGATAAGTGAGGTAATCAGATTTGCAGATGATACAAAATTGTTCAGAGTAGTTAAATCACAAGCAGATTGTGATAAATTGCAGGAAGACCTTCTGAGACTGGAAAATTGGGCATCCAAATGGTAGATGAAATTTAATGTGGACAAGTGCAAGGTGATTTATATAGGGAAAAATAACCCATGCTATAGTTACACAATGTTGGGTTCCTTATTAGGAGCTACCACCCAAGAAAGAGATCTGGGCGTCATAGTGGATAACACATTGAAATCGTCTGTTCAGTGTGCTGCGGCAGTCAAGAAAGCAAACAGAATGTTGGGAATTGTTAGAAAGGGAATGGTGAATAAAACGGAAAATGTCATAATGCCTCTGTATTGCTCCATGGTGAGACCGCACTTTGAATACTGTGTACAATTCTGGTTGCCGCATCTCAAAAAAGATATAGTTGTGATGGAGAAGGTACAGAGAAGGGCAACCAAAATTATAAAAGGAATGGAACAGCTCCCCTATGAGGAAAGACTAAAGAGGTTAGGACTTTTCAGCTTGGAGAAGAGACGGCTGAGGGGGGATATGATAGAGGTATTTAAAATCATAAGAGGTCTAGTACGGGTTAATTTGAAACAGTTATTTACTCTTTCGGATAATAGAAAGACTAGGGGGCACACCATGAAGTTAGCATGTGGCACATTTAAAACTAATCGGAGAAAGTTCTTTTTCACTCAACGCACAATTAAACTCTGGAATTTGTTGCCAGAGGATGTGATTAGTGCAGTTGGTGTAGCTGTGTTTAATAAAGGATTGGATAAGTTCTTGGAGGAGATGTCCATTGCCTGCTATTAATTACATTGACTTAGAAAATAGCCACTGCTATTACTAGCAACAGTAGGATGGAATAGACTTAGTGTTTGGGTACTTACCAGATTCATATGGCCTGGATTGGCCACTGTTGGTAAGAGGATGCTGGGCTTGATGGACCCTTGGTCTGACCAAGTATGGCATGTTCTTAAGTTCTTATGTTCTTATTCAATATATGTGGGGCATTATGATAAAAAGCATTAGATGCTAGCTTGATCTTTGTGTCCACTGTCCATCCTGCATGTTATGACAGCCCCAAAATGTTTTTTGTATTGTTCAATTTTGACTGTATGCTGCACCACTACATTTTCATATTTATTCCTATTGAGCATCATTTTTTTTTTAAATCCTCCAAACTTCCAGTGCGCCTGTTGTATTCCTACTTTGGATATATAATGGTGGTATTAGCACATGTTAACAATACCATAATTTTACCCAGTTTTTACTGAGCTGTAATTGGTTAGTTAAAATAACATGTTTTTTATTACTCCCCTCTCTTCTTTCTTAGCATTTAGATGGGTTAATCCACACCAGTGGGTTAGGCTCCTCTACCAGCAGATGGAGATGGAGCAAAGCTCACATCACAGTATATATACCCTTGCACCAGCATCAGCCTACCAGTATTCTCCGTCTCCAGCAGATGGTGATCTTCATCTCCCTACTGGGGTTTGCTTTAAAAAAAAAAAGCATAGAAAATGAAAGGAGAAAACAAAAAGGAAATTAATTCGCCCCGTTCTCCTTGGTGATACCTTACGGTCCCTCCCTTAGTCGAGTTTTCCTGAGGTGATATCTGCAGATCCCTCCCTCAGATGAGTGCCTTGTCCAGTAGCTGGTTTTCCAGCTTGGACTTAGCTGTAGAAAGAGAATCAGCTGAGAGGCTAGTGGGTGCAAGAAGCAGAGTGCGGCAGTGAAGGCCTTTGCTCTCTCCCCCCACAGTTGGAGACCGACTGTATACTCATCCAGGACAAGCAGAGTTCAGGTAAGGAGTTAAAAAAAAAAAAAAAGTGATTGTTTCTAATCCCCTTCTGGTCTCCAAGACACTGTGTGCCGATCCGACATTCATTCCCAGCTCTGAGGGAGCTGGGGGAGTTGTGGCAGTTTGGTGGGTTAAGCTGCCTTTTGGCTAGGTTCCGCTCTCAGGCATTGCTATGACACCACATGGTAGGCCATTGCGGCGTTCTTGTGCAAGTCTGCCACAAAACACTGTCTGTCGGCTCACAGGTGCGTGCCCAGGTGTGCTTTTAGAGGTGGGTGCTTGTGTGGGCGCCTACCTGGACCGCGTGTGGTGCGCCTATATTTTGGTCACTTATTGGACAGGCCTTGGTTTTGTCTGCCATGTCCACACTCGCATGTGTGGGCTCGCAGCTGGGTGCACAATGGTCAGATGCTTTGGGAGCATGCTGCTAGCAGATGTTTACTTTTGTGCTGTTTGCCATATTCAGGCATCTTAGCTTGGTGTTCCCCCCTCCCCCGTCCCCCCCCCAACTTGTCAGCACTGCTTGGAGGCTCAGGGAGAGTTTTCTCCGGCTGCTTTTGCTGAGCCCTCCCTTCCCAGCCCGATGCGGGATTGGGTCCAGAGGGGAACCTGTCAGAGGTGTCGCCTGGTGTTGGGGCTCTCCTAACTGGATCGTCAGCGGGGGAAGTCTTACTAGTGGGCACAGGACTGACGCCCCCTGGGTTTTGATATGGGCCGCGGCTGTGTTTGCATGCTTTTCTATGCACAAGTCTGCAGCGAAACAGCTTGGTGGGTTGAACTGCCATTTGGTTAGGCCCCACTTACAGGTTTTTGCTTAGTTGCTGACATGGTAGGCCTAAGAGTTCAGGATCTCAGTATGCAGATCCCCGCACACCTGGTGCCAAAGGTAAGCGTTGGAGTGCATCCAAACCTACTGCGGGTCTCGTTGAGAGGGACCCAGTGGCACGGATGGTGAAGGTAGCCCTTACTCCCTGGAGGATGGGAAATTCCTCCGGGGTTGGAGCTGTATAGCACAATGTTGCGTTTATTTCATAGAGATGAGTTGCCGGCTTGCATCGCCCAGGCACTGAAGATGCTGGAGATGCTTGGGCCTGAAGCCACACAAGAATCCTATTTAGATTCTTTAGGTGAAGCATTATGGATGACATTCAAGAATTGATTGATGTTGAATGAGGCGCCATGGATGCTATTTTTAGAGGGGGACAAGCTTGGTAGCGCTTTACCCCTGGATCCGGCAGAGAGAGAAAGCAGTTGCACTTTCTGAAAGTGAATGCACTAGTGTGTGCCGTCATAAAGCTGGTGACTATCCCTGCGTAAGGGTGAGCATCTTGAAGAAGGCGCAAGATAGGAGAATTGAGGCTATCATTAAGCAGGCCTTGAGGCGGTGGCAATGAACTGCAGATGCCCTTTGGCTGCTCCGTGGTAGATTGCTCTTGCTTACTCTTTCTCAGGAAGTTGATGAGTCTGGTTTGACTTCAGGGCAGTACACAGTGGCTTCATCACCCTGGATGAGCCCGATCTCATCTGATCTTGAAAGCTAAGCAGGGTTGAGCGTCAGCTATGGCTGACGAATTGGTGCCGAGACAATCCAAAGCCTACTCTTAACGAAATGGCCTTTTAAGGAACCCTTTGGTTTGGGAGTGGAAAAAAAAAAGAAAAACAAATGGCCAAGAAGTGGGGCGAGTCCCAGGTTCCTTGGTTACAAGAGGATTAAAAGCAAGCGCCACACTCGTTCGGCACAATATGTCATTCTGGGGGTTTTCAAACATGTTCAGCCCTTCAGAGGAGCAGGCTTGACATTTGGCTAGGTTTCAGTCCTTAGTCTGAGGCAGCCCAGAAGGGGCGTGGGCTTGAGTGGTGATCCACCCCTCCCCCGAACCACTCAATAAGGGTGTGTCGACCCACTTCCAGGAACAGGAGGTAGGGAGTTGCCTGTCTCTCTTTATCAGAGGTGGATCGAGATCACGTCAGACCAGTGGGGTCTGGAGGCAATAAGAGATGGATATGTTCTGGAGTTTCTCAGTATTCCTTGGGATGTTTTAGTGGTGAATCCCTGCAACTCTTCACAGAAGAGACTCAGTGGAGTATGCAGTGTCAGGACACCTCAGCCTGTAGGCTGTGATATCAGGGCCCATGTCTCAAGATAATTTGGGCTGTTATTCCTTTGCCCCATCCTGGATCTCAAGGGAGTCAACCAGTTTTTGCAAGTGACTCATTCTTGCATGGAAACCTTACACTTGCTGATAATAGCAGAACAGGCGGGATTGTCAGAGGAGTCTTTGGATTGTCAGAGGAGTATCTGCATATTCCCATCCAGCTGGAGCATCAGCGGTTTTTTGCATTTCACTGTTTTGGGGTGATGTTATCCCTTTTTGAATGCTACCCTTCAGTTTGGACACTGCACCCAGAAGCTTCTCTAAGGTCATGGAGCTGCATTGGCAGTGTTAAGAGAGGATGGCGTTCTGATCCGCCTGTATTTCAATGTTTGGCTAATTCGGGCCAAGAGGTAAGAGAGAGAATTTTCAGGCCTCATGCAAGGTGATCTCCTTGCTGCAAGAACTAAGTTGAGTGGTGAACTTGGCCAAGAGCAATCTTCAGCCATCCCAGACACTAGAGTATCTAGGTGTTCATTTTCAACACGAAGCAAGACAGATATCCCTGTCGGAATCTGCATTTAGAGTTGATGGTGTAGGTTAGACTATAGATAGAAACAATATACCCTGCAGTGTGGTCTTATCTACAGGGGCAATAATTACGTGCAATCCCTCTGTCTAATGTGTAACCATACAACTATACCAGAGGTAAGTAGGCCAAACTCCAAAGCCCAATAATTAAATAAATTTATTAAATATGTTAACTTTGTACAACATGCTGGCTTATGTGAAACATATATGCATCCTAAAATCTAATATCTAAACATATCTAATATCTCATTCATACTGCATACATCCAATCATTCAATAAAATCCCAAAACATCTACATCGTAAACATCATGACATTAATTAACATATATTCAAAAATACCCCTGTTAACATCAGTCTACCCGCTCCATATACGTTTAACATATGTTTAAATCCTCAACTCAATATCTAAACATACCCCTGTTAACATCAGTCTACCCGCTCCATATACATTTAACATCTATTTAAATCCTCTGCTCCGACGAGTTCACTCGTTTCGCCTGTGAATACAGGCTTCCTCAGGGAACCTTTATGTGTTGTAAATCAGGGTCACTTTCTTTATAGATCGTCTGCTTTTAATATTTCCTGATCTCTCAGTTCTTCTCCCAATCATGTGTTTATAGATCGTCTACTTTTAATATTTCCTGATCTCTCAGTTCTTCTCCCAATCGTGTGTTCAACACGAAAATTTATAAATCTCCTTCCATGTATATGTTTCTCATTCAGCCATGCACTATTATATGCTGTTTTTTCCAAAGAATATTCCTATATAGACCACCGATAACCACTTGATCGTGTTCAAACGAATCTTCACAATGAAGACCAAAACTCCATATTAATGCTCATGTGAGCTTCTGTTTGACAAGCTTTTCACTCAACTACAATGGGGATCATGAAAACCAATATATGTCTTGTATCTCATCTAAAAACTTCCCCTTTCATACCAAATGTTACCGTATGCGGTCCACTGCTTCTCCTATTAACTTGCTTTCAAAACGCCACCATATATGTTAAACGTATATGGAGCGGGTAGACTGATGTTAACAGGGGTATTTTTGAATATATGTTAATTAATGTCATGATGTTTACGATGTAGATGTTTTGGGATTTTATTGAATGATTGGATGTATGCAGTATGAATGAGATATTAGATATGTTTAGATATTAGATTTTAGGATGCATATATGTTTCACATAAGCCAGCATGTTGTACAAAGTTAACATATTTAATAAATTTATTTAATTATTGGGCTTTGGAGTTTGGCCTACTTATCTACAGGGGTGCAGGTTGAAGGCAGTCAGCCAGAGGTGGTTCCGTGGGCAAGGGTGCATTTGCATCCTCTTCAGCACATACTGCTTATACATTGGAGTTTACTGTCTCAAAACTACTTGATATGATTTCAGGTGGAGATCAGTATCTGACTGCAGTGGTATCTGCAAGTGGACCATCTAATGAGGGGTGTTCCCCTACAAATGCCAGACTGGCTACTAGAGATGTGAATCGTGTCCTCGATCGTCTTAACGATCGATTTCGGCTGGGAGGGGGAGGGAATCGTATTGTTGCCGTTTGGGGGGGTAAAATATCGTGATATATCGTTAAAATCGTTAAAACCCGCTAAAACCCACCCCCGACCCTTTAAATTAAATCCCCCACCCTCCCGAACCCCCCCCCCCCAAATGACTTAAATTACCTGGTGGTCCAGCGGCGGTCCGGAACGGCAGCGGTCCGGAACGGGCTCCTGCTACTGAATCTTGTTGTCTTCGGCCGGCGCCATTTTCCAAAATGGCGCCGAAAAATGGCGGCGGCCATAGACCAACAGGATTCGACGGCAGGAGGTCCTTCCGGACCCCCGCTGGACTTTTGGCAAGTCTTGTGGGGGTCAGGAGGGCCCCCCCAAGCTGGCCAAAAGTTCCTGGAGGTCCAGCGGGGGTCAGGGAGCGATTTCCCGCCGCGAATCGTTTTCCGTACGGAAAATGGCGCCGGCAGGAGATCGACTGCAGGAGGTCGTTCAGCGTATGGCCGGCGCCATTTTCCGTACGGAAAATGGCGCCGGCAGGAGATCGACTGCAGGAGGTCGTTCAGCGAGGCGCCGGAACCCTCGCTGAACGACCTCCTGCAGTCAATCTCCTGCCGGCGCCATTTTCCGTACAGAAAACGATTCGCGGCGGGAAATCGCTCCCTGACCCCCGCTGGACCTCCAGGAACTTTTGGCCAGCTTGGGGGGGCCCTCCTGACCCCCACAAGACTTGCCAAAAGTCCAGCGGGGGTCCGGAAGGACCTCCTGCCGTCGAATCCTGTTGGTCTATGGCCGCCGCCATTTTTCGGCGCCATTTTGGAAAATGGCGCCGGCCGAAGACAACAAGATTCAGTAGCAGGAGCCCGTTCCGGACCGCTGCCGTTCCGGACCCCCAGGTAATTTAAGTCATTTGGGGGGGGGGGGTTCGGGAGGGTGGGGGATTGAAGGAGGTAGGATTTGGCAAGGAAATGTTTAAGTTATTTGGGGGGGGGGTTCGGGAGGGTGGGGGATTTAATTTAAAGGGTCGGGGATGGGTTTTAGCGGGTTTTAGTGTGCCGGCTCACGATTCTAACGATTTATAACGATAAATTGTTAGAATCTCTATTGTATTGTGTTCCATAACGGTTTAAGACGATATTAAAATTATCGGACGATAATTTTAATCGTCCTAAAACGATTCACATCCCTACGCTACTACACATGAGGGATACGAGCCTCCAGGGCTGGGAGGCTCAGTGTCAGGAGTTGAAAGCACAGAGGTGCTGGAATACCTCTGGAGCATCAGTTGACTGGAAGCCTGTGCCATTTGATTGATATGTTTGCAACTCAACTGCTTGCAGGGTTGAGCAGGCCAAATAATGTCAGACAATGTGACTACAGTGACTTACATCGATGACAGGGAGAAACCAAGAGCCAGGGAATGGGTGGAAGTACATCTTCAGGAGATCTCAGCCTCACACATTGCAGGAAAAGACAGTGTAAGAGCCGAATTTCTTAGTAGACAGTGTCTGGATCTAGAAGAAAGGGAATGGTACAATGAAGAATTCCAGCTCATAGTGGGCCGCTGGGACCTCCTGTTTCTAGACTTAATGGTGACATCACACAATACAAAGATTCTTCATTTCTTCAGTCCCAGGAGAGATCTGAAGTTTTCGGGCGTTGATGTCCTCATGCAGGAGAGGCTAGAAGGCAAGCTTCTATATGTCGTTTCCCCATAGCCTATGTTGGGCAAAATGATTCGGAGGTTCAAGAGACATGTGGGGTTGGTACTTCTGGTGGTGCCAGATTGGCCCAGGAGGCTGTGGTATGCAGATCTGTGGAAGCTTCTGGTGGAATATCCTCTGTGATTACTAGTCCACAGGGATCTGCTACGGCAGGGGCCTATTCTTCTTGAAGATCCAACTTGATTTTTGTCTTACAATGTGGCCTTTGAGAAGGCTCGGTTGCTGAAGCATGGGTAGTCCACTGCTCTGTTTTCTACTGTGCTTCAAGCACGACAGTTAGTCACTTCCTTAGCCTATGTTCACATTTAGCAAATGTTTTAGGCTTGGTGTGAGGAAGAGGGGTTCATCCTCATTTGGTTAACATCCTGCTCAGTTTGGATTTTTGCAGGATGAGTTGTGTAAGGACTTGGCCATTCATTCCTTGAAGGTTACAGGTGGCGGCTCTGGCTTGTGTCCAAGGTCATGGGAATGGTGAACTCTTGTTAGCCCATCCAGTTGTGGCACAGCCTTGAAAGGGATGAATCATCTTTGTCCTCCCTTGTGGGGTTGTTATCTGGGTTCTGGAATTCTGGGGGTCCCACCTTTCGACCACTATGTAGCCTCTTCTGGAGGTTACTTACTGGAGGACTATCTTCTGTGCGTAGAGTTTCTGAACTGTGGGTTCTGTTTTGCCGGGAACTGTCTCTGTGAGTGTATCCGGGAGTGGAGCAGATGCAAACAGTTCTGACCTTTTGGCCAAAAGTGGTCTCTGATTTTTACTAGAACCAATCAATCCCTGCCAACTCTGGGCAGGGAGAGAGAGGTGGATGAATATCACTTGTTATGGACCTTGGGTGTCAAGCGGCATATCTTGAGGTATTGGAGGTATCTAAACTTCTCATGAAGATGGATAGTCTCTTTATACTCCATTGTGGGAGTAAACAAAGTAAGCTGGCATTGCAGGCTACGATGGCCTGCTGGATTAAGAAGGTTATCATGGCCACGTTTGTGGATGCTGAGCAGCTGTTGCCTTGTCAGGTTAGCACTCATTCCACAAGGGCTCAGGCAGTGTCATGGGTGGAGATTAGATGGTTGTCTCCCATCGAGATTTGCTGAGCTGCAACATTTATTTTCTTACACAACTTCAGGCATTATCACCTGGATGTGCAAGCCTGGGAGGACAGTCTTTGCATATGCAGTGATGATCGGACAATGGGCAGCCTTCCGTCCTGTTCGGGAGTAGCTTTGGTACATCCCACTGGTGTGGATTAACCTGTCTGAATGCCTAGAAAGGAGAGATTACTACTTACCTGATAATTTCCTTTTCTTTAATGAGGACAGGTTAATCCACCTTCCCATCCTTGGCTGCTGGATGGTGGTGCTGTTGTCCTCCTGAGTGGCTGCGTTCCGGGGATTACTGGTAAGTGTCAGATACAGTCCCTAGATTACTAAAATTACATTCCTTGTCTGACCTCAATGTTTTTTCTGTTAACTGAGTGCTTAATGGTTGTCTTAATGGTTATGTTCATATATTCTTTAGTTGTCCATAGTTGGCTTTTGCAGAGAATACTGGCAGGCTGATGTCAGTGCAGGGTTATATATACCATGACACTAGCTTTGCTACGTCTCCATCTGCTGGTAGAGGTGCATAACCCACTGGTGTGGATTAACCTGTCCCCATTAAAGAAAAGAAAATTATCAGGCAAGTAGAAATTTTTCCTTAGAAACTATATGTAGTCCATTCATGACAAATGTCCTTCCTGCCGATTTACATAGGATCGGTTGTATTCTTGTAACTTATTAATGATAAAGTGTGTTAAGATCTTTTTTTTGGGTGAAAGATATTTTATACAGATCCTAATTTATTATTTTCTAAATCTGTTATGGTGAGAATGACTAAATATCACAGACTAGAGGGTGGACTCATAGCAGCTGACGATCAGGATCATGGCACCAGAACAGAATCAAGAGGCTGAAGCGTGGTCAGGCAGGCAGGATCAAGGCAGACAGAGTTCATGCACTGTCAGAAGGCAGGCCAAGGTCAGGGAAAATGGAATTCAATCACAGACAAGAGGCAAGCAACAGGTTGGGACAGGCAGAGTTCATACAGTGTCAAAGACAAGCATGATCAGAGCAGGAAGCAACAAGAAAGAGTCAGGAATCAAGTCAGGTCACAGGGGAAAGGCAAAAACACACAGAACCAAACCTATTGTTCAGGCATCAGCTCCAAGGACTAAGTTTCCTTTTATAGGAGAGTAGTGATGATGTCATCAGGGCACACCCACAGGAGATCCTGTGCACTGGGCCGATAAAACTACTGAGTGGGTGAGGGCCTAGATAGAGCTGCAGGATACATCAGAGCATCAGGATGCCAGGGACCATTCTGGACTCAGGACTTTGACGTACAGGATGCCAGCTGCTGTGCAGTACCCTGTGGTCGGCAGCATGTTACAATAAATCGCTAGTCATATGAATAATAAACTCTTTATCTTGGAAGACATAAATTTTGTGATTGCAGAGATGATGGAATTATTAAAATCATACCATTGATTGTAAATATTTTTTCAATGGAACCCTAACGTGATATTTGAAAAATTGTTATGAACATTTAATTCAAACAGTGGGGTAAATGATATCTTGCTATGTATCATTGATTTCCCATGCCTCTAAACTTTTGCTTTATAAATACCATTTATATTTTTATATATACTTTCAGGCCTAAGATGTAAAACTGGAAGAGAAATTGGGGGAAGCCAGCAAATAGGCAGGGATTGTGAAGAGACAAAGAAATACTTTTGAGATAATGATCTAGGTTTTGGACATGAGGAAGCACACTATCTCCAGAGAATAGATAAAAAATTAATATGCAGTAAAGGATCTAATGCAACATTACACTTAATCTTCAGACCATGGCACACAAATTTACCATAATTAGGACATTGTTTTCCTTGTCATGCTAATAGATTTCAAATAACACCAATTTTCAATAAAGAAAAAAATGACATATATTAGGAATATTTACTGTGCATTGGCATATCATTTGAGGAGGAAAAACAAATTCTTATAGCTCATGGGTTAAAACAAATCTAGTTATGTTCTTTCTGCTGTTTGTTAAAAATCCAGAGTACATATAGAAACAGGATGATTATGATATTGCTTGGGAATCTTCAAAACTAAAATGCAAAAGTACATTTGGAACATTGCTTTAAAAAGGAAATTTGATGAGAGGAAACCCTGATGATCATTCAATTGTTACTAAACTGACAGAATAAAATATATTTATTGAAGAAAATGGTGAAAAATATGCTTTTGAGCCTGATGTAATAAAACATGAAAAAAAATGTAGGTTAAAATTCAGCACACATTTCCTTTACTCACACAATAAATAAGTTAAGTCCTAATGCAGTAAGACGTAAGTTTTAAACTGGTGCGTGTGCACGTTTGTCGGCCCGCACCCAGGGATGGAGCTATTTCGTAACATATGTGCGTATATATGCGCATGGTATAAAATAGCCTGGCCGCACACACATGCACAGAATTTTAAGTGGGCACATGCAAATCCTATTTCTACTGCATAAGTGAAAGGATTTTAAAAGAGACACGCCAACACATTTGACAGTTTTTCCAGTTCGTTCCCAGTTAACAAGTCCTCCAACCCCGCCTCCCTCTTTTCCCGGTTTGATAGCCTGTACACATCCAGTTACCCCAGACTCTTTAAACCCCAGAACCTTTAAATGGTTTGTTTTTTTTTGGATTTACCCACCATCCGTAGCAAAAGTAAAGTTACACGGCAGGGATCCTTGGCGTGCACCGAATTGCATAAGTATTCACATACAAATTTCTGGTGAAAGTTCTGACATGCCTGTGCCCTGCCCAGACCATGCCCCTGCCCCTTTTTGAGAAGTTTCGAGATGTGCATGCAGCAGCATTTATGTGCATACCTGGGCAGCTTTCAAAATCTGCTTGGTGCACGGGAGCCCAACATATTTGCACATCCTCTAATTTTCAGCGCACATCAGTTTTTTAAAATTCATCTTTGAGCATGCTCAGAAAAAATATATGCTATCCTTGGCTCACCTTTTTACATTGGCCGGGTGGGCTAAATAATAATTGTTAAAATTTATATTCTGCCTTTTGTGTCTCTTCAAAGTGGATTACATTCAGGTGCTGTAGGTATTTATCCCCAGAGTGCTTACTAGGGATGTGAATCGTTTTTTGACGATTTAAAATATCGTCCGATATATTTTAAATCATCAAAAAATCGTTAGGGCCACGATACAATACCAATTCCCCCGATTTATTGTTAAAAAATCGTAAATCGGGGGAAGGGGGAGGGCAGGAAAACCGGCACACTAAAACCCCCTAAAACCCACCCCCGACCCTTTAAATTAAATCCCCCACCCTCCCGAACCCCCCCCCCCAATGCTTTAAATTACCTGGGGATCCGGCGGTGGTCCAGAACGGCGGCGGTCCGGAACGGCCCCCTCAATAGAATTGTGTTGTCTTCAGCCGGCGCCATTTTTCAAAATGGCCGCCGCAAAATGGCGGCGGCCATAGACAAAAACGATTCGACGGAGGAGGTTGTTCCGGACCCCCGCTGGACTTTTGGCAAGTCTTGTGGGGGTCAGGAGGCCCCCCCAAGCTGGCCAAAAGTTTCCTGGGAGTCCAGCGGGGTTCCGGGAGCGATTTCTTGCCGCGAATCGTTTTCGTACGGAAAATGGCGCCGGCAGGAGATCGAGTGCAGGAGGTCATTCAGCGGCGGTCCGGAACCCCCGCTGAACGACCTCCTGCAGTCGATCTCCTGCCGGCGCCATTTTCCGTACGAAAACGATTCGCGGCAAGAAATCGCTCCCGGAACCCCGCTGGACTCCCAGGAAACTTTTGGCCAGCTTGGGGGGGCCTCCTGACCCCCACAAGACTTGCCAAAAGTCCAGCGGGGGTCCGGAACAACCTCCTCCGTCGAATCGTTTTTGGCTATGGCCGCCGCCATTTTGCGGCGGCCATTTTGAAAAATGGCGCCGGCTGAAGACAACACAATTCTATTGAGGGGGCCGTTCCGGACCGCCGCCGTTCTGGACCACCGCCGGATCCCCAGGTAATTTAAAGCATTGGGGGGGGGGTTCGGGAGGATGGGGGATTTAATTTAAAGGGTCGAGGTGGGTTTTAGGGGGGTTTAGTGTGTGCCGGCTCACGATTTTAACGATTTTTCACGATAGTTTACACACCCAAACGGCAACAATACGATTCCCTCCCCCTCCCAGCCGAAATCGATCGTTAAGACGATCGAGGACACGATTCACATCTCTAGTGCTTACAATATAAGGGTCCTATTTAGTAAAGATTTTCTCCCATTTAGTGTCTATGAGAAAAATGCTTATAGGTGAATTTTAAAAGCCTGATGTGGACCAGGAGATACACAAGAATGTCCGACTGATGAGCGCTAAGTGGATTTTAAAACCTGCCCGTGTACGCAGACAAGTGAGAGACCCTTAAAAAGGGGTGGGGCATGGGCGGTGAAAGGATGAGAGATGAACGTTCCTGGACTTTAACATGAAATGTGTGATTAAATATCACACAAAAGTGCGCACCAGGGTCCCCTACCACATAACATTACTTCTGCTATGGATGATGTGTAAGTCCGAAAAAAAAAATATAGGCATGTCCACAGTGTGTTAAGGATCGGGGTTAAGAGTGGGAAAAGGAAAACTATTTATATATGGGGATTTAGGGAGTCCTTTCCCTTACATGGGCAAGCTGGAAACGAAGTGGTTTAACTGGTATTGCGTCGGCGAGTGTTTCTATTAAAGTTCTCACATTTACGTAGTAGAGACGGCATTTGTGCGTACGTGCATGCCCATATAAAACGCATTCAGCCTATTTTAAACCATGCATGCATATACACGCGTATGTTATAAAATGGTAGTGACTCTGACCCACTCAATAGTATTAAAGTTACCATCTTACGGGCTGATTCAGTAAAGTCCTCGGGAGAGCTCTCCCGGCGCGTGCACAAGCCACTTGCCTGTGCACACGATTCTGTATTTAAATTAGGTGGTGCGGTAGAAACGGGCAAAAGGAGGCGCTAGGGGCACTAGCGCGTCCCTAGCGCCTCCTTTTGTCCTGGAGCGGCGGCTGTCAGCGGGTTTGACAGCCGACGCTCAATTTTGCCGGCGTCTGTTCTCAAGCCCGCTGACAGCCACGGGCTCGGAAACCGGACACCGGCAAAATTGAGCGTCCGGTTTTCGGCCCGACAGCCGCCGGCCCATTTAAAATTTTTTTTTCTTTTTTTCTTTTTTACTTTTTTTATTCTTAGGGACCTCCGACTTAATATCGCCATGATATTAAGTCGGAGGGTGCACAGAAAAGCAGTTTTTACTGCTTTTCTGTGCACTTTCCCGGTGCCGGCAGAATCTAGCGCCTACCTTTGGGTAGGCACTAATTTCTTAAAGTAAAATGTGCAGTTTGGCTGCACATTTCACTTTCTGTATCGCGCGGGCATACCTAATAGGGCCATCAACATGCATTTGCATGTTGAGGGCGCTATTAGGTGTTGCGGGTTGGACGCGTGTTTTCCGCCCCTTACTGAATAAGGGGTAAGGGAGAACGCGCGTCCAAGGGCAGGTTAACAGTGCGCTCCGTCGGAGCACACTGTGCTGTATCGGCCTGTTAGTAAATAAGGCCATAAGTTTTTGTACCTGAGGCAATGGAGGTTGAAGTGACTTGTCCAAGGTTATAAGGCATGTCAGTTGGATTTCAGCCCTTACTTCCCTGGTTCACTGCATTTTGCTCCAACCACTAGGCTACTTTTCCACGCCAAAATGAAAGTAAAGTTAAAAAGTGCACTAACTTCACTGCTCTTTTTAACTTTAAAAATTGGAGGCTCTCAGGAGTCCTGGGCCAGAGGAGCTTTTCCCTGGGAGAGAATACCCCCACCAACCCCTGCCTGCCTCCCAGCCTACTTCTTTATCCCCTCTCACATACTCACTGACCCCCCCCCCCCCCCACACACACACACACTCTCTACAATTTCACCTATACTATTCCTGTAGATTGCTGCCTCTTGTCTTCCCCACTGGCCATTTAAAGAAAATGGTGGGGTTCAGCTGAGGTCGCTGAATTAAGCCGACTCCCCACCATTTTAAAAATGGCTGGCAGGGAAAACAGGATAGGTAACTATGGGGGGAGGGGGGTGTCGTGTTCAGGAATTCGGGGATAGAGTTTCACTACTCAGGGTTTATACTGCAATGCTTAGCCCTGTCTTTTTTTTTTTTTTTTTTACATTGGAAATTTAAATGTTTAGGTAAGCAATGGAATAAAGTTAATTCATTTTTCTGGGACTAGTGTTAGTCTATAATGCTGTGCCGATGTGGTCCCAGACCTGGGAGATCCATTTTGGGACCCCTATACCTAGAACTCCCATAAATGGGACTTCATTGGCACAGTACCATAGACTAACACTAGCCTCTTAGATGTGAGTAAACTTTATTCCATCTCTGACTTGGGAGTTAAATTTATAGTATAAAATTAAACCTAGTGTTAAGCATGTCAGGTCTTAACGCATTTCCTTACATTGGTGAGTACTAATTGATCCCTTCATAGGGAGGATAACTTTAAAATACTTGTGCATGTGCCCATATATGTATGGATATGGCTATGCACAGATCTACCCCAGTATTTCATATATGCACAGGTTATAAAATACATGCAGCTTTTCCAGCAAAATTTGTACATATGTAAAACAATATTGTGATTAGATATTCTTAAGATAAGTCTTAAAAAGTGCTACTTATTTAGCTAAGTAAAATAGCCGGATAATTCTCAAACAGTGCTCCTTATCCAGAAATGCAGTGCTTCTATTCCAGTAGGCATATGCAGCTTGCCTATATTGCCACGCATCCATACAGGGGGTCCCTTCGGTTGAATCTTTTCGTGGAGCCTATGGTGATGGATCTTCGCCTTCCTGCTTTCACTGGATTATTTTTCTCTTCCTAATCTAGCAGGAATCGCTTCATCATGGGCCTTATTGTCTGTTTCTTCCCCTTTAGGTATCCTTAGGTAGGTTTCTTTCTGTCCTTAAGTTTCCTTTTTATTTTTTTCCAGTGCCTGCAATGTATATTGGTGCTCTTGGGGGGGGTGCGCATCGACTGTCAATCATTGAGTGATCATGGAGTCCTTTGATATATCTCTGTAATATATATGGCAAGAAAATTTAACTCCTAGGCAGATTGAGCAAAATGGTTTGCAGCCATGAGTATGGGAAATGATGCAGGAAGTTTTCAGTTTATATATTAAGTGCTAAGTACATTATTTAACTTTTTTGGCTCTAGTGCTGTCTCCCACTAACAGTTGTCTCAGGTTTTTCAGTAGATGCAGAATTCCTGGGACTATCACTCAGTAGTGGTTCTACTTTTCTATATATTTTTTCACTGTGATCTATAATAAGAATTCTAGACAGAGTAAAAGAACATGCATCAAAGGCAATTCTTACAGTTCCATAATTATCAAAGAGATCATGATTTGCAGAGTGGATTAAATTTTGTCACAATGCCTCTTGATTCCTGGTGAGGGAAAAAGGTGGCAACAGCCACCAAGATGCAGTACTTCATCCTCATTCACAGTCTTTGCATTTGTCAGCTAGTACACTGAAATTGTAACACTGAAGAAAAGACTTTTTTCTGCAGAATGGATTATGGTTTACTATAGTCTAAAGTAGCATCCACGAGTAAGGTATACACTGTATTTGGAGAAAATTTGCTTGTGTCAAGAAAAAGGTGATGCATAGAGGGAAAAATAACCCATTCTGTAGTTAGACAATATTAGGTTACATGTTAGGATCTAGGCATCATAGTGGACAATACATTGAAATCGTCAGTTCAGTATGCTGCGGTGATCAAAAAAGCAAACAATGTTAGGAATTATTAGGAAGGGAATGATGAATAAAATGTAATGTGTCATAATGCCTCTGTATCGCTCCATGATGAGATCACACCTAGAGTACTGTGTTCAGTTCTGGGCGCTGCATCTCAGAAAAGATATTTAATATTTGTATTTATTTATTTATCTATCTATCTATCAGGTTTTATATACCATCATTCGGCTTTATTATAAAGCCATCACAACGGTTTACAAACATGAGAGAATTACAAACATCTTAATATGACTGTTAACGAGAGACATCTGTTACAAAGATTAACTAAAACAAGCACTACGGATTGCACGAAGGGGTGCACAAAGGGGAATACCCCTTTGTTGCGCCCCTTCGGCGTGCAATGCACGGCGCGTGACGCCTGGTGGTAAGGTGCCGTTTAATGGTTGCCGCTGCTCTTGATGACGTCAGGGGGGCGGGTCTCCCGATCGGTGCTCTCTCTCCCATCGCCCCTCCCTCTCATCTCCCGATGGTTTTTTTTCTCTGTCCCACGGCCGCAGAGATGCGCTGCAGGGTGCCCGAAGATAGTGGGTGGCCTCCCTGTTCGCGGGCACCTGGTGGTAAGGCACCGTTTAACGGTCGGCACTGCTCTTGATGATGTCAGGGGGGAGGGTCTCCCGATCGTATTATTGGAAACCGTCTTGGCAACTTTGGCTGACTTGTATGGCATAAAACATTTTAAATATAGTTGCACTGAGAAAGTTTATAGAAAGGTGACCAAAATGATAAAAGGGGATGGAATGAATCCCTTATGAGGAAAGGCTAAAGAGGTTATAGCTGTTAAGCTTGGAGAAGAGACGGCTGAGGGAGGATATGATGGATGTCTATAAAATCATGAGTGGACTAGAACAGGTAAATGTAAATTGGTTGTTTACTCTTTCAGATAATACAAGGACTAGGGGCCACTCCATGAAATTAGCAAGTAGCACATTTAAAACAAATTGAAGAAAATTCTTTTTTCACGCAATACACAATTAAACTCTGGAATTCATTGCCAGAGGATGTGGTTAAGTCAGCTTAATTGGGTTTAAAAAAGGTTTGGAGAAGTTCCTGAGAAGTCCATAAACTGCTATTAGTCAAGTTGACTTAGGGAATAGCCACTGCTTTTTACTGGCATTAGTAGCATGGGATCTATTTAATGTTTGGGTTCTTGCACAGGTATTTATATCCTGGGTTGGCCACTGTTGGAAACAGGATGCTGGGCTGGATGGACCCTCGGTCTGACCCAGTATGGCAGTTAGGTATTGTGGCGCCTAAAGAAAACAATATATTTTTTTATTTTTTGTTAAATAGTTTAGATAAGGGCCTCAAAGTGAGCATATTAAAGGGTGAATTTTCAAAACTATTATGCATGTACATGATTGTTATGAAAAAAAAATCCCAGGGTTTCTTACACACAAAAGTATGCATGTAACCATTTTTGCACATCCTTTTACAACTCTGGGAAGAGGCATTTCAGGGAGCTGAGCTGGGATTTAGATGTATACCTTTTATTGTAAAAAGTATGTGCCTAAGCTCACCCGCACAAGTTATTATACCCTTGATGGAGCAGTGAGACTTTATGTGGGCGAGTTTGTGTACACACCAGGACACTTACCCAGAAATTTTCAAAATGAACTTATGTGGATAAGTTTGCTTTGAAAGTATGGGGTAAATGTTATGTGTACAAATTACATGCAGAATTTATTGCTGCCTGCACAGTTATAAAAGTGCCCTCTAAAAGTATAAATTGCAGCTCTGTCAGCTATCAGCAGCAAAGACATTGCTTTATGTTTTGACATTGTTAGGCTTTCCAAAGTGGGAAACTTGTGAAGACTGAATGAGAGCTGACCATTAGCCAGCTGGAGTTTAAATACAGTTTTTAATACATTGATGAAGCTGCTTTTTGAACCTTTGGTGTCCACATCCTTGTATGTCCTCACGATTGAAACAGTTTTTCTAGTTGAAATATTTTCAGCCAAAGGGTCTGGCAGGCCCTTTCATCATTTTTTCCTTTTCTACAACTTTTTCAAACAATTTTATAAATTGTTCCTAGTTTCATTCCTAAAGTAAACTCTGCTTTTTATTTAAATCAAGAGTTTTACCAATTCCTTGTCCTAAGCCAAAGTCCAAAATGAATAAGGTTACATTGTTTACAGGATAACATAGTAAATGAGAGCAGATAAAGACCCAAATAGTCCATTCCATCTGCCCAGCAAAATGTTTGTTTGTAACTGCTGCTTCATACAGGTTACCCCCATGCACAATTGTTATACCTAAAGTTACTACAGGTTACCCAGTTTTTTCATTTCCATTCTCTAGCCATTAGGGACCCTTTTGAATTCCATTACTGTTCTTGTCTTCTGGGAGGGCATTCCATGAAGGGATACTTCCAGACATTCCTCTTGAGTCTTCCCACCCTTGGCATCTCATCATCATAACCTCTAATTCTACAGCTTTGTTTTCATCAGAAGAGCTTTGATTCTTGTGCATTATTACCTTTCAAGTATTTAAAAGTCTGTATCATATCCTCCTGTCTCTCCTTTAGGCCATACATACTTAGGTTCTCCAGTCTCATCTCAAAGAAAGAGCCAAACTTTTACTTGGACAAGTCAAGGGGAGGGGTATTAGGTGGTTGGGTTGGGTTTTTTTTTTTTTTTTTTTTAATCTAATCTTCTTTCTGGAGGAGAAAGGTCACTTGGAAGGAGAGTATTACCTTAATGAGGCTGGAAGCAATCTTGTAGCTAAGACATTACCTCAAGGTGATGTAGCATTCTCTTGCATCTATGATAGGTCTCCAATGGTATGTACCCAGGAGGGAAGGGTTAGGACAGCTGTTATAGTTGGTGTTTTGATTATTAGGAAGGTTGATAGTTGGGTAGCTGGTGGACATGAGGATCACTTGGTAAATTGCCTGCCTGGTGCGAAGGTGGTGGACCTCACGAATCAGATAGGATGGAGGAGCCAGCTGTCTTGGTACCAGTGACATAGGAAAGTGCAGGAGGGAGGTTCTGGAAGCCAAATTTAGGGCTTTAGGTAGAAAGCTGAAATCCAGAATCTCCAGGTACCATTCTCAGAAATGCTTCCTATTCCATGTGCAGGACCCCAGAGGCAGGCAGAGCTCCGGAGTCTCAATGCACGGATGAGACGGTGCAAGGAAGAGGGATTCAGTTTTGTAAGAAAATGGGGAACCTTTTGGGGAAGGGGGAGTCTTTTCCAAAGGAATGGGCTCCACCTTAACCAAGGTGGAACCCGACTGCTGGCACTAACCTTTAAAAATGAGAGAGAGCAGCTTTTAAACTAGAACAAAAAGGGGAAAGCCGATAGCCGCTCAGCAGTGCATGGTTCAGAAGGAGGTATCTTCAAAGGATACTAATGATGCATTAGAATTAGGACATCCCAACAGTGAGGTGCCAATAAAAAGAAAAGTAATCCAAGTGCCTGTAATTAAAAACTCACCTAAGATAAAAAAAATCCAATTTATCCCTATCAATTAAAAAGCAAAATGAAAATACAGACAAAAAACACACTTTGAAACGTATGCTAATGCCAGAAGTCTAAGAAGTAGAATGTATAGCAGTAAATGATGACATAGAATTAATTGGCATCTCAGAAACATGGTGGAAGGAGGATAACCAATGGGACAATGGTATACCGGGGTACAAATTATATCACAGTGACAGAGGAGCATCTGGGAGGCACTTTATGTCCAGGATGGCATAGAGTCCAAGGATAAAGATCCTGCATGAGACTAAATGCACAATCAAATCTTTACTATGGTTATTATACTCTATGAAGTTAGCAAGTTATCCTTGAAACACGTTATATTTATAAAGCCTGTAGCCGTTTAATGTTCTACTGGTTAACCTGTTATATGTAAAGCCTGTTGCTATTTATTGTTTCACTGTGAACCGAGGTGATGTATGATTATACGTACCACGGTATATAAGAACCTATAAATAAATAAATAAATAGGAAGAAATCCCTTGTGTGTTGGGGAAGAGTATAGTGATAGGAGTATACTACCATCCACCTGGCCAAGATGGTGAGATGGACAGTGAAATGCTAAGAGAAATTAGGAAAGCTAATCAAATTGGTAGTGTAGTAATAATGGGAGATTTCAAATACCCCAATATTGTTATGGCGGCCGGCCACAGGACTCACGACCGGCCTCTCTCACCTCCCACTCCTTCCTATTGGGGAAGCTGCTCGGCTCCGGGGCAGGGCAGGGGGGAGCGCCTCTGGTGCTGTCCTCTCTCCTTCAGCCCTGCCTGTCTTCAGGAGGCCTCTTCTCTTGTCTGGCCTCTAGGCGCACGCACACGCTCCTCTTCTTTTCTTAAAGGGCCCGCGGTGCGCCAGAGCTGCTGGCCCCTCCTTATGACATCATCCCAAGGGGACTATATTAAGCGGGTCCTGACTGTCAGGATTCACCTTAGCAACTTGTCCTTTCTCTGTGGGTTAGTTGCTCCCACAGCTTCTCTGCTCTCTACCACGCCAGACCACGTCTTGACCATCTCCGACCTCCGACCATTGCTACGCCTGACCATGTCTTGACCATCTCCGACTCCCGACCATTGCTACGCCTGACCATGTCTTGACCATCTCCAACCCCCGACCATTGCTATCCCTGACCACGTCTTGATCATCTCCTACCTCCGACCTTTGCTACGCCGACCACGCCTCGATTGCCTCTTGCCTTCGACCATTGGTATGTCTGACCACACCATATTCGTCTACTGTCTCCGACCGCTGCTACGCATGACCACACTACAACTCATCCCTGCCTTCGACCATCACCACACCTGACCTTACCTCTATCAACCAGTTCCACCGGCCGACGGTGGTGTCCTGTGGGGCTCAATAGTCTCAAGTGGCCTCCACTTCCCTTCAGCCCAAGGGTCCACCAATCCTGCGGACTATAACAGAATCAATATTGATTGGGTAAACATAACATCGGGACATGCTAGAGAGAGAAAGTACTTGGATGGAATAAATGACAGTTTTATGGAGCAATTTTAAATCTAATTCTCAGTGGAGCACAGGATTTGGTGAGAGAGGTAACGGTGGTGGGGCCGCTTGGCAATAGTGATCATAATATGAACAAATTTGAATTAATGACTGAAAGGGGGATAGTAAGCAAAGCCACAGCTCTTGTGTTAAACTTTCAAAAGGGAAACTTTGATAAAATGAGAAAAATAGAAAAAAACTGAAAGGAGCAGCTAGAGGTAAAAAGTATGCAAGAGGCGTGGTCATGGTTAAAAAAATACCATCCTCGAAGCACAGTCCAGATGTATTCCACACATCAAGAAAGATAGAAGGAAGGCAAAACAATTACCAGCATGGTTAAAAGTGGAGGTGAAAGAGGCTATTTTAGCCAAAAGATCTTCATTCAAAAATTGGAAGAAGGATCCAACAGAAGAAAATAGAATAAAGCATAAGTGTTGGCAAGTTAAATGTAAGACATTGATAAGACAGGCTAGGAGAGAATTTGAAAAGAAGTGGGCTGTAGAGGCAAAAACTCACAGTAAAAATTTTAAAAAATAAATCTAAACTGCCATACAGATAGCCTGCTGATGTGTCTGGGTTTGGGGGGGGGAAGGGGGGTGGATATGGTTTCTGTATGACGTGTTAGGTCCGATAGCGCACTGTTAAGTAGGAAACTGTTAAAAACTTCTAATAAAGAAAGTTTCAAAAACAAAAAAAAAAAAAATAATAATAAATCCAAAGCAGAAAGCCTGTGAGGGAATCATTTGGACCATTAGATGATCGAGGGGTTAAAGAGGCACTTAGAGAACATAAAGCCATCATGGAAAGATTAAATGATTTCTTTGCTTCGGTGTTTACTGAAGGGGATTTTGGGGAGATACCTGTTCCGGAGAAGGTTTTCATGGGTAATGATTCAAATGGACTGAACCAAATCACGGTAAACCTAGAAGATATGGTAGGCCTGATTGACAAACTGAAGAGTAGTAAATCACATGGACCAGATGGTATACACCCCAGTGTTCTGAAGGAACTAAAAAATGAAATTTCAGATCTATTAATAAAAATTTGTAACCTATCATTAAAATCATCCATTGTACTTAAAGACTGGAGAGTGACTAATGTAACCACATTATTTAAAAAGGACTCCAGGGGCGATCCGAGAAACTACAGACCAGTTAGCTTGACTTCAATGCCAGGAAAAATACTGGAAAGTGTTCTAAAGATCAAAATCAAGGAACATATAGAAAGGCATGTTATAATGCCTTTCAAAGTCAGCATGGCTTTACCCAAGGCAAGTCTTGCCTCAAAAATCTGCTTCACTTTTTTGAAGGAGTTAATAAACGTGTGGATAATGGTGAACCGGTAGATGTAGTGTATTTGGATTTTCAGAAGGCATTTGACAAAGTTCCTCATGAGAGGCTTCTAGGAAAAGTAAAAAGTCATGGGATAGGTGGCAATGTCCTTTCGTGGATTACAAACTGGTTAAAAGATAGGAAACAGAGAGTAGGATTAAATGGTCAATTTTCTCAGTGGTTTGGAGGGGCGGGGGAGGGGCATTGGAGTGCTTCCAGGATCTGTATTGGTACCTGTGCTTTTCAATATATTTTTTAATGATCTGGAAAGGAATATGACGAGTGAGGTAATCAAATTTGCAGATGGTACAAAATTATTCAGAGTAGTTAAATCACAAGTGGCTTGTGATAAATTGCAGGAGGACCTTGTGAAACTTGGAAATTGGGCATTCAAATGGCAGATGAAATTTAATGTGGATAAGTGCAAGGTGATGCATATAAGGAGAAGTAACTCATGCTATAGATACACGATGTTAGGTTCTATATTAGGAGCTACCACCCAGGAAAGAGATCTAGGCATCATAGTGGATAACACATTGAAATCGTCAGCTCAGTGTGCTATGGCAATCAAAAAAGCAAACGGTGTTAGGAATTATTAGGAAGGGAATGGTGAATAAAATGGAAAATGTCATAATGCCTCTGTATCACTCCATGGTGAGTCCGCACCTTGAATACTGTGTACAATTCTGGTTGCCGCATCTCAAAAAAGGTATAGTTGCGATGGAGAAGATACAGAGAAGGGTGACCAAAATGATAGAGGATGGAACAGCTCCCCTATAAGGAAAGACTAAAGAGGTTATGACTGTTCAGCTTGGAGAAGAGATGGCTGAGGGGAGATATGATAGAGGTGTTTAAAATCATGAGAGGTCTAGAACGAGTAAATGTGAATCGGTTATTTACTCTTTCGGATAATAGAAGGACTAGGGGGCACTCCATGAAGTTAGCATGTAGCACATTTAAAACGAATCGGAGAAGAGTCTTTTTCACTCAACGCACAATTTAAACTCTGGAATTTGTTGCCAGAGGATGTGGTTAGTGTAGCTGGGTTTAAAAAAGGTTTGGATAAGTTCTTGGAGGAGATCTAATAGAATTAGAAAATAGCTACTGCTATTACTAGCATCAGTAGCACGGGATAGACTTAGTTTTTGGGTGCTTGCCAGGTACTTATAGCCTGGATTGGCCACTTGTAGAAACAGGATTCTGGGCTTGATGGCCTTGGTCTGACCCAGTATGGCATGTTCGTATGTACAATATACATTTTAAACAAATCATTAAAATACATTAAAATTAACATTGCTCAAAAATAAAACCATTAAACCAGTCCTCCTATTATTCCATTTAGGCAATGCTAAACATTTCCTGACAGGCAGGTTTTTAAAGCCTTCCAGAATCATAATACATACATACCCCTGCTGTCTCAGATTAAATTGAAGACTATGCCATAATTGTGGAACTACAGAGGAGAAGGACCTAGCTTGCAAAGAAGGGCGCTGGAATCTTTAATAAATGCCTGTTAGCCTTAGATTTCTACAAGTCTCATGACACTTCAAACAGCCTTTCAACTGCTTTACACCTGGGCCTCTTAAGATCTTAAAAGCCCATGGAACCAATGAAGACTTAATAACAGTGGACTCGCAGATGTTTGTCTAGTGCTCCCCGTAGCTATATAAGCTGCCGTATTTTGAATCAGCTGTATTATTCAAATTAGTTTAGTCCGGAGGCTCACTAACAAAGCATTACAGTAGTCCAAAGCAAAGGCAACAGATTTCAACACAGAATGGTCCAAAAAAGGGCTAATTTGCTTCAACATTTTAATCCTAACTTCTTTTTTTTTTTTTTTTTTTTTTAAGCTTCAGGTAACTTTATTGGCATGGCATTTTTCTGTGCGTTGCCAAAGTAATGCACAAGTGGTTAAAACAAAAGGGGAAAAAAATTACAAGATGGGGGCGTACTGACATCCTCCACAGCAGAAAAGGATTTGGAGCTCCACCTGTCCCTGTGGGTATAGGGCCCACATGGTGCATTCTCCAGGATTAGGAGCATCCCCAGGAATGGAATCAGGTGAAAATTATATTTTATCTTTCAACATTTTTATTAAACAATAACAGATTATAAAACAAAAAAAAATTCAGTAGATTGCAATACAGTTACCAAAGTTGAACATTCCCAGATAGCTGCTTTTAATCAGTTATGTGTAATGTGCTTTTCCATACTTAAACTAGACTCCCAGAGGGACCTCACCCCTTTCTTTGGAAAGACATCAACACCCATCAATTTCAAAGCTGCAACCACCTCATCATTCCCTTTTTATAGGATTTCAGTTTATCCTGTATTTATGACCCATTTTTGAAGAACTATAAGGCTAGTGTTCTCAAGTACCAAGCTTTGTGGGCACATTCCATGAAAACCTTGTCAACATTACAGGCAGACAGGGGATATGACATTTGGAGATATTTTCATGGCATCTGCTTGGAAGTCCTTACATACATATGCCAGAGGCAATGAAAGGGAGCGCTGCCTGCCTGATTGAGACCAGCAGGAGGAAGTAACACCTCCAGGACCAGTGGGAGGTAAGAAAGGAGGCCAGGCAGGTGCTGGAAGAGCACTCCCTCTCCCCCCCCCCCCCTATCAGGAGGAGGAAAGCATCATTGATGCCTGTGGGGCTGAAGCTGCCCACTGTCCGCCTCAGGGACCCGCCCACCCCTGAACAAGAATGCAGCAGGAACACCAGAGGCGCTTGTGCCAAGAGGCGCTCGACCTTGGTGCATGCCCCTTTATGCACCTCATTGTGCGTGCCTGAAGTGACGCTGAAGTTAAATATTTAATCACCAACCATACCAAACAGCTCTTACAGTGGAGCCAACATACCACATTGAAACCATCACAGGACAAGGAAGATATGCCAAACCCTTCAGAACATCCCAACACAGGCTGCTGTTTTCTGGCTGAAGGAGCCCCCGGTGAGCTGTTCCTTACTTGTTTGAACTTTCCCGCTTGCCGTGGCACCGGTGGGAGGAGCCGAAACAGGTCGCCCATAAGATCAGCATCCTTAGGCGCGCAACCAAAGCCACGCGCGCCTAAGGGTCGCGTGGCTTTGTTCGGCTTAGTTCGGATTTGAGAGGATGAGAGAGGGGAATTTTTGGTCCCGGAAACAGCCGTCACAGAGGCGAAATAAACGCATTGTCATTGGGAAAACGGTCAGCCTGCAGGTGTGGTAAAATTTATTTCTTTGTTTGGTCATGCCTCCAAAACGGAAGGGGAGAGTCAGGGTGTTTCCCTCCCTACCCCTCCTGACATTCTCACAACAGGAAATTGTCCATTTTATGACCACTCCAGCACCGAAACCAGCAGCCAAAGAATCTGCTGATTTAGGCCAAATGGGAGGATGGTCTGAATCCATGGAGGAGGCTTCGCTGAGTCCCAATCTAGGATTACCACCGGAGTGGAGAGCTGTTGAGAGCACTCTGGGATGTTCACAAGTTCAACCTATTGCTCTTGGGTCTCAGATGCCGATTGGTAAAGGCGCAGGGGATCCAAATACAGAAAGACTTAATCTGAGCTCTATGGGAGATCTAAGGGCACAGAATACTCAGGAAACTGAGCTAGATAAAGAAAATCAAGCAATGGGAGGCGAGGACATAGCAGAGACCCTGACACGCCCCACAGTGGTTACACTGGAGCTATTATGGGATATGATGGCATTGATGACATCTAATTTAAAAGGGCTAGAAAGAAAAATGGATTCTATTGCAGGGAAAAATACTCAGGAAATAACGGATATCCAAAGTGCTTTAAATAATTCAGAAAGCAGAATTAAAACATTAGAGGAAATGGGGAAAAAGAATGTAGAATTTCAAGTTGCTACTGTTAAAGATAGGGATTTTCTATCCAGGTGTATTGAAATGTTTGAGAATAATGCTAAACGATTGAATCTTTGTATATTTAATTTTTCTCGTGTAGTAGGTGAAGTTCCAATTGAAACTTTACATAGATTTCTTAAAGAAGTATTGTCTTTTTCTGAAAGTGAATTGCCTGAAATCAGTTATTGTTATTTTTTGCCAAAGAGAAACCCCAGTTTGAGTACAGAGGAGATGCCCTTTCAAGGGAATCTCTCAAATTTCCTAGAAAGTACAAGTAGCCAGGTAATTGATCGGGGTTTATTATTGGTTTCTTTTATGAATCTATCAGATTTAAACAAAGTGATGAATCAATATTTTAGTAAATATCCCATCTTTTTTCATGAAGGTACGGTAAAGATTTTTCCTGATCTATCAGTAGTCACACAGTTAAGAAAGAGCTTCTTGGCTTTTCGCCAAGAAGCTATTACTATGGGATATTCGTTTATACTGCGTTATCCCTGTAAGTGTATAATTAAAAAAACAACAAGATACGTTCATTTTTTTTGTGCCTGATCATTTAAAAATCTTTATTGAACAAAGAAGGTTAGCCGTAGTATCCCCTATACCCAGTGAATAATTATATGTTTGTGCTGGAAGTACAATGCAGTAATTAGGCAACACAATTTTTTATGTTATATTATCTCCCCTTAGTTATCAAGCCTCTGGTTTTTTAAGTTGATTAGAAAAATTACTATTGATTATATCATAATTTAGATTGAATATACTTTGAAAATGCTGTTGTGAAACTGTTTTGATTATGAATTAAATGTTCTGTAAATTATTTGAAAAATCAATAAACATATAATTAAAAAAAACAAACAAAGAATGAGCACAAAACTGATATACCCCATGATAAGTAACATATTGGCAGTAATCTCTTCAAGTCTAACGTTTACTCTTCTTCTACTAACTGTTCAATCACTATCAAAGAAAATCCCTTTGATAAATGATCTACTAGAAGACCTAAAACCTACCATCTTTTGCATCACTGAAATATAGCTGAAAGACAGCGGTAATATTCTGTTAAATCAATTGATCACCCCAGCTATGGTATCTTTCATCTCCCCAGACACAAATGTAAAGGTGGTGTCTATTAATAATTAGCTAAAACTGAAACCATACAAAGTTGAGATTAACACCCCCCTACAAGGTAGCAACTAAAATCTATACATCTAAATATAGGTACTGTCTACTGCCCACCTGGAACACTCCAAAAGGACTGCTCACCCCTAATCAACATTTTCACAAAAGCATTTTCATCCTTTGAATCCACTCTAATCAAAGAGGACTTTAACCTACATATAGATAGCATGCCAAAAACTACAGCATATGAAATCTTTCTAGATACCATGGAAGCAATAGGTTGGTCACAATTTGTGACTAACCCCACTCATAAAGCAGGACACGCATTTGACCTAATATTCACCAATCACAATAACTGCAGAATCAATTCATCACACTACATGCTACCCTGGTCTGATCACCAACGAATAAAAGCAGAAATATCCATCTTCAACACACAGCAAAAATGCCACATATTAATCAGTCATTCACATACAGAAAATGCTGAAAGAGATCATTAAACATAAGATAAATTATTTTAAATATGAAAATGCCTCCTCAGCTTTCGACTCCTGGGACAAAATCATCAATGAAATAGCTGATAATCTATGCCCAGTCCAGAAAAAAAGTTCCAAAATGAACACTATACTGCCAAACAAAAGAAACCTTTGTATAATGAGGAGCTAAGACTCACTAAACAAACCCTGAGAAAATCTGAAAAGCAATGGTGGAAACAAACTACGGAATCCCTAGAAAAATTCAAATACCTATTGACAAAATACTATGAGCAAATCAATAAAGCAAAAAAAGACTGCTATACTAAACAGATTCATGGTGTAATATTATTTAATTCCAAATTACTCTTCAAAACAGTTAAAAACCATATCAAATACTTATCTTTTTCCATCTCAAATAACTGCAAAATTTCAAAGAACGCCTGCAACAAATATGCCACTACTCTGTTGGAAAAAAATCAATAAATTAAAAACACAGTTCACCTCCTGCACACCAACTAAAAAACCTGAAGAAAAACTTGGGCAAGCAAAATAGAACACATTTGATATTGTATCAAAACTTGAAATTAACCAAGTCATTTCAAAAACGAAGCCAGCTACCCACCCACTGGACCCAATCCTCGCAAGTTCCCTGAAAACAGTACACAGCGTCATCGCTCCAACAATCACAACCATAACAGAAGGATTGGACCCCAATAGGATAAAACAAGCTGTGATAAAACCAATCCTTAAAAATAAAACTGGCAGAATTGATGACTGGGATAATTATCAACCAATAACCAACCTGCCTTTCGTCACTAAAGTCCTAAAAAAAACACTGCTATCACAATTAGAAAACTATCTAGAAGACAATAATATTCTATTCCCAAACCAAGTCTGATTTAGAAAAGATCACTCAACAGAAACCCTACTCATTTCCTTAATTGACCCAAGTCTACAAGGGTTTGACAATGATTAATTTTATATCCTGGTACTACTTAACCTAACAGCAGCCTTTAATACTGTAGACCATAGCCAGCTATGCCATCAGCTGAGAAATATAGGAATAGATGGAAATGTCATCAAATGGCTCTCTTCCTTCCTAGCAGATTGATCATTTCAGGTAAAACTGGACAATAACTTATCTGACACCTTCCCAATTGATACAGGTGTTCCTCAGGGGTTAGCACTCTCAGCTACATTAATCCAACATTTATATGCTATGCCTATGCATATTACTAGCGGAACTAGGAATTAGATTCTTCCTATATGCAGATGACATACAATTCTGCATTCTGTTAGACAAATCATTTGAAAAAACTGCTTTGGCCCTGTCAACATACATGAAGGCAATACAACAAAAACTATCTCAGCTGACACTAACACTAAACACACACACACACACACACACACATACAAAAATCATTTGGCTAAGGAGAAACCGCACGATAACCAAATCACTAACCCTAGACCTAGGAAATGTTATCATTACACCATCAGATCAAATGCAGGACCTAGAAATACAGATTGATGAGAGCTTTTCAATGAAAAAGCATATAAGAAAAATTAATTAAAACTGGATACGCCAAGCTGAGAATACTACATCGGCTGAAACTATTACTTACAATACAGGACTTCCGCAGTTTTTTTTTAACACTAATATTTTCAAACATAGATTACTGCAACTCCCTATTACTTGGACTACCCTCCAGACTATTAAAACCACTACAGCTACTACAAAGTGCCTCAGCCAGACTCCTACTAGGGACAAGGAAATTTGACCACATCACCCCCTCACTGATAGCACTGCACTGGCTTCCCATACAATCCAGAAATCATCATAAAATAGTAACGCTAACTTTTAATATCATCAACATGAGCCCATGCTTAATAGAAGTGACACTTCAACCATACACTCCGCAGAGAGCCCTAAGATCGCAAAACAACAGACTTCTATAGAAGTCTGTTGGTGCCTACAATACGGAGCACGCACTTAACACAAATAAGTGACCGAATGTTCTCCATAGCGGGTCCCAAGTTGTGGAACTCTTCCAGAGTCACTATGTCAGATAATAGAAAAAGTATTTTAAATGAGAACTGAAAACATGGCTCTTTCGACATGCATACCTAATGTAAATACCAATCTATATAAATAAAAATGTTAAATAGTTTGAACAAAATCTCTAATCTCAGAAACCACTGAACCGATTGCTTTCAAATTTGGACACAACCTTCATTTCGCATACAGGAAGGTTCTTCTGTACTTACATTACAGATATGTCACACCTGTGACAGGTAAAATAGGTTTAAAGATTTTTTTCCAGAAAACAGCGACATCTGCTGGACGTAAGCGCCATCTGTTACACCTTACACTAACACACGCTACACTAATCTTTTCGCCAGTCCAGGTCCACGTTTCACTTCCATTTTAACACATTCGCGCACTTTTTTCACCAGAAGATAACTATTTCCTTTACTGATAAAATACACCCACCACCCTCCTCACACCCCCCCACACACATGCCAAATTGATTTACTTCCCACAGCCTCCCAACACACATAAAACCACCCTCCTCACACCACCCACACACATGCCAAATTTATTTACTTCCCAGGCCCTCACAACACACAAAACCTGACAGAAGTCCGGGAGGCTCCAGCGGGGAGCCAGGACCGGTCCGGGACACATCTCCTGCACTACGGCCGTCAGCTGCCAGCAATCAACATGATGCCGACGGCCCTTTCCCTTACTATGCCACTCGGGGACACCAATGGTGGCAGTAGCCCATGTGACATAGTAAGGGCGAGGGCCCCTCGGCGCCATTTTCAGGACTGGCAGCCGGCGGACCTTTGCCCTTACTATGTCAGAGGACCTACCGCTGCCATTGCTCCACCCCACTGACATAGTAAGGGCAAAGGGCCGTCTGACCCCGTTTCAGTGCTCGCAGCCGACGGACCAACGCCAGTACATCGCTCCCGGACCGCTCCTGAACGCCCGCTCCACTGACTGACATTTTTATCAGGTCTCGGGGGGTCTGGAGGGTGGGGGGTGGTAATGAATTTATTGCGAACATCTTGGGGAGGGGTCATGAGGGGGGGCAGGTTTCATTCATTCAGCAACTCTGGGGGGGCAGGGGGTGGGCTACTGTTTTTCGCAGGGCTGGGGGAGGGGGGCAGGAGAGTGTGGGGTGGTTAGTTTAAGAGAACTTTTCTCATAGGGTTGTTTTTTGGGGGAAGGGGGAGGTTCACACTCAAATACATACACTAAACTTGCACGATCTCGGGAACGCACCAAAATAGCCCTCCCCAGACCACAAAACAAATTTGGAAGTGCAAATTTGGTTAGGCACTCCCCTATTTGGCTACATAACGCACACAGACGCCCAGGGACAGACCACATGTAGCACCAGCAATTTTCATTTCCCAGGTCTTGGGAGGGGGCAGGAGGGTGGGGGGTTATTATTTGATTTAAAGGGTTGGGATTGGGGGTTTTTTTGGGGTGGGGGGTTCCCACAGAAATAGAAAGACTAAGGTTTTCTGATCTGAAGGATAGGCAGTAGGCAGGGGGAGGTGACAATGAGGGGAGAGAGAATGAGGGGGGAGGTGAGTGTCAGGGGAGAGAGTTGGAGTGGGGACAGGGGAGGGAAGGGGGGGGGGTGAGTGACCAAGGGGGAGGAGGATGAGTGACTGAGGTAAATGGGGAAGAGGGAGGGAGGGTAAAGAACCTGACTCTGCCACTGCAACGCGTGGCCGGGTACCACTAGTATACCAATAACATTACTGTCAGAACCTAAGATTATGATAATAGATTAAACATTTAGTATTGACCGATGTAAAGTGTAAAAAGACAACTTACTGAGTATAATATGACTGATAACGAATTGAAAATACAGGGTACAATCCATCATAGTACCCTAGTTAACTAGTACTCATTAATGTCAACCTAGAATATGTATTTGATATTGTGATAAATTTGATTATGTAAAACTATGACCTCTAATATGTATATGTTGTTGCATGAGTGCTGACCCATTAAAGGAATATTGACCCAGAATCTGAACACTGATTTTGTAAACCATTGTGATCTCATTTTGGAACTATGGTATATAAAACACATTATTAAATAAATAAAAATAAATACATTCATGAAGCATTACTGAGTGGATGAATGGGCATCATCAAAGGCAGTCTGCTCTTAACTCATCCTCATGAGTACTTGCAGGCTGCTTTGGTAAGTCCCTCATGTTCCAGACTGTGGAAACGTTACAGAAAGAATTTTTCTTTTCTGTTAGTCTCCAACAATATGGACCACCCCATCTTGATATTTAGTGTATGTTTTGCATGAGAATAGAATTTGCTTGCATCAGTATATTCAAAGTGGAGTTTAATTACTAATTGCGCTTTGTTATGCCTTGCACATATTGCTTATTCAAGTTGGGAAAAGGGGGATAAGAGGTTGAGGGATAAGTAAGAGAAGTATAATATCATAGGAAAAAAAGGAAAAAGTAAAAAAGGTTTCCCTAGCAGGTGACGCTGATATAAACCTATTGACAAATTGTAAATAAATAAATTTAGCAGGTAAGATACATTGCTGTTAGCATTTACACGATGATATACTACTCTTGGAGCTGCAGGAGAAGGAGCCCCATCTCCAGCAGACCTGGAGAAAGGGGATAGAAACACACACTCCATTCCCATTTACCTTCCTTAGCCCTCAAGGAAAAGGAGTGTAGTTATGTGTTGTTGTTCCCCCCCCCCCCCCCCCCCAGATTAATTTGTTCAGATTTTAATATGTGTGGTGTGAATTCTTGTAAGACATGTTTTGTGTGGTGTTCATATCACTGAAATGATGTGGTTAACTATAAGGTGAAGTATTGGGTGTGTGTGGAGGGAGGAGTGTAATCTGACATATGTGTATGTTAGCTTTTGTGAGAAAGATTTGACTGTGTGTGTTATGCTAGACGAAATCCCAGATGAGTGAATGTTTCTTGATAGTGTAGTATTGCTGCAGGATAATGTCTGTACTTTCTGATCTTCCTACAGTTCTGCAGATCCATAGTGCTGTGAATGTATTTTGATTTAGAAAAGATGAGAGGGTTACATGTGAAGAAAAAAGGGATATAAACTGGTATGAATTGTGAAAGAAAGAGATTGTAAATGAAAGGAAAAAAGTTGTGCATTAAGATGAGAGATGGTGGGAATGTGATCTTAGTTAAATTAGTGGTTAGGTAGGCCACGAGTGGCCAACTCTAGTCCTTGAAAACCACAAACAGGCCAGGTTTTCAGGATATCCTTCCTATCACTTTGCTTGCTTCAACCTTCTTGTTCGGTTACACTTCTTATTCCCTAGTTCCATGTAAACCGGCCTGATGTAAATTTTATTCATGAAGTCCGGTATAGAAATATATACTAAATAAATAAATAACTAAATAAATAAATATCCACGATGAATATGCATGAAATAGATTTGCATACAGTGGAGGTAGTGCATGCAAATCTACCTCGTGCATATTCATTGTGAATATCCTGAAAACCTGGCTTGTTTGTGGCTTTCAAGGACCAGGGTTGGCCATTCCTGGGCTAGGCCAATGGATTTTTAAAGGTAAACACAGTGGGGTAGATCCGCGCACCAGGTGCAAACAAAAGTACGCTGGATTTTATAAGATACGTGAGTAGCCGCGCGTATCTTATAAAATCCGGGGTCGGTGTGCGCAAGGGGGTGCACATTTGTGCAACCTGCGCGCGCCGAGCCCAGTGCGTGCTGCCTGTTCCCTCCGAGGCCGCTCCGATTTCGGAGCGGCCTCGGAGGGAACTTTCCTTCGCCCTCCCCCCACCTTCCCCTCCCTTCCCCTACCTAACCCCCCCCCCAACCCTATCTAAACCCTCCCCTACCTTTGTCGGCAAAGTGTGCGCCGGCCGGCAGCCCCGCTCCGTGTTCCGGTCCCGGGGGCTGGTCTGGGGGCCTCGACCACGCCCCCGGGCTGGTGCCACGCCCCCGAAACACTGCGGCATGCCCCCGAAACGCCGCGCCATTTCGGGAACACCCCCGACACGCCCCCTACCCGCCCCTTTTCCAAAGGCCCGGGACTTACGCCCGTCCCAGGGCTTTACGCGCGCCGGCGGCCTATGCAGGCCTTTTAAAATCCGCCCCAGTAATTCCTGGTGGGAAACATGGCACTGGCCCTTTAAAAACAACTATTGTGGGGCTTTTGAAGCTGTGATGAAGAAAGAAGTGCATGTGCTGAGTTTCCACAGCTGCCCTCTACAAATAATCCTTTTAGAAGTTTGTAAGACTAAAAAAATGTCAAAATTACTCGTTAAAGACTTGTTATAGCTCCGTACTGGCTTTGTGGTCACAGCAAGCCAGTAAACAGAGGAATACTGGAAGCAGAAGTCCTCTGAAAAGGTCTGCTTCCTGCATGATGGAAATCTAAACCAAAGCTCTCCTGGGCTGGAGCAGAGCTGCGGTGTCTGTGTCAGCATCAGCTGGGCATATGAGCAGAGCATACGTTGCAGAATTTTGAGCTGGTCAGCAAGGCGAGGCAGTGGATTTATCCAGTGGATGAACTGGAGGAGGACCAGTATGAGGTCCATCTCGAGTTGTTGTTTAACAGCTTTGAGTCCATAGGCACTGGATTGCAGTGTCAAGAGAAACTGACAGATTTTTGTTTCGTGCTTCAGTTGGAAAAAGTGGCTTCCACACTGCAGAAAACACTTCTGCAAGACAACCTCTCAGGAGGGTAATTTTTGACCAGTTCAAAGAAGCACTGATACTTATTTTATTCCACACAAAAAGAGCTTCCCAGAACCAGATTGGTCACCAGAAGCCCAGCCCAAGTACAACAGTGGGAAATGCTATAGCCAGAGATCCTTACCTGAGTGCCAAGAATCCATGGAAGAGTTTGCTGAAATGAATGCCATTGAATCCGAAAATGACGATGCCAGATCTTTACACATTCTTTCCCGGAACTGTGAACTCCTGGAAGACTCAGGACAGAGAAGAATATGTGGAATGGAGGAGTAGCCTTGTGGTTAGAGCAGCTGGCTAAGAACTAGGTTTCAAATCATGCTTTTCCCATGGATGGTGGTTGTGACCTAGAGAAAATTGCTTCTGGTACAAATTTATGAGTAAATTTTCAAAGGGATTATGCACAGAAAATTAGTATATATGTGCATAAGAAGCATTTTATAAAGCAAAAGTACATGCATATTTTTTATTTCTTATATATGTTGGTGGTCTGGGGTATTCTCAGGTGGGTACAAAAGATTTGCACAGAAGCTGTTATTTTACATATCAGCTTGGATAAGCTAGTGGTGGAAAAGGTGAATAAAACTGTTATCAGGGTAGACACGGTGGAAGAGAGAGTGGACTATATGGAAGATTTAGCTATCTGTGGAATTTGTGGCCAGAGAATGTGGTCATGTTTAGTAGAATAGCTGAGTTTAAAAAAGTTTGGTCTGGTTTCTGGAGGACAGGTCCCTTAACAATTTCTAGTCAGGTAAACTTAAGGATTGCAACAGAAATGAAATCTGTCCATTTGGATCTGCTGGGTACTTCAAGAGACCCAGATGGACTACAGTTGAAGACAGGCTCCTGAGCTTGATGGAACATTGGTCTGATCCAACATGGCACTATTTATGAAGTAATGGATGCTGCTTGACTGAGACAGCACTCTGGCCTAGGGTTAGACAAGATTAAATAGATTTCAATCTGAGGGTATTTGGAGGAAAATAAGGTGAATGTCTGTGGTCATCACAAACAGAAGACTGCTCTTCTGAATATCATATTTTTCAAGCTATGATAAATATCATTTTATTGCTGCCAAATATCTGGCGAATGTCATTTTATGGTCATTGCTATTTAGCTAATCTCATATTTCATGCTATTCAACCTGCAAAGGTTAGAATGAATTTGAGTGAACTGAACCGTCAAAGAATGTTCTCTTTTAAGTAAGCAGGGACAACAAGGACAGATGAAATAGTGGCACACATATTTGGTATTCCCAAGTTGTCTGGTACCTTTAGAGAATAAATTGATCCTTGTTACTCACAGGCTCCCTTAATACTTGCATGTATGGGTTAATCGTTATATGTGTCTCTTGTGAATGATAGACTTAAATTGATGTTTCCAGCACAGTGCATCAGGTCCTGCTGTTTAATGAATGGATTGTGCAGAGAGGAGAGCTATGGTTTTGGCATGCTAATACAGGGTTAACTGTTCCCACTGCTCCTGCGGCTCACAGAAATCAATTGCCGTATTAAAACGCTGACTTAAGTGAGACAGAGTGAGATTTAGCACTTGGGTGACTTGTGCTGGCTGTGTTGTGCAGCTTCTAGTCTGCATGGCATCTGCTCTGAATGGGACTTATAATATGGGGACCTTCTTCAGCATTGTGAGACGGCGCTATAAAAGAAGACGCAAGAAACGTTCTGAACGAAAAGGTAGTGAATTTAGTTTTCATATGGTCAAGGCAGAATATTTTTATTTGTTTCTATTTTTGGACTTTTTGTGTGTGCTTTGACACTTCTAATTCTTTTCATACAGTATACTAAACTTGTTAAATGCCTACATTTTATATATTTTAATGTAAAATTACTTTTCTTTGCTGTTTTTCAGCACCTTTTATAGTGAACACATTGTCCTTTTAATAGAGATGACAGCAGCAACATGTTTGAAATAATGTCTTCATATTTGCATGTTTTGAATGAGCTTTCAGGGTTTTTTAAGCAGCATGTACCAAAGTTATCCCTGTCAAGTTGTACAGACTTTTACTTTTGTTTTCTCCTCTCTTGTTTTGAATTGATTTCTTCCTGTGAATGATTGCTAAATAGATTCCATTTGCTAGGTGAAAAGCTAGTTAATAAATAACTGAGCTTTAAAACTTTATGCTGTGGCTCTTTTGTATCAAGGCAAATTAATAGCACCATCTATAATCAATATTTGTTTCTATTATCGCTTATTAGAGAAAACCTTTTAAACTCTCCTACTGTTATCTGGCACACTTGTATAGTAAAGATTTTTCGTGAGGATTTTTTTTTTACCTTCAATTGGCCCTTTTATAAAGAAAGTACCTTTCTAGCTATTTATATTATAGATTTGTAAATAACAATGCATAGCTGGTGTCTTGAGTTATAAATCATATCCTAGGAGAATTAGAAAGCATTTAATCAGAAAATACCAGACTAATAAGTCAAGAGGGGGAAAAGAAGGGCTTATCATTTTCTTGTCATAAATTAGATTTTTCTCTTATTTGCATATTGCTATAACTCTCTTGGATGCTGTGTTGGTAGCTATTTGATTGATATGCTTGGCATACAATGCATTTGACTTTACAAGGTCTCTTGTCAGACCCTATTAATGGTCTTGTAGAACATGGCAGCATCCTATTTGCTGAACAATTTAGCAAACTCATCTTTTTATATCAGCTCTTTTTTTTTGGCTCTGGATTCCTACCTCAGACTATTCTTAAATTTTTATCAGCAAATTGTGAATGGCATACCCACTCTTAAAAGATTTACAAACCGTGTGATATTTTCAATCAGCATAGAATTCCTAGAAAAAATGATTTATAGTAAATTCTCTGAAGTCTTAATGATGGAAGCCAAGGTTTTTTCATGTTTAAATGTTATTTAAAAATATTATATTGCATCTGTGATGAATGATGAACCTATTAGATGCAAAGGTTTAGAGAAACCTAGTTGGAACATCAACTACTCACCTTCATGCCATCATTTTCATTTAAAAGGTCCTTGAAATTTATGATTTTGTTGCCACAAATTTTCATATCTTCTTTCCTGGACTTCATAGTTGATTAAGTTTTATGAGCAAATTGTAGAAAGCAAAATAAAAGCACATTACAGAATCTTAAGAGGAATTTCCTGCAATGATAAGCAGTCATTATGTGGGACATATAAAGTCCAATGAGTCTATCACTGCCTGAATTTAAATGTCTCCTTAGTTCACATCTTTCCTGCAATTCACTGTCATGTGCTTATTGTGGTCTGGAGCTTTGTGGCAACTCACTGTAGCATTTTGGGGAAAAATGGTGTTAAATATGAGCAAGTACTTCAAGCCATTGACCACTCTCTGAGACTGAAAAATGATTTCTGTGAAAATATTTTAAAGATTATTAACTGTGTTAAAAGTTTGTTTTTAAGTCCCACATTTGCAATCAAAATACTGTCTGTAGGTTTCTGACAAATCATTACCTTCAGTGTTTTTGACTTGGGCTAGGTAAAATTACTGCAGAACCCAAAAAGAAAGATCGTATGCAACATACCCTGGCTTACAAGTGAGATATCATGGTATGCACAAAAACTAACACATTTGGAGAAATACTACTACCCCTGAAAGAATCTTTTATAAGAAACAGGTCAAGGCCATCTCCATCGCTAAGACTGCAATGCAGGAGACTCAAGTTTGAGTTTCTTGTCTGGCAGGGGTTAGGCATCATGGAGTTGGCACTTAATTCCAAGGAGGAAGGAAATACATTATTTCAGCTTCTGCTGGCCAAAGGAATGGCACTTAAAAGAGATGGGGAGAAAGCATTTAACCTCAGATGTATGTGAATTAAATCATTTGTGACCATCGAATGCAAGAATATATACAGTAATTTAATTTTTTATATAGTGTTCTAAAGTTTAGCAAAATGTAGTCTGTTAGGATTTATTCTCATAGGTAAAGATTTAGTGAAATTACTGAGGTAGCTGCTGGAAGTTTTACAACTTTCTTAATTCAACAAATTGACACATGAATCATTTGTATTTTTCTTCCAATGAAGTCAATTTAAGAAATCACTGCTTTCTACTTTGTCAAAAATGTAATTTAAAGCTATAGTCAATGTGCTGTTGCTCTTCTGGTAGATTTCGGTTATTACAGACTCAGTGAGTATATCTTCAGTCAGTCAAGTTACACAGCTTTTTATATTTTGCACTAGTTGTAGCATCACTGAGAAAGACATTTGAGTGCCTTCAGTATATCGTTTGTGTCAGTTGCCTTGTTAGAAGAAAATCATTGGGACATATAGTGAATAGAAAAGGTTAAGTATTCTCAGATAGCCATTGTGCTTTTCTGAAAACTGACTTGGCATGAGTGACATGAGATCTCCATGAATATTTTGAATGAAACTCAGTCTCTCTCGGTACATCCAGAAAAGTGTACCAATGTTCTTAATGTGGAAAGTAAACACTTTTTCATTTACCCTTAAACTACGCACTTCTATCTCGTCTACAAAAAAAAAGCATGCACACAACAGCATAAAAATGAGCCACGCCCAGTGCAGAGGTCTTGACATTGAGAGATCAGAGATCCATTAAAGAGAAGAAAAAGACTTCTGACCATTTACAGGTCTAAAGCCTTCACAAAACGTCTTGGCTAAATTTCTGGTGAAGTCAGTTCATAATATTTGCTCATTTGAGCTTTATACCTGTGACTGCCAGATCAAGCAAACTCTGTTGATTTTACAATTTTTAGGGCTCTAAAGGCATAGCTTTCATCCTTTTATACCAAGCTGCTTGTATCCATCCATTGACACTAAGAACTGAGCTTGTGGAAATGTAGTGCAGCTGCACTTTCACATATGCCAGGTGACAGAAACAGACAGCTTACCCCCCTTACCCCTTCACTGCTGGTGGGCTTATCATGTATTCGCTTCACTTTGAAAGAAGGAACCAGTCCCCATTCTGAACTAGAGGACCAATCACCATTCAGAACAGCGATTGGTCCCGTCTTTTGAACTGACTTTAATAAATGAATATGAAAATAGCTGTCACTCCTGGGTTTACATTTCCCCTAGTTTGAAATACCAGTCCACAGTAAGGGTTTTGGAGGCTTTCATTCTAGTTCAGTAATGTTGTGTTCATTTAGTGAAACTTTCTAAAACTGTTAAGTGCAAATTAACAGTAATATTAATACTTATTGGTTAAATGTTTAACCATTTGATATTTTAAATCCCTATTTTCTTTGTGAAAATATATGAACCTTTTTTGTAAAGCTCATATATTTGTAAAAACATTTTTTGTCAAGCAGAACGCAGTGCTATACTTGTGTGGAAGTGCTGATTATTTAAACAGGCATATTACT